>NC_039358.1:24413947-24733495 GCF_003573695.1 Papaver somniferum
TACACCTCTAATTCTAATCCTATATATAGGAAAACTAACTTGGCCCTTAAGAATCCCAAACTTTGGGAACAAGTTTTCCTAACTTGGTCCTTAAGATTTTCTAAACTTTAGGAATAAGCTTTGTGCAAGATAGAGTTTGACTTTTGGTCAAACTTACCACCGACCAAAATCCAACAATTCTCACTACATGCTCTTTCCACAACCCAAGACAAGAACCAAAGAGTTAACAAGACATACCCGAGAACACTATTGGAGAAACCATAGAAATCAACTCTCCAACATTCGCCAAACCAGTCGCATGTCTTCTCTTCTACATCGTCTTCATAGCTGCTACTAACAGAGGAGAAACATGGAAACTCTAGAAACTTGGTTTAGGGCAAAGCCCCAAACCCTAAACACTAGAACACCAAAATTCTCTCTCTATAAGTTTTTATCTCACACTGATATTAACCTTCACGGTAGCACACGATCCTCCCTACCAAAGAGACCAAAAACCTAAGCACAAGGTTTTACCACTCTTCTAGGTTGGATTGATTACAACTCTACAATTCTATTCATATATATAGAGAACACAAACTTGTCCCTTAAGAAAATTACTTTGGAAACAAGTTTCCCTAACTTGGACCAAAAGTTCATTCCTAAACTTTAGGAAGAAGTTTAATTAAGTTAGAAGTTTACCAAAACCCTAACTTCTACCACCGACTAAATCACGTTGCATAAACAAGTTCTAGTTCATATTTTTCTTCTCAAAAGAACCCACCTAGTGCTCCCCTATACAATTTGTAGCCGAGTTAATTGACCCTTTTTTCTCATAATTGGAACCATTATCATCTAAACAACCTCCCACCTAATGCCTTCCAACACATACTAAATATCCACCTTCCTAATGTGATCAACCCAGATAAAATGATCTGGCCCGACTCTAAATCAGGAAAATACACCACTGTATCCGGCTATAGTAGTCTAATCCAACAAGATAACCTCTCACACCCAAACCTCCTTCCAACAACCAAATTTGTATGGACCTTACCATGTCCTCCAAAAATTCAGCTTTTCTTGTGGAAAGCTATCAATGAAGGTTTACCAACCTTATCTAAGCTCCTTCACATCAACCTTTCCACCACCAGCCTTTGTCCCCGCTGCAACTCTGCACCGGAAACATCTGAACACATGCCTATTCACTGCCCAGTGGTAGTATCCACTTGGAACAACCTTTCTAACCACATAACAGCAGACCAACCCCAAGGTAACAACCAATCATCTATCGTAAACCCCCAAACAACAATTTCACAAATACTCCAAACTCGGGGCAATACCTCTTCTATTGATGCATGTTGTTTTCTATTATGCCACTTTGGACGACCAGATATGAACTCGTGTTTAATCGAATTCAATCCACTCACGCGGACATTCTGACAAGATCTCTTGCACAACTTCAGGAATTTGAATGGGCACTAAATGTTAGAACACTGCTCGGTCGAACTCGCAAGCGTTGCTATCTCAAGCTTGTTTGTCAAGTTTAGTTGCCAAAACTATAAGCCTTGATTTTTAGTCTACTTATAGCTAAGTCTCGGATTAGGATAGTAAGTGTAGTTGAGAGAAATATGAAAGAAAAAGGATGTTTATATGTTGAGCATATTGCACTGTTGAAAAAGAGTTCATGCTGGAATGTGATGAATGTTTTTCAAGTAGAAAAAATTATTAACTCAGAATGGAATAAGACGGTGAAATCTTGTCAAATTTTGTTAGAAGCACAAACATAAATTCCTGTGCAAGAGTGTGTATCTCAATTAAAGTTGGGGACACAACATACATCCAAAGATCTTCAGCTGAAGAGTTATTAATAGTGTTTGGTGTTCCGTGTATCCATGATGAAGGAGGAATATAGATGCATCATAATTACGATGGATTGTGGACTAAGAAAGTTTTATGCACAAATGTTTTCCACCCCCAAAGAAATATTTTGATATAAGAAATGCATAATTGAAAGAAAATATCATTCAGTTGGTTAAATCTAAAATACATAATGAAGATCCTTTTATGGTTTTTCTTACCACTGGTGATGGAGGTTCCATCTACACCAAGTACATAGGGAGCATATAGAGGTAGAATCTCCTAACCACACTTTATTCACAAGCATATCATGGAAAGTGTTGGAAGACATACTACTGAAGGCTGTTATATGTATTTATTGGTAAAACAAAATTTTATTATATGTGACGAATTATATATTTTACTCAAGGGAACTTTTGGAATGAAGACGAAAAACTACTCAAGGGAACTTTTGGAACTTCGTCAACAAAAGGTATGTGGAGACTTGAACTCATGTATCACTCAAAAGTCTATCTACTTTATCTCCTATTTGAGACAAAAGTCGTATTACTATATAGACTTCAATGATACACATTTGATATTTCGAGCCGAGTTTATCTCGCTTATCAATTTCTCGAAATATGTGTTGGTAAGCTTTCGCTTTAACCAAGTTCATATTTTATTCTTGAAAAAAGTCAAAAGATGATCATGTGGAAATCGCCTTGTAACATCTTACCTGATTTGTGTGAGACAGTCATTTGATGTAGACTCGGAATGTTTCGTATTGATCATTCGATCACTTAAAAATTGCTTTGAAGCTAATAGTTTGTGTGAGACAGCTATTGTCGTCTTCCAAGAATGTTTCAATGAGTGAAATTAGGGTTTATAACATGTAACCATGATTGGATATAAACATAATGTGTATTCACATTGTGTAAGTCCGAAACCGGGAACCATGGTATGCGTCCCGTACGCGTACTGGTTGGTTGTTGGAAGTCCGGGAACTAAGTATGCGTACCCGTACGCATACTGGCGGAAGTTCAAGTTCTGTGAATTTCTACTGGAGTTTGGAAGTGTAGTATGGTATGCGTACCCGTATGCGTACTGACGTAACCAAACTCAGTCCGGCTACTTAGGTATGCATACCCGTTTGTATACTTAAGTACGTTATGTTCTAAAATCGGTTTGTTCATGAACCAATACATTTATATAATAAGGAATGCAATCTTTTGCAAACCGTGGATATAATGTTCATGAAATGATTCGAGTGAATCAAAATCGATTTTGCTTCAATTGTGTCTTGTATACTTCTATGATAATATAAACAATTGAACAACTCTCTACCTAGTTTCATTTGAGTCATTTTAACTAGTTGTGATGAAGATGAATAAGGTTCATATGAAAGTGCTCATATGGATAACCATTGGTCAACTATTGTAGAACCCACTAAGTGTACACGTTTAGGTACGGTCACCTTTATCTAAATGATGGTACATTTCATTTGTGTATAACAAGCTAAGTTTGATATAACGGTTGAAAGATATTAGCTTGAATCTAATTAGGTTTTCATCTAACAGTGAATATTGAATGCTTTGTTACCAAGGTAACATTGATTGCAAACCCTGATTCGGGGACTATATAAAGGAGAACTCTAGCAATTTGGAAACCTAATCCCCACACCTCTTGTGTAATACTAGTTGCGACTAGAGTCAATTCTCATTTAACCTTAAGTTTTTCTAAAACCCTGTAAGTTAACGACTCGAAGACTTCATTTGGATTGTGAAGCCAGACTCAACTATTTTCTCTCTAGTGGAGTGTTCTGATCTTGCTGTTTTCTATTGTGATTGAGAATTATCTTCTTTAAGATTTGCTCGAGATTTATTCTCTGATAGGCAAGATTGAAAAGTAGTCACAAACATCTTCGTCTCATCGTTTGTGATTCCATAATATCTTGTTTCGTTAATCAATTAAGATTATTATGAGGTGACTGATAATACTAGGTTATTCTTCGGGAATATAAGTCCGGTTTATCAATTGGTTTCTGTTCACCTTGATTTATCAAAAGACGGAAAAAAAACTCGTAGGTATATCTGTGGGAGACATATTTATCTATTCAATAGACTTTTCTGTGTGATACATATTTGTTTACCAAGTCTTCGACTTTGGGTCGTAGCAACTCTTAGTTGTGGGTGAGATCAGCTAAGGAAATCAAGTGTGCGGAATCCGGCGTGGTTCAAGAGGCGTAAGGAACGCAACTGTACCTTGATCAGTGTAAGATTGGTTAGGGATCAACTACATTCCAGTCCGAAGTTAACTAGTAGTAGGCTAGTGTCTGTAGCGGCTTAATACAATGTGGTGTTCAAATCTGGACTAGGTCCCGGGGTTTTTCTGCATTTGCAGTTTCCTCGTTAACAAAATTTCTGGTGTCTGTGTTTCTTTTCCGCGTTATATTTGTTTATATAATTTAAATATCACAGGTTGTGCGTAAGTTCAATCAATTAGATAATATAACCTTTGGTTTTTTATATAAATTGATTGACACTTGGATATTGGTTTTTGATACCATCCAAGTTATTTATTATATTCAATCAGGCTTGCCAATTCCTATTTGTTTGATTGTGGATTGAATTGAGAAATTGAGACATAACTCTTTGATATACTTTTCTTAAGATTGGGTTTGACTGTCTAGTTGATTCTCTTTAAAGTATATTGGAGTTGGTCCACACATATTGCTAAGCTAAATATCGGGTGTGGTTGTTAGACCCCAGCTTATTCACTAAAGATCTACCCTCCAGTTCTTCCAGGGGAACCGCCGTCCAGAATTGCTACAAACATAACCAAAACAACTATAACAATCAATTGGGTTGGTGCAACCCAGCACCAGATTGGATTAAAGTCAACATTGATGGGGTTGCTAGAGGACACCCAAGTATAGCGGGAGCAGGGTTAATTCGCAGGGACTCGAATGCGCAAACGATAATGGCTCTTGCTCAACCTCTAGGATTAACCTCGGTGCTCATAGAAGAAACATGGGCAACAGTATTAACAACCAGAACTGCCACTGAAAGAAGATGGTCTAAAGTGTTATTTGAGACAGATTCTGAAAGTCTCATACACTTCATTAAAACTCCAAAGGAAACCCCTTGGTATATCTCAGAAATGGTCGCATAAATTAAACACTGAATGCCAAATTCCATGTTGTGTTATTCAGCACAATTATAGAGAAGGAAACCAAGCAGCGGGCGGTATAGCGAACTATGCGGCAGACGGTAGCCAAGCTGGAAACTACTCAACCTCAATATGGGACCGCGCGAACCCATCTTTTCTTAACCATATTCTATTAAGCGACTCTAGAGGAATCACATTTGTGTGATAAAAATTTAGTTGCTTTTATAATATACGCATGCTTCAAAAAAAAAAACACCAGCTCCCACTTTTGGCGTATCTACAACTGAAGACAACTTACAACGACAAGCTTTAAAGATAACATGAAACTTATCCTTTAACACACTAGTATTGGACCAGTGATCGGACTAATAAGTGTTAAGTGTTAAGGTTGGCAGCACAAGTATTGGACCAGTGGTCGGACTAATAAGTGTTAAGGTTAGCAGGTTGCCTCCAATTTCCTGTGCTTATCATCCCAAAGATGAAATCAAAGATATTTTCACACAATGGAAACACTTCATACACGAGAAGATAAGTGAACTATCAAATTGTTCAGAAAATACTGACTTTGTAGAAAGGATAAAATTTTGCAACTTGAAAAAAGAAAATACGAAAGGAGGAATAGTTTTATGAGAATTCGTAGCTACAACGTGTCAATTATAATTGGTTGAATCAGAGGAGCCTAATCCTAGTGCCAGTGTGCAGGGGCAAGAGAACCGGGACTTGGACATATTGACGAGGATGGAGGATATAGATGTTAAAAATGATATCACAAAAGATCGTGTGTGCTTTCTGAATGTTTACATTGCAAGAATTGTTGTTATGTACATATCATAGAGCGGTAACTTAAGTAGAAAACATGATTAGTTGGTAATTTAATTCAAATATTGAATTATATAGGTAGCTTATAAGAATTTACATCATGTTTGTTTGCATTTGACTCGCGATCTGGATCTGAGTCAATCTCTAATTCGCACCGAGTCAAATATCATACCATGTTTTTTGAAGTGAGTCAGATTCGATTCACTACATGACTGAGACCTAACCCTTAACTCAGGCCAGTTTGAATCAGGTAACAAAATACCCCTGACTCATGGAACCAAGTCACTGACACACATATTTTTGAGTCAGTTGAGTCAGATCTTACTTAAGAAACAAACATATTGAGTTATATCCATATTGTTAGAGCATTGCTCGGTCGAACTCGCATGCGTTTCTATCTCAAGCATGTTTATCAATATTAGTGATCAAAAGTATATGTCTTAATTTCTAATATACTTATGACTAAGTCTCGGTCTAGGATAGTTAGGAATAGTTGAGCTCCAGACTCCATGGAGATTATCTTGCAAAGACGAAGAACTACTCAAGGAGCCAGTGGACCTTCATCCGACCAAAAGGTATCTGGACACTTGAACTCATATTGTTACTCAAAAGTCTATCTACTCTATCTACTCTTGAGACAAAATTCGTTTAAGTATGATAGTTTTCATACATACACATTTGTTATTTCGAGCCGAGTTTACTCGCCTATCTTTTTCTCGAAATACGTGTTGGTAAGCTTTTGCTTTAACCATCTTCATCTTTACCCGTGACGAAAGTCATGATGACGTTTCAATCGTGAAAATAGCTTTGATGACGATAGTCGATTCTTTATGTCTAACGACTGTTATAACATTATAGAAGAATGTTTCAATGATTGAAATGTAGAGTTGAGAATATGTAACCACCTATGGATGTAAGCATATAGTGTGTTCGCACATTACTATATAAATCCATGTGCCGGAAACCAAATGCGTGCATATGTGTGCATGCGGTATTGGTGAAGAAGACAGGTTGGGTACGCGTACCCGTACGCGTACTGGCGGAAATTCACGTCCGTGAAATTCTGCTGAGTTTGGAGTTTACGAACTCAAAGACCAGTCACCTTAGGTACGCCTGCTGGTGGAGCTATTTCACCCGGAAAAGTCCGTTGAGTTTGGAAACTAAAACCAACCCAAAATCCTATAGCTAAGGTACGCATACCCGTACGCGTACCCAAGCTAGTTATTTCTCAAATCGGTAGTTCATGAACTTAAAACAATAATTTATAAGGAATGCAATCTTTGCGAACCGTGGGTATATTGTTCATGAATTGATTTAAATGAATCAAGTTGATTTTGTTTCAATTGTGTTTATGTATAAAGACATAAGCAATTGAATAACTCTTGAACTAGTTCTTATGAGTCATTTGAACTAGTTATGAGAAAGATGAATACGGTTAATACGAAAGCACTCATATGGCTAACCATTGGTCAACCATTTTTGAACCAACCAATGTACACGTTTAGCTACGGTTACTCAAACCTAAATGAATACAATTCATTTGTGTGTGACAAGCTAAGTTTCGATCTAACGGTTGAAAGATATTAGCTTGGATAAATCAGGTTTTTCATCTAACGGTGATTATTGAATGCTTTGTTACCAAGGTAACTTAGATTGCAAACCCTGATTTGAAAACTATATAAGGAGACATCTAGCAACTGTGCAAAACTAATCCCCACACCTCCTGTGTGATACTAGTTGGTTTGCTAGAGTCGATTCTTCTTTAATCGTAGGTTTCTTCTCGAGACCCTGTCGATTAACGACTTAAACACTTCATTGGGATTGTGAAGCCAGACGAAACTACTTCTTTTGTAGTTGAGCGATGTGATCTTGCCATTTTCTATCGTACGAGTTCAATTGAATAATTGACTTGAGATTATATCTACGATAGGGAAAGATAAAAAGAAATCACAAACATCTTCGTCTCATCGTTTGTGATTCTGCAATATTTAGTTTCGCTACCATACAATTTAGATTATTGTGAGGTGATTGATAATACTAGGCTGTTATTCGGGAATATAAGTCTGGTTTATCAATTAATTCTTGTTCACCTTGATTTTTATCAAAAGACAGAACAAAACTTTTAGGTTTATCTGTGGTAGACAGATTTATCTATCTTTGTAGAATTTTCTGTGTGATACAGATTTTTTTACTACAGTCTTCGACTTTGGGTCGTAGCAACTCTTAGTTGTGGGTGAGATCAGCTAAGGGAATCAAGTACGTAGTATCATGCTGGGATCATAGATGTAAGGAGCGCAACTATACCTTGAATCAGTATGAGATTGATTAGGGTTCAACTACAGTCCAGACCGAAGTTAGTTTGTAGTAGTCTAGTGTCTGTAGCGGCTTAATTCAGTGTGGTGTTCAATATGGACTAGGTCCCGGGGTTTTTCTGCATTTGCGGTTTCCTCATTAACTAAATTTATGGTGTCTGTGTTATTTCTATTCCGCATTATATTTTGTTATATAATTGAAATAATACAGGTTGTGTGTTTGTATCGATCAATTGTGAAATACAACCTTTGGTTATTGATTGGAAATTGATTGATCCTTGGATATTGGTCTTTGGTACCATCCAAGTTTATTCATTGTATTTGATAAAGACTCGCAGATTTCTATTTTCTTGAGTAAAGATCAAATCAAGAGAAGAGATATTAACTCCTCGATATACTTTTACCTAGATTGAGTCTAACTGTCTAGTTGATTCTCTAGAAAGTATATTGGAGTTAGTCCATACAGATTTCTAATCGAAATATTGGGTGTGGTTGTTATACCCCCGCATTTTCAATTGGTATCAGAGCAGGCAAACACGTGAAACATTATAAGTTTGTGTTTGTCCGATCCTCAAAAGTCTATCCCTATGGGAAATGTTTTTGTGAGACTTGCTCATGGCATATGTAACGCACACCAGAGATCCTTACAGATTGTTCAAAGATTATTCGTTAGACCTACAATCCCTCATAATAATCACATTCCATCTAGTATGTCGGAAAATCTAGATGTGAGAAAACAATCTAAGGAAAAAATTAAAAAGAATTATCAAAGAAAACATAGTCAATGTTCAAAGGTATGGACTCTCACAAGAATTACTCTTAATCTCTTTGAGGAATACTACCATAAAGGATCAATTAACAAGGATCTGTTTAGGGTGTTTGAAAATGTTTTGAAATTCTTAGAAAAGCTAAATTCCCTGGAAAATTTTGAATTGCTCTGATAAAAGTCATGTGCCTGTCAAATCTTTTGATTATGCACAAACTGTTCGCAACACCAATTCATGTGAAGACAATAAGAGTTCATATGTAATTGGCAAAGGAACCATTTATCAGAAAAGGTCAATTCCTGGTCATAAGAAAAGGATCCCAAACGATTCTAAGTATTATCAGTATACTTCTGATTCTGGGTACAAAAGTCAACCGAAAAATTTGCATGAGAAATTCTCTGCAGTTTCCAAACACCTGATTTGAGGTTTGGCTACACCCCATTTGTACATAACTTGATATGGGGCAAGTAATGGGTTGATTTTGATTTAATTCCTTTTTTTTAAAGAAGCTTTTCAGTAGGTACTTTCCTTAATAATGTATGTACCTTCAAAAAACCTACTTACCTTTAGTGGGTCGCGGTTCGTGTACGGGTCCAACCCATGAGTGGGCATAAAAGAAGTTTGAAGTATGCGTACTCTTCTTCCTCCCCAAACAGTCCGCGTAGGTGAACTATTCTAGGGTTCATGTTTTCTCCCCATTAAAGCTTGTTGGAGAACAATTGTTAAGGGATTCTTCAAGATAAAAAGTCAAGTAAGTAATTTCTTACCCACTCCCTTGTTTTCTTCTAGAATCATGAAGAGTGTTAAGGGTTCAAAAGGTTTTTCAAATAACCTCAATTTTTCATCCTCTTCCATGGATCTTCCTATTGAACAAAATTCAATTAGGATTAGATTTGTGAATGAATTATGTAGCAAAGTATTTGAAAAGATTTCTTCCACTGGGTTTATTTTAGAAAAGAAATTGGATGATACATGTGGGTATATGGAGGATTTATGTTGTTTTGAAAAATTCAAGCTTAGAACATCTTTGATGGCCTTGGTGAAGGTTTTGATACTCTTACTAGAATTTTCTATGCCAACATTTATGATGTTGTTTGTGAAGACATGGAATTTAAGACCATGGTCAATAGAAGAAGGATTCTAGTAATAGAGAATTGAGTTCAAAAATTACCGAATTTCCTTTGGGTGATTTTCGCCTCCCTAGACCAAGCGATGAACGACCTTCACAAGAAGCCATTTCAAAGGAGCTTTGCGGAAAAAGTGTTGTGTGGAATAAAGGAAAATTTCCCGCTAGTCAACTAAATTTTCCCTTGAAAGCTTTTGGAAAATTGGGGATTTCTAACCTTTGTCCTTCAACAATTGAAAATTATCGTTGGAGCCGTGAGTTTGCGGAATTGGTCTATTACCTTGAGAAGGAAACCATTAATCTCGACATTTGTGGATTCATTATTTGTCAAATGTTGGATATGACTTCGGTCGCCAAGAAGTTAGGCTATCCTTGCTTGATTGAGCGTATTTTCCGCAATTTCTCCATTTAGCCCATTGAGAATTCCATCGGAACTCCCAATCTTGTTCGGTCATGTAATTTTGGTCGAATAAGGGAATATGATTGCAAGAGGCAAAGGTGTGACACAATTGATGACGCGAGTGATTCTTCTTCGAAACTTCTTCGCCAAATTTACAAAGGTGTTTGTAAGTTGAATACCAAAGTAAATTGTGTCCAAGAACAACTACTCGAGAAGTTCCTTGAGATTGCTATTGACTTTTATGGAGGGAGTGATTAAATCTTGTTCTGATGATCTCTTTCTATTAAATTTCTTATGTTGATCTTGTTAAAACTATTAGTTGTAATAACTTTTATGTTATTTTAGCTTTGAATGATTTCATCTTTCAATTAAACTGCTAAATTTTGGGATCCATAAAAAGTAAAAAATACCTTGTCAAAAGTTATCTCTTTTATATGTCGATATGCAAGTATTGATACAAGATCGATGAACTTTTGACAAACAAAAGTTAAGCCTATTATGTCAATCATTGATGGAAGATAGGCTAAAATATTTTGTTTACAAGGATTATGTTTATTGTATGTCAATTGTGCAAATAGTGATGGAAAATAAAACTAATCCTTATATATGCCGCAATATTGATCATTCCCTGATCCATATCTTATGTGTATACTGCAATGCTCCATAAGTTTTTCTTGTGTTGAGCATAAGACGATTGAGTTAACCATTCTTTTATGGTGAACTTAGTCGTAGCTCCGTAAGCTCTCTTATATCGAGAATTTCCAACTAGATTAATCATAGATTCGTTTGTGGTTATTTTGGTTGTGTATTCCGGTTAAATTACTCATGGGTTCTCTTGTGGTCAGTTTAATTGAGATTTTTGGATATAAAAAATCATTTCTTTATGGTTTTTGGTGTCCAATAAAATCCTTCTATTCTTGTAAAAGTAAGGTCGCTCTTGTTGTTCTCTGGGGAATGACATCAAATGGGGGAGAGTTCTTTTGAACTTGTGCTTGATTTCCATATCTTTGTGGGGAGTGCGGTTGTGGAATTATTTAGGGGTTATCTTATATCTTTATAAACTCCTTGATGAATGCATTTAGCCTCGGCTTTATGATTGCATCTAAACAAGTTGATATGTACTTTTCTTTGGTCTTGAAGCGCCTTCGTGGAAATTTCACTTGGATCCCGTTTTCGTACCTTTGCCAATTTTATTAACAAAAAGGGGGGGAATTAATGTGTAGTTCACACTACAAATACATATGATTTACATGTTTTACGGGTCATTATGTAAGGGGGGGGGGGGTGATTTTCATGTTGAGACGAAAGTATTGACTAAGGGGGAGTGATACATATCACCATAGTATTGTTGTCGAAGTTGTGATATGAGAACTTTGATGCTGTGTAATACTATGCCATTGTATAACAATGATCGAGAGCTTTTGTTTTCTCATTGTTATGGCTACGGAATTTCAAAAACTATGATGCTGAATTGAACATCTATGGAATCATGGGAGTACTTAGAAAAGACGAAGTTTTCAAGTAACGTTGAAGCACCAAGGAGATCAAGCATGTGGACGAGAAGCTACAAAGCTTTATTTATTTTGTAATCCATATGTATTGATAGTTTTGTCACTAAAATTGACAAAGGGGGAGATTGTTAGAGCATTGCTCGGTCGAAATCGCATGTGTTTCTATCTCAAGCATGTTTGTCAATATTAGTGATCAAAACTATATGTCTTGATTTCTAGTATACTTATGACTAAGTCTTGGTCTAGGATAGTTAGGAATAGTTGAGCTCAAGACTCCATGGAGATTATCTTGCAAAGGCGAAGAACTACTCAAGGAACCAGTGGAACTTCATCCGACCAAAAGGTATGTGGAGAGTGGATACTTGAACTCATCTTGTCATTCAAAATTCTATCTACTCTATCTCCTACTCTTGAGACAAAAGTCGTATAAGTATGATAGTTTTCACACATACACATTTGCTATTTCGAGCCGAGTTTACTTGCCTATCTTTTTCTCGAAATATGTGTTGGTAAGATTTTGCTTTAACCATCTTCATCTTTACCCCTGACGAAAGTCATGATGACGTCTCAATCTTGAAAATAGCTTTGATGACGATAGTCGATTCTTTATGTCTAACACTGTTATAACATTATAGAAGAATGTTTCAATGATTGAAATGTAGAGTTGAGAATATGTAACCACCTATGGATGTAAGCATATAGTGTGTTTGTACATTAGTGTATAAATCCATGTGCCGGAAACCAAGTGTGTGCATATGTGTGCATGCGGTATTGGTGAAGGAGACAGGTTGGGTACGCGTACTCGTACGCGTACTGGCGGAAATTCACGTCCGTGAAATTCTGCTGAGTTAGGAGTTTACGAACTCAAAAACCAGTCACCTTAGGTTCGCGTACTGGCAGAACTTTTTCACCCGGAAAAGTCTGCTGAGTTTGGAAACTAAAACCAACTCAAAAACCGGTAGCTAAGGTACGCGTACCCAAGCTAGTTATTTCTCAAATCGGTAGTTCATGGACTTAAAACAATAATTTATAAGGAATGAAATATTTGCAAACCCTGGTTATATTGTTCATGAATTGATTCAAATGAATCAAACCGATTTTGTTTCAATTGTGTCTATGTATAAAGACCTAAGCAATTGAACAACTCTTGAACTAGTTCTTATGAGTCATTTGAACTAGTTATGAGAAAGATGAATACGGTTAATATGAAAGCACTCATATGGCTAACCATTGGTCAACCATTTGTGAACCAACCAATGTACACATTTAGGTACGGTTACTCAAACTTAAATGAATACAATTAATTTGTGTGTGACAAGCTAAGTTTCGATCTAACGGTTGAAAGATATTAGCTTGGATAAATCAGGTTTTTCATCTAACGGTGATTATTGAATGCTTTGTTACCAAGGTAACCTAGATTGCAAACCCTGATTTGAAAACTATATAAGGAGACGTCTAGCAACTGTGCAAAACTAATCCCCACATCTTCTGTGTGATACTAGTTGGTTTGCTAGAGTCGATTCTCCTTTAATCATAGGTTTCTTCTCGAGACCCTGTCGATTAAAGACTTAAAGACTTCATTGGGATTGTGAAGCCAGACGAAACTACTTCTTTTGTAGTTGAGCGATGTGATCTTGCCATTTTCTATCGTACGAGTTCAATTGAATAATTGACTTGAGATTATATCTCCGATAGGGAAAGATAAAAAGAAATCACAAACATCTTCGTCTCATCGTTTGTGATTCTACAATATTTAGTTTTGCTACCATACAATTTAGATTATTGTGAGGTGATTGATAATACTAGGTTGTTTTTCGGGAATATAAGTCTGTTTTATCAATTAGTTCCTGTTCACCTTGATTTTTATCAAAAGACAGAACAAAACTTTTAGGTTTATCTGTGGGAGACAAATTTATCTATCCTTGTAGACTTTTTTGTTAGATACAGATTTGTTTACTAAAGTCTTTGACTTTGGTTCGTAGCAACTCTTGGTTGTGGGTGAGATCAGCTAAGGGAATCAAGTGCGTAGTGTCCTGCTGGGATCAGAGACGTAAGGAGCGCAACTGTACCTTGAATCAGTGTGAGATTGATGAGGGTTCAACTACAGTCCAGACCGAAGTTAGTTTGTAGTAGGCTAGTGTCTGTAGCGGCTTAAAATAGTGTGTTGTTCAATCTGGACTAGGTCCCGGGGTTTTTCTGCATTTACGGTTTCCTCGTTAACAAAATTTCTGGTATCTGTGTTATTTCTATTCCGCATTATATTTTGTTATATAATTGAAATAATACAGGTTGTGCGTTTGTATCGATCAATTGTGAAATCCAACCTTTGGTTGTTGATTGGAAATTGATTGATCCTTGGATATTGGTCTTTGGTACCATCCAAGTTTATTCCTTGTATTTGATAAAGACTCGCAGATTTCTATTCGCTTGAGTAAAGATCAAACCAAGAGAAGAGATATTAACTCCTCGATATACTTTTACCTAGATTGAGTCTAACTGTCTAGTTGATTCTCTAGAAAGTATATTGGAGTTAGTCCATACAGATTGCTAATCGAAATATTGGGTGTGGTTGTTATACCCCCGCATTTTCACATATGATTCGGGTGATTTCACTCAGATCTAAAAGTGTCAAATGCAGATGACTCAGATGAGTCAGGAATAAACAAACAAGGTTTTAGTCACCATATGCATGTCTTCTATCTCCAGCTAAGAGATACTATGATCTGCACCTTCCTAGATGAGTAAGATGGCATTTAGAAGCGACATCCAGATGTATAATTGTAGCTCCTTTTGAGTAAGGTGAAAAGAAATAAACAAAAATTGATCAGATCATTGTGAGCCAAGATCCTAGTATTACCCGCAGTATTATTACAAAATGGAATTTATTTTTTGTTGAGTTTTAAAACCCTGATAGAGTCGTTAACGTTAATTTAAAGACATTTAGACTTGATAGTACACATGTCAGTGACATGATTCAATAATATCTCATTTTAACACCATTTTTTTCTGGATCTGAGTCGTCTGGCTCATCTAATAGATCTGACTGAAATCACCTGACTCATCTGCATGTGACTCAATATATCTGTTTTTTTTTGAGTCAGATCTGACTAATCTGACTCAAAAATATGTGAATCATTGGCTTGGTCCCATGAGTCAGAGGTATTTCCATACCCGACTCAAACTGGCCCAAAGGAATTAGGTCTGAGTCAGAGGACGAGTCAGATCTGACTCAGAAAAAAACAACGGTCTGACATCTGACTCGCGACGAGTCGGATGCAAACAAAAATGGTGCAACTTTATTTCGGGGATTAAGGAACTAGTATTTTAAACTTGGTATTGAGCTGAACCTAAAAAACTGACATTTACGTAATGAAGCTTTGAAGTAGTCGTCATTCTAATAATCTGATGGTGAATTTTATACATACATTTTTTCTTTTCATCTTTAATTTGGAAAAACTCAGGTTAGATGATTTTTTGGCAGACCATACATTGTTAATGTATTTTGATATAACTTCACTGAAAAAGACTCACCGTGGAGGAATAAGACAAGGAATCGATGCATCACTTGTTATTGTGTTTAAATCCCTCTTATCTGCAATGCTGTGACGCCCTTGAATTGATTGAAAAACAAGACTTGCACAAAGAAAAAAAAATTTGGATAAAATCTTTTTAATGTTAAATTAAGAGCTCCTCGGCTCCTTGGTTGGGCTCACCAACCAAGTTTGATTGTACGCGTGATTGAAAGTTGCAACCATCCTATGAGAGAGGTACCTTATTATATGGAAGGAGGTGATGTTGGAAGAGGAACCAGCTTGAATATAGCATCCCGCTCCACCTGAATGTTGTTTAATTGGTTGGAAAGTAGTACATTATTTGCCCGTCACTACTCGAATTTACCGACCAAATATATAAATAATTAGATTGGTTTTCTGGGAAATCTTAAACTGGATTAAGACCCTAGTTAGCAATTCGGAATTCGGCAAACGTACGGAACGGCAAACGTACGAGTATTATACGGTTTTGTAAAATTCAGATTCGGTCCAAAATTCGGTCAACGGGACGTGATTCGTTATTAATTCGGAACGGCATACGTACGTGTATAATTCGATTTATAAATGTGAGTTCGGATCTGAAAATTCGGTATCTATATATAACAAATAATTTGTATTTATAAGGTCATAGACCAATTTTTATGCACATGTGTGAGTTATTTAAGGAAAAATAAACTCAATATGATGATATTAATAATATATACAACATTAGTTATCCAAAAGGACGTCGTATGGTGGTTTAGATGCTTGGTTAGTGAGTTTGAGATCTCTCTCACCTTCACCTTCAAATCTCTTCAGTCGTTTTTGTTTCATAAAAATTACAACACGTCTAATATTCGGTCGTGTATGTTCGGGAGGCAGTAAAGCCCAAAAAGTGGAGTCTTTGAAAAGTAAAAGCTAAAGAATTTATGGCGAATTAAGCGGACGTATCATTCGGGATACGTAAAATTCGTGAACGATTCGCGAATAATCCGGGAATGCCACATAATAAGCGACTTGGATTCGGAGTTGCAAACGTACGCGAATAAGATGGTAAAATTCGTGATACGGAAAAATTCGCGAATGATTCGCGAATCATTCGCGAACTTACTAACTAGGATTAAGACTCGCTACCTCGTCATGAAAAACTTAAACTCTGTATTTGACAGACTCCAAAGAGAATTTATTACTTAAAGAAAACAATGAAACAGAAGCTAGATGGGGGACATGAAGCCAAGACCTCGAGGAGAGAAAACGAGAGAAAAAGAACGCACTGAAGAAATTTATATATATGCGTGACATCTCTATCTGCCCTTAATACATGCTATAAAAAGTCTGCATCCGTTTTCAAAAAATACATAAATACTCAAATTTGCACCCCATCTTTCTCAAAGGTCATCGTAGCATTTTCCTCTATAAATGTGGGAGAATCTAAACTGAATTGTATTAAAAAAATCCAAACACTTCTTTCATTGAACTTTGAACGTCAATGAACTATGTTGTTATTCTTAGTTGCTAAGATAATATCCATTCAGCCACACTCAAACCAGTTACGATGCATGTTGTACGCTTGAATGATGGAATTTTATTTATGCAGCAAGCGTACGGCTGCCAATAAGACAGTATACAATGCGGGTTGTGTTGGAAAATCTGGGTTATAAATCACGCAATGGATAATACCAATACCCAAACACAATACCCATGTATTGGTTGTACAGATTCGCACAAGTTCTGTTTCCGACAAAATCACAAAAAAACTTGTCTGCAATCCATTGTGATCATTCTTTGCAAGAAAAACAGTGGTAGAATTCTATAAGAACATAAGACATGTTAAAACAAGATGCAAACGGTAAAACAATGAATGCAAGTGGCGTATAGAGGCGAGGTAATCCTCTTTCCTGAAAACTTTAACTTCCCGTCCATTAATGGTGCAAATGACAAATCCAGAAATAAGTTTAACCAAGATACAACTATACTATTGATGTTAGCTTTGCACAGGAATAACACCAATCAATCGAACGTATGAAGCAGCACCAAACTCTCTCTATAAAGATTTTCAAAAGCAAAGTTTATTTATGTACAAGCGACTGAGAATTTTCTATGTTTTTCCGTTGTTGCAAAACAAAGTTTTTTATAACACTTCAAAAGACACGACGGTTGAAAAAACGGTTTCAATTCAAAACGTTAAGACACAACTGTTGGGATATATCTTTTGGGAACATGCTCAATTTCTATTCACCTTCCGGAAATGGATTTGGGGCGCCATCCAAACCCGTATTTCCTACAATCCCCCGCAGGAATAAAATTGTCTTCTGAGAAAATTTTAAGATGCTTAAATTTAATCCTATACTCTAATGCAGACACTAGAGAGTTGGTGCGCGGAACATCACTACATCGGGAAAGATAGCTTTTGGCTTTGAATCTTCCGTAGTGAATATCTACCGGACTTACTAGTTGCTCAGTGAATGCGATGTCTTGAACTGCTCAACTGTATTGTAGATGGTGGATTTTCGACAAGGGCTAAAATCGTAAACTCATAATTATACGAAGCTCTGATCCAGCAATCAGACGTGAGTATTGAGACAAGGGTCTCTCATCGAATTCTCAACGGAGAATACTTTCTCTCAGAGTACATGTAGATATGTAGTCTCACGACTGGACAACGGCATATCTCATGAATACTGAACACTTTAAGTGATTATTTCTATATAGTATCACGAGATGGACGGCTCCTAACGTCTTCAGGATTAAACAACGAGTTTACCCTGACTATATAAAGGATACGACTTACCGACAAGCTCATATAGGGATAATTAATGCTCCTAGACAGCTTGCTCTGCTAGTATAGAGCCACAAAGTTAATTATTCCTAATTAAGATTAATTCTGCCGTGACATTCACTACTGAATTCCCAGAATAATCTATTATTGCTTCTATTCCATGATCGAATCCACGACTGGTCCCATGGAATGGCAATAAACAATTGTTCTGATTCTATGATCGAATCCACAGCTTGATCTCATAGAATAGCAATAACTATATTATCTCATTACTCCGATTTCATGATCGAATCCACAACTGGTCTCATAAATGGTAATAGATAAATCTTAATTACTCCGATTTTACGGTCGAATCTACGATCCCATGGAATGGTAATGCTCACTTTATTATTCTAAATTCATAGTCGAATCCTCAGCTGATCTTATGAATTAATAATAAACATCTTATTGTTCAGTTTTGTGAATTATTCTCCACCTAATTCCACAATTAGTAATAAATAATCAACAATCGGGCGTCTGAGCTACCTCTAAGTAAGTCCCGATTCAAATGGTGAAGGTGTATTCAACGACGATACACTAACAGTCATTGCACGAACGAGTATCTCAAAAATACAACGAAACGATGAACCTATGCAAAATAGAGAATAAAATAATAAATAATTAAAAATATTGACCAGGGTGCTGGGAGCACGAACACACGACCGACCGACCATGTCGCGGTCAATCCCACGCCATTTTTATATTTTTAATGCATTTTTATTATTTTCCATGATTTGATGAAAATTCTCTCATTTTATCAAATCTCCTTCGTCTCGAGGAAACTCCTCGGTTTCATGGTACTTCCATAAATCCATAAAAAATAATATAAAATTAAGGAAAGGACTGTGGGGCGTGACCATTGGACAACCGGCCATGCCTTGGTCCCAACCGGCCCTACACCCCACGGTTCCTTATTATTTTATTATTATTATTATTTCTCTAATTTCATGGAAAACTCCTTGATTTCATGGTATTTTTCACAAATCATCATATGATAATAAATAAAATAAAATTATGAAAAACTTATGGGACCGGGCCACTAGCCGGCCGGCCATGCCCTAGCCGGTCCCACACGCCCTTTGCTTTATTATTTTATTATTATTTATCCTATTTTTCCTTGAATTCATCAAATTCCTTGATTTTATGGTATTTCTCTCAAATTAGGAAAATTCCCTCAAATCATCAAAAATACCTAAAAAATATTAAAAAAATTAGGGAAACTCGTGGGACCGGGCCCTAGCCGGCCGGCCGCGCCTCCACGGTCCCACACGCCCTTGTTTTTATTATTTTAATATTTTTTGCTTCCCTGAACTAATGAAAACTCCTTCAATTCATGGAAACTCCCTAAATTCATCAAATTTCTCAAAATTCATGAATTTTTCATAAAATCATCAAAATATTATAAAATTAAGAAAAACGCACCACGAGACTGTGGTCACGACCGGACGACCATGCCTTGACCACGGCGGTCCCACGCCTCCTCATTCCTTATTTTATAATTATTTTTCATCATCTCATGGTGTTTTCCTCAGTTTCGTAGAAACCCTAATTTTGGCATATTTTCTCGAATGGATGCTCAATTGCACGCCAGAAAATATCAAAATTCTCAGGACTGAGACGCGGACGCCTTGGGGACACATGCACACTATCTTGATCGACCAAGAATGGATCTTTGTCTTATAGAAGCCGGTCCCATCAAGTTTCACAGTTTTGACCTAATTTGCACAATTGC
Organism: Papaver somniferum; assembly: GCF_003573695.1. Classification (NCBI taxonomy): domain Eukaryota; kingdom Viridiplantae; phylum Streptophyta; class Magnoliopsida; order Ranunculales; family Papaveraceae; genus Papaver; species Papaver somniferum. Next base: position 24,433,943 of record NC_039358.1, read on the forward strand.
TCGTATTAGGTCCAAAACTCTTCCAAACACTTTGGATTTTCATGAAGTGATCGTCAGGCGGTCAAGTGACAACCCAGGGCCGGTTTCATGACTCCATGGTCGGTCCCTCGCCTCGTCATAATCAATTAGGTTTTCTCGCCTAAGGCTCAGACGAGCATTTTGAATAAATGATTAAGCCAGCATTTAATCATTCTTCCACCAACAAATCGTCAACTCTTCAGGAGTTCTTCGTATTTGCTCACGTGAGCATATGGACACTACATGGTTGATCCACTTTCCCATGTAGTCGCTTCCTCCTTCGTCCCATGGTTGAAATTCTGACAAACCATGAATTGATCATCAATTGATCAAATTAGGGTTTCTGAATCCAAGGATCATCATTCCAGATTCCAACCTTAATAATTTTACGACGACCTCATGGTCATTAATTTTATTAATTATGCTCGGTTCAACGACCAGTATTCAAATTAATATTTTTGGTACGCTACCAATAATCCATCAAATGAGCAACACATGCTTAGACGATCAAATATTCAACAATTCATCACATGAGCAACACTTGCTCAGATGATAAATATTTGCTCAAACCAAGGGATATTGGTTCAACAATCAATATTCAACGATCCATCGAATGAGCAATACTTTCTCACTTCATCGTAAGAATTATACCTCTGTCTCATGACATGTTCAACTCATGAGTTTCAGAACATCATGTTCAACTCAGCAACTACATGGACTCATCGTCCCATCAAACCACGAAGTCATCAATTGACTAACAAACCACGAGACGTCAATCGTGTCACTTGGGGGGATATCACTTAGGGTTTTGGTTTGGCGGTCTACGGCACGTGTGTTCAAACACACGATGTAATGTGAGCAAGTCGTGCAATCAGTTGAAGGAATTCACGAGGTAGTGGGTGGAAAATCGACCAAGTCTCCACACGTTGAGCAACTGGTTTCAAACACGGTCTCCACTTCCCCACTCCTTGATTCCATCAACTGTCACACTTCATGGGGTCATGGTGTCTAAAATTCCAGCAATATAAATAAGTCTCTGAATCATGATTGAGGGATCAACATCAACAATATCATCAGTCTCACGTCTCATCGACAACACGAGATCATCAACTCATCAATTGAGCAACTACTCTCAATTGAGCAATTTCAATCATTCAGAGCTTATCATATTCAGAATTCACACACCCACAATCTTTGATTACCATTGATTCCACCCATTTCCCAGCTTCCCTCCTACAGATCAACCCATCCTCTCTTGTGACCGAATTTACTCTGAAACGGTCATTGTCTTGATTTAGGCCGGAGTACTATAGATTGATCTGTCGAATCTAAAGCACACCCTTTGCAGCGGTGCATCTGTGTGAGGTTTAACATTTCGCTCGGTTCGAGGAGTTTCCTCCGTACGGTCGTCTCCTCAATTCTGTAAAATACAGCAAATCATTTTTCCCCATCTACATGTATAATGTAAGTCAATACAATAGATATCACATAGCTTATTTCCTTACTTCAATGGTTCTCGGTTGTGCTCATTTCGTCCCTGAGCAAACTTAGAATTCATGAGTGCTTTTAGATTAACATAGCCTTATAGTTATCACGGAAGCGGCCCCACTTCACACTCATATAGGTGATCTCCTATTTGAAAGTATCATGCCATACTCTTCTTAGTTAGACTAAGCTATAGGAATCATTAAAGGAAATTCTCAACCTTTCACCTGACAGGTGACACTGTTTCATCATAGAAATGGGAAAGAGAGTAATCTCTTTCTGTGTCTCTGGCGAGTATGTTACAACTTAGTTTTCCCTTTTGAACCTAGTCCATGGGATCTCCAATCGCTAAGTTCGGTTACCGCTGTAACTCGCTTATATTTGTAGGCAAATACTCCCATTTCCCCAGATGATGCAATTAGTATCTCTCTAGATAATCCTTCTATAATGGATCCACTCGATTATTCTTAGAATTTCTATAGCGTACTGTTATCATTCTTTTTAGAGAGAAATTGCTTAACGGGGTTAAGTGTCAGACAGATACGTCTTAACTTTAGCCAACTCCCACATTTCAACAAATATATATCTTGGCATATTGCTGACAGTACAGCTTTAGCAAAATACAAATTTAAGTGTATCATCCGCCATGATACATTTGTTAGTCAAGTATATATATATATATAGTCAAGATTATTGGTTCTTAATTATTTAATCAATCACTGATTAGTACTTGGTCTCTGGCCAAGTTAATTAAGTACCCAGACTTGATCGTCCCCTATATACTTCCTCAAATTAAGTTTGCACTACTGTACTTTTAACGCCAGTAGTAATTATGCACAAAATAATGGTATCAACCATCCTTATGTACATGAACGGTTACTGATTGCGCAAGTGCACAGTATCATTTTTCTTTAAACGAAAATGAAGTGACTCCTAGTTAATCCCAAAACTAATCAAATTAGGACCAATTGCACATACCCCCACATTTGCAGGGTTGTCAATTTTTGTCTTGAAAACCAGTCAGTACCCACCAATGAGTCTGGTACCAGTACCAATAATTACATCTCTTCATTAGTTTGTTCCACAATGATTCTGACTTATTATGAAACTAGTCGGTATCCTCTAACAACAAAGCACTCACTATGCCGTAAAAGTGTTGTGAAGATTAGAAATGTCAAGAAGGAAAACTTTCTGTTAACAGTGTCGTGCGTCTTGAAACGAACACAAGTGAAATCATTCTTCTTTGATTCCCTAGCTTTCTGTTCCACTTGTCATCGTTATAATCATTCTTCTTTGATTCCCTAGTCTGTATGGAAGGGTGTATTAACCTCTGCAAAAAATCCATTGTTTGTAGATCAAATTTGCTTCCAAACTTGATCCACATACCTGCAATGGATACAATCAGAGTTCCCTTATTTTCATTTGGTTGGCAACTTGCAACTTATAAATTAACATTCTTAACTGAGACAATTTACAAACACAAGTTTGTTTTATCACCAAGACCAAACCCAAATTCAAATAGTATACAGTAAAAATAGTAACTCTCTTGAATTTAGAAACCAAATGAACTTTTATTAGGAAATAACAAGTTCTAGGAACCAATTACACAGATACATCAGTTCCTTAATACATAAACTTCAACATACTAATGACTTATGTAATACATAGTAAATACTAAGCATAAAAACCACTGTCCAATCCAGTGGGACGCTAACAGACAGCATCTTTACTCTTTACGACATGACAATCGCTACATTTGCCTTAAACAAACCTCCATTGAGGTAACCCTTCCCCAAGTATACATTGTTCTTGGAGATGACAAAATTATTTGACACAAATGTTAACTTAAAGCCATTCTTTACGAGAAGACTGCCGGAGATCAGACTTTTCTTAATGTCTGGCACATGTAGGACATTGGTAAGGGTGAGTTTCTTTCCAGAAGTAAATTTCAGAATTACGGTACCCTTCCCTTTAACCGCCGCAGTTGCAACATTTCCCATGAACACAGGCTCTGCGTTTTTCATCTCCTCATAAGATGCAAACAGACTTCGATCGGAACAAACATGCTTTGTTGCCCCAGTATCCACCCACCACTCGTTGGTATTATTAATCAAGTTAACTTCTGAAACAACTAAGACCTTAAATGGGGGCGGATTGAGACATACCTTTGAGCTTGGAGATCCATGAGTGAGCATTGCCACCATGTTTATTTCAGATTCATCTTCACTCCCAGACGCTTTGGTTTTCTTCTCCTTGTTGTTCTTTGATTTACAATCTTTCGCATAATGACCTTTCTTGCCACAGTTGTAACATTCGTCATTAAATTTCTTTTTCTTTCCTTTACCGTTGTCATTGTTTCCTCCATGGTTCTTTCTTTTCCTTTTCTTGCTACTGGTCCCGTCTTCCACCATATTGACTTTGTTATCGTCAATAACTTTCTCATTCTTCCTTTCAGCAGTCCGGTTTTCTTCCTCAACTTGCAGTCTGCATATCAAGTTCTCCGAGGTCATTTCCTTGGTTTTGTGTTTGAGATAATTTTTGAACTCCTTCCATGAAGGGGGAAAATTCTCAATTAAGGCACCGACTTGAAAGGATTCACTTGAAGTCATCTTCTCAGCCTTCAATTCGTGAAGAATCATCTGAAATTCTTGAACTTGTGTCATAACAGACTTGTTGTCCATCATCTTAAAGTCCAGGAATCGAGAAACTATAAATTTCTTCAGTCCCGCCGATTCAGTCTTATATTTCTTCTCCAGCGACTCCCATACTTCTTTCTTAGTATTCATAGGATAATAAACACTGTATAGGGAATCTTCCAGACAATTCAAAATATAATTCTTACAGAGAAAATCGGAGTGCAGCCAAGCTTGTGTTGCGGAGACTTGAAGAGCATCACCATCCTTCGCAGTTGGAGGATTTTCGGTGAGATATGCAGCCAAGCCTAATGTTGTCAGGTAGAAGAGCATTTTGATTGCCACCTTTTGAAATCAAAACCATTAAATTTCTCGGGCTTTTCAGTATGGGGATGAGAGGAAGTAACTGCTTTGGAGGAACCAACATCATTGTTTGAACCATTGTTAGAACCGTTGGGAGGGTTAGTGATTTTCTCACTGTTGGTGTCGCTTTCGTTCGTCATTGTTTACTGCAATAAACAATGGAAACGGTAAATACCAACCAAAGGTCATATACAACCATAACACTGCATATAACCATAAAGATCAATGGACGTATATCACTAACACACCAAGATTGTAAAACATTAACAACCAAGATTGTGACTTAATTTACACCCAACCTATGAAAGTTGTATCACAACTTAACAATTAGACATGGTTCACAGTAATGTCATTCATAGTTCCGGAGAAACCAGTCTGCTATCAATGAATAATTCAATGACAGGAAACTCAAATATAACCCAAATACTAAAATACAAAAAAGTTAAAGTTTTCAGATTATTGGAAAATCTGGGTTATAAACCACGCAATGGATAATACCAATACCCAAACACAATACCCATGTATTGGTTGTACAGATTCGCACAAGTTCTGTTTGCGACAAAATCACAAAACACCTTGTCTGCAATCCATTGTGATCATTCTTTGAAAGCAAAACAGTAGTAGAATTCTCTTAGAACATAAGACATGTTAAAACAAGATGCAAACGGTAAAACAATGAATGCAAGTGGCGTATAGAGGCGAAGTAATCCTCTTTCCTTAAAACTTTAACTTCCCGTCCATTAATGGTGCAAATGACGAATCCAGAAGTAAGTTTAGCCAAGATACAACTATACCTATTGATGTTAGCTTTGCACAGGAATAACACCAATCAATCGAACGTATGAAGCAACACCAAACTCTCTCTATGAAGACTTTCAAAAGCAAAGTTTATTTTTGTACAAGCGACTGAGAATTTTTTGTGTCTTTCCGTTGTTGCAAAACAAAGTTTTTTATAACACTTCAAAAGACACGACGGTTGAAAAAACGATTTCAATTCAAAACGTTAAGACACAACTGTTGGGATATATCTTTTGGGAACAGGCTCATTTTCTATTCACCTTCCGGAAATGGATTTGGGGCGCCATCCAAACCCGTATTTCCTACAGTTTGTTCCATAAAGACTAAATTTGTTACCTTTAATTTCTAATTAAATAAAGTGAGAAAGAGAATATATAAGATAAAAATTAATTAAAGTTATAATAAGAAGATAAAGAAAAACCCAGGGCTTTGACCATCACCACTATTATGTATTCCAGATGATTCGGCTATAACTCTCTACAAAACTCCTAAAAATATTACTCGAGACGATTTAGGACCAATTTGTACGACTCGGAAGATATATCATTACATTCAATTATATTTCTCAAATTATTGACCGCTCTCTTCATTTAAAATGTTGATCTCTAAGAAGAAAATAAAATCGTGGTTAAAACATGAGGACACATGAAGAGAGTTATCATCGTTACTAAACGAGAATTAGGACCAAGAGAATTATTATAAAAAGTATTGTAGAATTATTCATCATACATCATAGGCCTTGATCTTAGCCCTAATACAAAGATTATGTAGCCATTACAAAGAAGAATAAATAAAAATAAAAACTAAACTACAACTCTTTTTTCGGAACACCGACCTCCCTTTTACCATATGCTTCAACCAGTATTTATAGTTTTCAAAGGAAACAACTTTCCTTTTTCATATCCACTACTATATCATCATCCGATGAAAGTATGCCACATGTCAAATAATATAAAAATCCTCCAATCAAAATGCGCCATGTGTCAAATACTGCAATCAATATCTTAATTATTATTTCCAACCATAAAGAATAATATTCTTTCCCAAATTTTCATATATTCCTTTATTCCACATCATAAAGAAATATTTTCTTCATTAAACAAAATATCTTCAAAATCCTTTATCATAATATCTTGCACATGGTCTACACATGTCGTGGCACATTTCTACACACGCCCATATCCAAATAATTGGCGCAATAATTCTTCATGTTTCCTTTTGGGCTTAACCCATCAAATCACTTCCTTTCTCCAGTAGAATTTCACATTTTGGTCCATAGAGCTTTATTTTCTAAAAACTGCAAAAATAAATAAAATCATCAAATACGTACAAAATAAAGAACTAAATAAATGTAAATTTGAGTAGTAAATATGTAAGAATTGAGGACTTATCACACCCCCAAACCTACATTTTTCTATTCCTCGAGAAAAACTAAAATGAAAATAAGAATCCTAACTCACTGTCGCAGGCATCGCGGTTGCACTTAGCATGTGCAACAAGCCTTTAAACCCCTAGGTGGCCCTAGTGGCCGAGTTATAGTCTCGGGAGGGTTTACCAAAGGTGTACCCACAAAACCTATCGCCAAATTGGTCATAAGTATTCAAAAAGCTATGCGGACATGCATATTCTCAATCTATCGCCAAGTAACTAGAATGCTAAAGAAATTAAAGGTATCCGCTCAAAAGATGAATAAAGAAAAGGGGAGACACATCTGCTATACTGCTAGATAAAGAGATATCCGCTACACAACTAGATAAACATTATGAGATGCATCCGCTTTATAACTGGATAAGATAGGAGAGAGATAAAGATGAGAGGGACATCTGCTACACAGCTGGACAAATTACGTGTGATGAGTTGAACCAGTGTTAGAAATATCTTGTGCCAAATGGAAAGCGGACTAACAAAGCAACCAATATTCATCTCTTTTTGAATCTCTCATAGTGCTCAGTAGAAATTCTTCGGTTTCAACTGTTCATGATAAACTCTTAAACTTCGTAGAACCTTGACAATTAACTCTTCTCTTCGACTTCTTGCTTGAAACTTCCTTACAGATTTCTAATTCCCTATGGCCTTAATGAACAAAACTAACAACAAAATTTAAATGTATTATTTTTATATATATATTTTTTTTTCATTTTCTTTTTCTTATACTCAGTAATAATAAGACTAATATTTACATGGCCACGAGACAAGGACTTTAGTATTTGGATCTTCGCAACTCGAAATATCTTGATATCATGAACTTCAACAACTTACATCGTTTGATTTTCTTTGCTCTAAGTCTTCAACTTTGATTTTGAAACACACTCAGAACCGTCGCAGAGGATTATCGTTTATCAACAACAGAAGATATTTATCGTTGCTTAACAATGCTCGCAAAAGATCTTTAGCAACTGCTATAGTGACTGAAACTTACCTTTCTGCAACTGTTTTATTACTTTTCTACCTTTTCACCTTTGTAAACACTATTTGAGCCATGAATAAATATTTTGAGCGTGTTTTGATTATGAAGAGCTAAACCCCAACACTGGGACGACGGAGAAAGCCCTTTTTCATCACTGTGGTAATTCTGTTTAATTCTTTATATGATTTTTTGCACTAAAATTGAATTGACTTGTGATTTCTCTTGAATGGTTGTGATTTCAATTGATGGGTCATGCTTAGCTTAAGTGTTTTGATGTCTCATGATTTAGATATACAATTATTACTTTTGGAATCTACCTTGGCAAAGAATTAGAGTCAATAAATCCGTATCATATGAGCTATAATTGTGTATAATTGATTTTTGAACCACATGATATGAAAATTGGTGAAATCCTGAGTCTCAGTGCCTCTCGATATTGTGACATCTTCTGTATATATTTTCTTTATTATTTCTGAAATCGAATCTCTACAAGTCCGAGCAACGAACTTTATTTACCACTTTAAAACGACATCAATTTTTGGCGCCGCCGACGCGGACTTGTATCTAGGATTTAGGTTTTAGATTTTTTTTCTTTTTTCTTTTTTTTTATATTTTTGTTCTCTTTTACGCCTTTGGTATTTTTTATTCTTTTTCAGATTTGGAACGAAGCTAAGAGAAAAGAAAAAGTGTTATAAAAGGAAAGCATCGCCAAAGAAGGAAAGAAAAAAGGAGTCCAAAAGGAGTGAAGAAGATTTTTATTTTTTTAGATTTTTATTTTTAGAAAACTCTATTAGGGTTTGTTGTATTTTATGTAAATTTTCTTTTTATTTTTGGACATTTTTTTTTGAACTTTATTTTTGGACTTGGACATTATTATTATTTTTAAAACCCTAAGGAAGGGTTGATTTAATTAAAATTGCTGCAGGGAAGGACGACATTTACGATACTGTCTCATCCCCTCGGGTTCGTACGCTGACATAGGAGTCGGTGGCCTGAGTCGACTATAACCGATTCGTCGCCCGTCTGGTACGGGAGGTAAAACTCTTTCCACCCACGAATCCCTGTCAGTGGGTGTTATTTTGTCTTGAAGCTCTGAAAGCACGAACACAAACACACACGTGCACAACATTATTGCATCGTCTGGCACCGATTATTAGGAAAACACGTGGTTTAGTAAGGTTAACCCTCTGGGCGTTATCATTTGAAACACCACAAGCCTTAGCCTTGTACCTTTGACCAGTCTTTGGTTGTAGGTATATTTTGCTAAAGGTAACCCCGAGCCTACCCGAAATAGTTAACCCCATCATTTGCATTTGCACGTGCACAAATTATGTCGAACTGGTATTATAAAAGCCAATATAATGAATATCCAACTGAGCAACATGGACATTATTCCTTTTATGACCATAATGTGAATAGTGGTTGGGAACGTCATCCTTTTGAAGGATATGGGTCATACCATGATGAGCCCAATTACTATTCACATGCATACCGGTCATACGAGCGAAATTCTTATACTTATCCTCTAGAAGAGGCACATTAGATACTTGAGTCAACACGTAAGTTACTTGAGTCAGAACATAAGTTAGCGGACACAAATGACTTAGTTATGGATGAAAGAACTGTAACAATGAGTGAACCTTCTTTAGAAGATAACCTCAGGAAGTTAGATGAGTCAACATGTAAGTTAACTGAGTCAACACGTGAGTTTGCTGAGTAAACAAGTAGGTTTGACTTAGAGACGGAAGAAAGAACTGCTCGAATTACACTGAATTGCCAATACATTGCTTCACAAATCACCCTTGAAAATGAGGAATTTTTTTATTTACATAACCAAGATGACGAGGTTAGAACTGGAAGCAATACTTTAGATAAGGTTCGACCATCTTCATATTACTATGATGATGAGGATAGTGTTGATGAAGAATTTGAAATATGTACGCATAATGATCTGGAATTTGCTACTCCAATTGAGCTTTATAATGATAGTGTTACTTCTAGTTCAAATCCAAATAATTTTAATGATTATTCACCTATTTAAAAAGACGAGGGTTTGATTAAAGATAACACTTCCTTAGATGATGTAGTATTTCCTTTTGATTACGTAGCCAATGATGGTTTAGAGGAAAAAATATATTTTGAGTCTAGTGATTTAGGAACAATAGACTTAGAAAAAGAATATGAACCCGTTGATATGAGTGAGGATGTACCTGACTTAGAAAAATCAATTGACCATTTTCAGGAATCTGATGACCTAGAAATTGGGGAAGTTGTGACAAGTCTTTCTAGAGACACTGAAAACTCTAAGTTTGGGGGTGATTATCATTCTCCATGTGCTTTAACTCTTAGAAAGGTCCCTCACTTGGGACTTGACATATGTGCAAGGTAGTCAATATCGGTTGTACAGGCCGATATTACAGGTTTTTATCGGATATCGGAACATACCTAATACGATATCGAAAATATCGGCGATACAAAGACGGAACGATATTATCGGTTGTACAGGCCGGTACAGACCGATATATCGGTTTTACTTGTACACCGATAATAGCGGTTTCGTGAATAAATTTTTCATCAACATGCGTCTAGTCTTTACAGACAAGTACGATGTCAATTGGAAAAGGTGAAAATCCCTAATATATTTATAATATAAAATCAATGACTATATGGTAGGATATAAAAAGGAAAATATATTTCGATTGCAAGGCAGGGAAATATAAAAGATAAATATGAAGGATAATAAAAAAGATTTACCGGCATAATGGGACAACAATCACAACTCTGGCTAATAAACCATCTTGTATGTTGGAAATTTGAGATATGTGTATGATTCTTATGGTTTTATAATTATTTGAAATTCTATATTAAATGATGTATCACCGATAAAAATCGATATTATCTTTTGTATAGGTGTATCGGATCTGGCCGATACGATACCAATACGCGATATTAACTACCTTGCATATGTGCCTCAACCATTTTAAAATATTATCTCCATACACGTTTTCCTGAACCTAGTGATGTCCATAAAGAAGTCCAGTTATTAGAAACCCATCCTATGGTCGATGTGGTTTACCCAGGCTATGAGACCCAGATTGATTTTGTTCTCCCACCAAATATTTTTCTTTCAAATATGGGAACGTATGCGTTTTAAATGTGCCAGTTATTAAGTTCTGAGACTAGACCTAATTATTTTAGGAGAATAGAAATGACACATTTTCTTAAGAATGACCATCACTCTCATTGTGGTCAACTGTGCGAGTCAAATCTGATTGACTTAGAGGATCCTCAATTATTCAGGTTATTATTATGTGCTTCTAACTTTTTCCAGACCTTAGGACATGAGCTTTCGGGTCTTACTTATGAGGAGGTAAACCCCTGTAAATATTTTATTTAGACCCCTTTCTTGAACCTGAACCTGAACCACAGCTAGACATATTTGTCTTAAACAGGAAATTAGGAAAGGGTGTGCATTACTCGTTAACTTTCTTGGTTTGTTACAGTTTCCTTTTGTCTGTGATAACACTTTTTGATGCAGATGACCCACATTTATTCCGGTTATTGCTTTATGATATGAGGTAATCAATTCTTTCTTATGTCTGGCTAAAGACGTTAAACTTAACACTTCTTGGGAGGTAACCCATGCTCATGCAACACGGTAATATCTTTCCTCAACTCTTTTACTTCAAGTGGTAACAGTTTCTCTTTGTTCATGCTTTTAATTTTATCCTTAGAACATTGAGTACAATGTTAGATTTAAGTTTGGGGGTATTGGAGAAACTTTTTAGTTGCAATAAATAAACTCTAGAGCCTAGAAATTTATGTTTATTAAGGATGACACTAACCAATCTAAGTGGATGGAAGCATCTTGGTTGTAGGAGTAGAGGAACCAGTCTGATTAGATGGAAACATCTAAAGAGTCTATTCATAAAAGCACATAGCTCAGGTGTTAGAAATAACATGGTAGTTTCGCCATATCTAGTTGAGTCCTTATCACTTCTGTTTTTATTTTGTTTTCTTTTTAAAATATGTTTCTCTAAGTGATTAGGTGGGGCTCACGATTCAAGTTGTTACCAATGATGGGGTGAAATAGAGTGATTGAGATCCCAAAAAAAAAAGTTAAGAAAAAAAATTAAGAAAAAAAAAAGGAAATAAAGAAAAAAGAAAAAAAAGGGGGGGGGGGGGGGGGGGGGGGGAAGAGAAAAAAGAAATTGAGACCAGACTACCATACCAACCGGAATAAATTCAATAAAGTCGACCACTAGTACCCTTGTATATGCCAGTTGTGTTGAGCTAGAGTTGGGATTATCGACCACTGGTTCCCTTGTATATGCCAGTTGTGTTGATATTAGTCAGACTAGTATCTCAGTCCATTAGGATAGGTTCATTTTGGCAGTGGCCTTCAGACAGATATGAGAAACACCGTTCACCTAGTCAACATCAAAACCATTTAAGTTTTTCTCCATATCCATTTCTTAATCTATCCATGTGATTTGTTGACTCCGGATATTGATGTCCATGGTGCGACTACCTGAGTAGAGCTCGGTGACTTATATATGAATTTTAGTATGCTTGAGTGCAAACTCATGTACAACAATTGGAATTTCGCATCGGGGTACTGTAGTCAATAAGTATGCCAACCAAGGAGATTCTTTAGTGCCTTCCAAGGTTCTGCGTAGATAGCTAGGGTTTAGAGTAAAGGTTTTGTGGGTATATCTCTAGTAAGCCCTCCCGAGACTATAACTCGTCCACTAGGGCCACCTAGGGGTTTAAAGGCTTGTTGCACATGCTAAGTGCAATCGACGATGTCTGCGACAGTGAGTTAGGATTTTATTTTCTAGATTTGATTTGCTCGAGGACTAGCAAATAATAAGTTTGGGGGTATTTGATAGACACATTTTTGTGTCTGATATAATTTCAATTGTATATATTGTTAGTGCTCGATTTTGTATTTATTATGGCTTTTTGTGTCTTTGTAGGTGTTTTTGGAGAAATAAACATGCGTGGAAAGCTGGCTCGAAAAGTGGTATTTGCGCTCGTGGGAGAAAATCACTAAAGACACCCTTCATTTGGATAAGGGGTACCTCATTGATAAGGGGCATCCACCTGCTATTTACACCCCAAGCACTCATGTGTTAAAGGAACCTCGGTTTTGGATCAGGGCACCCCATCCCCTACCTTTTAAAGTTTGAAAAAGGCGGGAAACTTTTGCAGCAACTGGCGTAAATTTGATTTGGGTTTTGGACGTGTTTGGATGAGATTCAATCACGGGTTTTGTTTGGGTTGGTCCTGTTAAGACTGAACAGGGTTAGTAGGTCCAACAAAATCGGTTAATGAGGCCAGTTCATCGAGTTTGGCTTAGACAGAGGAAGAGGAAGTTACGAGATTCTCTGGAAGGAATTGCGGAGAGATTTAATCGGATTTTATGCTTGGATTGGATTGGGATTGCCCTGTTTCGGTTAACCATGGGATGTATGTTAATCATATTCGAAGAAATAAGGATAGATTCTTGGATTAAACGAAACAGAGGTGGAGTTATTCTCGGAGATTTTATTTGATGTTATTTGTGGAAAGTAAGCAGAAATGTTAGCTGTTTGATTCAGGAGTATCTTTGAGAGAGTCTGGGATGTTGGATTTGGTTTAGGAGACGCGTAAAGAAGCTGCTGAGAGAGTTATTCTCGAGGAAGAAAAAAGAGTTATTTTTGGGATTAACTTGAGTTTTACGGGACCTGTTGGTTACGTATAGAGTTGTAGAGACCCCAAAGAAGAGGATCGGGAGTTTGGGGTAGCTGGAGAGCTAAGAACGAAGCTGCAGAGAAGAAGAACAACAACAACAGCAGTAAAAGAATGAAGAAACACAGTCGACACAGCAGAACAGTCGCAGAGGATTATCGTTTATCAACAACAGAAGATATTTATCGTTCCTTAACAGTGCTCGCAAAAGATCTTTAACAACTTCTATAGTGACCGAAACTTACCTTTCTGCAACTGTTCTATTACTTTTCTACCTTTTCACCTTTGTAAACACAATTTGATCCATGAATAAATATTTTGGGTGTGTTTTGATCATGGGGATCTAAACCCCAACATTGAGACGACGGAGGAAGCCCTTTTTCATCATTGTGGTAATTCTGTTTAATTCTTTATATGACTTTTTGCACTAAAATTGAATTGACTTATGATTTCTCTTGAATGATTGTGATTTCAATTGATGGGTCATGCTTAGCTTAAGTGTTTTGATGTCTCATGCTTTAGATATACAGTCATTACTTTCGGAATCTACCTTGGCAAAGAATTAGAGTCAATGAATCCTTATCATATGAGCTATAATTGTGTAGAATTGATTTTTGAACCACATGAATATGAAAATTGGTGAAATCCTGAGTCTCAGTGCCTCTCGATATTGTGACATCTTCTGTATATATTTTCTTTATTATTTCTGAAATTGAATATTTACAAGTCTGAGCAACGGACTTTATTTACCACTTTAAAACGACATCAGTTTTGACATGTATAAATCAATTTCTTTGGCGCGATGAAGAATGAAGTTGCATTTGTTACATTCTTGAGGGGTGTACTTTTTCTTCTAGGGCGATGATTTCGACGATATTTTGTGGGTTTTCTTGGGGTTTTCTTCAGTATCTTGGACACCATTTTTGTTCTTTTTCTATTTTGTTCTGTTCTTTGAGAAAGAGAAAGATAGAAAGGTCTATTGAAAGGCTGGGGAGCGAGTGATATAGGGAATGGGTATATGGCGAAGGAAATTTAAAGATATTTTTGTATTATTTTTGTGTTGGTTCAGTACAATGGTAGAAAATAAGGTTTGGAACAAACCCGAGGCTATCAGGTGCGTGAGAATTGTTATTTTAGTTTGGTTAGGTAAGATGTTCTTTAAATAGTTTGGCATATCATTTTGAGGAACCGACCATTTCTTCACAGTTCCAAAAAATTTCGCATGATTTTTCGTAAATAATTTTATAATTGTGTTATGGGTGTCCTTGTTGGCAATAATTATAAAAGGCCGAGCTTATTAAGGTGTGACTTTTTGAAAAAATAAGAATTACTCTCTACACTGATTGCTACAAACTATAATTCAATTGTTATGTTATTAAGCGAAATAGTATCTAAAACTTATTTCATCTACTTATGATTATCAAATTTTTTTCTTTTCACTGCTTTTGTGCAGCCAATCATTTCATTGAAAAATATAAAAAAGAAATTAAAAAACATGAGAGATAATGTTAATTTCATTGGAAAATGCAAATTTTAATGGATTGTCCAAATGTGCATTTATAGTGAGTGAGGTTTTGCATTCTCCAATTCAATTAATATCGTCTCTCACATTAGTTTTGTATTTTTCAATTCAGTGATTGGTTATTATCTTGTGCATGGGTGCAAAAGATAATAACCCAAATTCGTAATATCTGAAAATTTCATATATTTATAACAGAATGATCATACACTATAAAAAAGAATAAAATTTTGAAGAAAAGAAAGAAAATCCATTTGCAAAAACTCGTATTAAGTAAATAAAATGTACGTTAACATTATAAAAAATATATTTTCAAATAGAATAACATATTGACGCCGATTAATGTTGAGTAGTGATGTTTGATAATTCGGGAGTTATTTATTTGAAAAACAATACACTAGTAAAAGGTCTCATAATTACTCCACTTAACTCTCTCATCTCTAAGCGAATTTTAAGGTTTAAAAAACTTCCAACGGCATTCCTCAGCTCATCTTTCGGGTATAAAAGATAATAACCCAAATTCGTAATCTGAAAATTTCATATATTTATAACAGAATGATCATATACTATAAAAAAGAATAAAATTTTGAAGAAAAGAAAGAAAATTCATTTGAAAAAAGTCGTATTAAGTAAATAAAATGTACGTTAACATTATAAAATAATAAAAATAAAAAATATATTTTCAAATAGAATAACATATTGATGCTGATTAATGTTGAGTAGTGAGGTTTGATAATTCGGGAGTTATTTATTTGAAAAACAGTACACTAGTAAAAGGTCTCATAATTACTCCACTTAACTCTCTCATCTCTAGGCGAATTTTAAGGTTTAAAAAACTTCGAACGACATTCCTCATCTTATCTTTCGTAAGGTTTCTGTGTTATAATAGTGTTTTTCTTATACTCTTTAATGGTGCTTCTGTTTTACTTATATAACAACTTTTTATGTTGATAACAGTGAATCTTGGTTATGGTGTTTTGGGGTTTTGCTCACTGGTGATGAAATCAGACGACTGGAAGCTTCAAATGCAAGTTCAAGAACGTGGGCTAATCACTCCTTTAATGTAGAAGTACAATTTTTTCAAGAAGATAACAATCTAACAAAATGACTGGTTTTCGGAATTTCTTCTCTAATTGATTCAGTTATTTCTTCATACATGTACCTTTTTTTGGACAATCAACATATTTCGATTCATTCAAATCAAAATAGTGATTACATGTTCGCTTACAAGAATAACAAAAACATCAAAATACATGATAATCAAAACCCTAATACAAATAAGGACATCAATTACAAGTAGATCGCGAGGAGAAAGAGCGATAAACCGCAAAGATATCCAAAATAATTTTATGTATAAGGGAGAGATGATGGTATATCCGGAAATAAAATCCGACCATTTAATCTGACTGTATTCTTCTTCGATAAGAGATTCTCCTAAAACAAAGGAGAACTCTGCCTATAAATTTGTCGATCTATACGAACACAAATGTTGATTCAAAGCGATGTCGTGATGAACTGTCGATGTTTTTGAATCGAGAATAGCAGGCCACGCACCAGCCATTTGAAGAACTCTCCCCGAAGAAAAATCGCCCCAAAATGACGAATAAATCTGTCAAAAGACACCAAAAACGATGTAAAAACTTCTTATTCAATCAAAAGAAAAAGAAACCAAGACGGCTCTAGGATTTTTTTTCTTCTTTTTTTATAGAAAGGGAAGAGAATGAGAGAAAAGAGAGTCTGCACCTGTTGTTCTTCTTTTTCTCATGTTGGATCTCTATTGTCTTGTACTATTACTGTATGTCTCTCTTTGGGTTCTCATTAAAGATAATTATATAATCTTGATTTTCCATTAACAAAAATAAGTTCTCTTTATTATATTAAAAAAAACAACAACAAACAAGTAAGTCTCAAAAGATATATATAAAACTATACCTATCCGGAGATGGGACTAGGGTTGGGTCAGTCCATCGTACACGAATGTTAGATGAGCATGTGTAATATAGTTCAAAATGTTAAGAAGATATGAGAAATATTTTTACAAACCCAAACTAATTTCGGAGAAATTGACACACTATTAACCCGACCAACCTGTCCAGCACTCCAATCCAAAGAACTATAACATATGTACTTATATAAATTACTTACATTTATAGTATCATTATTCATTTACAGTAATAATAACAATTATTCTTAAACTTAAATCTAAATTCAAGAATACATAACACAGTTTGGCTAACTTTGCCTATGTAACTGGTGGCCGAGATTTGTCTAGGAAGAAGATAAATCTACGGCCCGGTTTGTTCAACTAAACTATTATGAATGTTTTACTGATTAGTATCTCATTAATTGCTCATAATGAATGATTAATTAATTTTTCATTTTAAATGTGCCCTTAATTCATCTAATAGATATATATTTTTATTAGTAAATAATAATTTTACTAATTTTAATATTTATGGTGGGTGTTGGTCTCTCCCTGTTGGTGGAAGAAATAGTGTTGATGGTTGTTTTTTATGGTGGTGGGTGTTGGTAAATAATAGTGAACAATAATATTTTTGTGTCTTTACAAACGCACAACATTATATTGTGAAAGATGTAGTTGGCTATTTTTCGCACAATTGGTAAGGAAAAAAACCAAATATTTCGTGGATGAAACCAGGTCATATGATCATTCCGCTGGATCACCCGAATAGTACCCGATTGCAAAAATCATGGTTTTTAGTGTTAAAATAAAATTGATTACAATATAAAAGAGAATACAACAAAAAAATGTAATAAATTAATTGACGACTTAAGTTTGTTCAATATAAACTTTTTTCATGACGTTTTTGATTAAAAATTAAAAGCACGGCCAATGGTTGTGAGTGGCAGCAATGGTGCAGTGGGGGAAAGAAGTGGTGTCAAGTGATATTTTGGAGGTGGTGGGTGTTGGTGAGTAGTAATATATTCTGTTAATAATGTGTCACCACAAATTGGTTAACATTCTAAAGAAGAGAAAATGTGTTTGATCGTATTAATGATAACATAAACTCGGTTAAAATACATGAAATTAAAATAATAATTGCAAATACACGATACGAGTCAAAATCAGTACACAATAAATTAACTTATTGTAAGTCGCACTGTTATGACACGGGTTATATCATAGCTAGATGATCTTTTCCCCTATTTGTTTGTTCTGTAATATAAAACAAAGTTTAACTAAGTTAGTCAATATAAAGAGCGATCTTGATTTTTTCTCTCGATAAATAAATCCACGGTTGTGGTCGATCCCATGAATACATGCTTTAATATGGAAATAATGCATTATGTATTCTCCTTTTCCCATCTCAAAAATCAAAAGCAAAGTGGAGAAATATGATAGACTAAAAATAACAAACTTATATTCCCATAAAATTAAAGAATTGATTCTCTCACTCACAAGCAGAAGGACGAGTGGACTTAAAAACTTTAGTTCCCTACTTCTGAACAAACCTAAATCAGAAGTAAATTTGGGAATTAGTGATAGGATAAAGAAACAAAAGAATATAAATCCAAGAACATGCTTCCACTCAGCCTTATCTCCTTGACGATTTGGTATCATCCTCAAAATCTTTAGTGCCTTAATTTATCAATTGTTTTTGGTATCATCCTCAAGATTTTTTTAGGGGTAGATAAAATAATGGTTGTTTACGTAGGTGTTTATAAGTGACGTCTATGATTGAAAGTTAGAAATTCATATCCAACGGTCTTAATCTGTGTACATCATTATTGTTTCATTAATTTCTCATAATAAATATTTTATTAAACTCTCTTGATAAATGTCTTATTAATTTTCTAAATGAATATATACTCCCATTAAATGGATAACAACTATGTTAATAATTAAAGATATTAGGGATAATCAGGGTGATGTTTGTCAGTGGTGGTGCATGGAGCCGGTGGTGGCAGTGCTGCTGGTGGAGAAGGTAGTTGTAAAGGGTGGTACTGGTAGTGTTACTACAATTGGTCAATGTAGTAGTGTGCAATGTTTATTCAATGTCGTTATGACACAAATAACATTATATTATGGAAGTTGTGCTTGATTTTTTAATGTTAAAATAAGTTCGGTCAAATAAAAAAAAATAATAATCAAAATGTATGAAGAACAATTGTCTCTTTAAATGGTAACAATAAATGAATAACACCGGTCAAAATAAAAAATTTCACTCCGTCGCCGTGTCGTTACGGCATGGGCCAAATTCTAGTATATATTATATCTTTTTAACATATTAAAAATCTAGTGCACTGCTACTACAACTGGGGTACATACTCTTCCTCTTATTATTGGTTGTATATTAGACCATGGTTGTTATCTTGTTTATTATTTTTTATTTAAAATTGGAAATTAAACCCAACTTATCTCCTCTCTTTATTTTAAACTTTGCCTGGAAGAAAAAATTAACTCAAATTAGAATTAATTCAAGTATGTGATACAAAAATGATTCACAACTTGCTCATTGGTATTACAGTTACTAGAAGGACCATGAACCGACCCATCTACATAAGATTCTTACTACTTTAAATCTAAATCTTAGGTAAATCGCTAATTGAATTAGGATCTCAGTGAGTTTTTAAGATTTTTAATAGCTTCTGAAACATTTCTATTAATCTGATATAACCTTTTCTGTATCAATGAATGAAATATTGAGTACTACTAGTGAAAAAGCGTGGGTCTAACAACACCACCCAATATTTCGCTTAGCAATCTGTATGGACTAACTCCGAAATAATTTGCCAGAGAATCAACTAGACAGTCAGACTCAATCTAGATTAAAGTATCTCAAGGAGTCAATATCTCTCACTTGTTTTGATTTACTCAAGCTAAAACAATAGCGAGTCTTTAATCAAACACAAGGAATAACTTGGACGGTACCAAAGACCAATATCCAAGGATCAATCAATATTAATCAACAACCAAAGGTTGGATTTTCAATTGATGATCTTAACGCACAACCTGTATTATTTCAATTATATAACAAATATAATGCGGAGATAGAAATAACACAGACACAAGAATTTTGTTAACGAGGAAACCGCAATTGCAGAAAAACCCCGGGACCTAGTCCAGATTGAATACACACTGTATTAAGCCGCTACAGACACTAACATACTCCAAGCTAACTTCGGACTGGACTACAGTTGAACCCCAATTGCAGAAACACCCCGCTACAGAAAAACCTCGGGACCTAGTCCAATGAACTGGGTGGGTTCGAGATTTTGAAAGTGTGGCATCCAGTTAGCTTGGATACGGGTATCTAAACCATTTCCTATTTGGTGAAATAAACGTTGTTTTACCAAAGGTATGAGAGGCGCCATTTGTTTCCATTGCGGGCTGGCAGTAAAAAGAACTGTGATCTCACCTTGGAATATTGGTTGATGTTTGAGGTATTTCTCATTGAAAAGGTCGTGCAAATGGAATGTGGTTGGGCGTGAATGTTATAGATCCTTTTCATGAATAAAGCTTTATTGTGGTGGCTACTTTTTCTGATTTTGATTCCTCCTTCCGCTAACGTATTGTGTAGTTTGTTCCATCCTATTGGTGAAGCTTTTTTACAAATGAATCATGTCCCCCAAAGAAATTCCTAACAATACGATTAATTTGTTTGTGCACTTGGGTGGGGAAAAGCTGGGTTTGCATAAGGTGATTGGACGTCGGTGTTAAAAAGGTTTTTATAAGTACTAGCCTCCATGCCTGGTTAAGGCATTTTGTCATCCATCCCTGAGATTTACGAGCAAGTCGTTGGAGTAGAGGTTCGAAGATGTGTCGAGAGTTTCTCTCGTGTTTGAATTGAACTCCTAAATATATAGGTGGAATGTATGTGGTTGGCATATCGAAAAATTGTTAGAGAGTCTATGTTATGCTGTTGTAGCCTCGGATGATGGATGATTGTTGATTTTTTTGTGTTGATTATTTGTCCTGTTGAAGAGTTGTAAGATTGAAATATCCTCTTTAGGTGATTGCTACCTTCATGGGTAGCTCTGTACGTGATTAGGAGATCATCTACATATATTAGATGTAAAATGGGTGGTGCCTTTTTTGATATTTGGAGACCTCCGACCATATTTTTTGCTTCAGGATTGCCAAAATTTGTTGATAGAATTTCTGCATAAATAATGAAGATGTAGGAAGATATGGGGTCACCCTGTCTGATACCCCTAGTAGGTGTGATGAATCCACGTGGTGTACCATTGGTGTTGACCGAGTAAGTGATTGACTTGATACATATCATGATATAATCCACAAATATTGATGGAAAGCCCAGTGTTGTAAAATCTTTTTTGATGAACCCCCAATCAAGGATGTCATAAGCTTTATGAATATCCATCTTTAGAGCAATCTTGGGGTCTTTAGTGATTGGTGATGTTTTGATGCGGAGGAAAAGCTCCATGGAAATTTCTATGTTATCATTATTGATCTTTGAGGTACGAAGGCACTTTGGTACGGGTTTAATTAGAATGGGAGAAGGGGACGCAATCGATTGACAAGGATTTTGGATATGATTTTGTAGCTGACATTGCATAGGCTGATAGGTCTGAATTGGGATGGTTTTATTGGATTGTCAACTTTTGGAATGAGCGTTATGTTTGTGTGATTCATGATAGGATAAATGTTCAAGGAAAAACTCCGTACCATAGATATAAGTTGTAGGTGAGCGGTGTCCCAGAAAACTTTAATGAAATTACTGGTGTATCCGTCCGGTACGGAGTACTTTCAGAATTAATGGAGAACATAGCTTATTTGATTTCTTTCACTGTTACTTATGCAGAAAGACTGTCACATTATGCCGACGACCATCTTGGAATGATTTCCTCAAAGAGTTCTTCATATATCGTCGTATTTGGGGCAATGTATTGGGTAGTAAAATGGTCCAGGATGATCTGGATGACCTGGTCTTTATCACTGATCCAATTGTTTTGATGATCCTATAATTGCTTTATGTTGGTGATCTGGATGAGCTGGTGCTGTTAGCACTCAATATAAACCATAAGCTGGAGTGGGACTTGATGTGTATTGTGTGCTTTGTACAATTGGGAGACTGTTGTTGTTAGAAAGTAGCCTTATCCTCATATTTGTTGCTGCCCTTACACACAAAACAGGTGTAAATAACACGATCCAAGCATAAGGGTTATTCCAGTAATTTGACTCCAGCAGTATCTCTATAATTTTCTCTTCACATAACCCTAATCCAATTCCTCATCTCTCTCCAAAGAAAAACCAAAAACCCTAGCTATCCCTGAGAAGCACAGGAGGAGAAAGTCATCCAATATGGTTAGTGAAATCAGTAACAAAACTCCAATCTTACTTATCTCAGACACACTTTTAATCGATATGCTATTCATGTACTTGTTCATAATCCTTGGTATGTATTTGATTATTACAGACATTCAAGAGGAGAAATGGAGGACGAAACAAACACGGCAGGGGCCATGTTAACTTTATTCGTTGTTCAAACTGCGGCAAGTGCTGCCCCAAGGTAACTAATTGTTTTCTAAAATCTATTGTTTTGTTTTATGTCCTCAATATTTTGCTTTTGTTCAATCTGTTTTGTTATTCATTTCTAATCCGTTTCTTTTCAATCAATCTGTTTAGGATAAGGCTATCAAGAGATTCCTCGTCCGCAACATTGTAGAACAAGCTGCTGTTCGTGATGTTCAAGAATCTTGCGTTTACGATGGTACTCTTTTTTCCAAATTTCTGATTTATGCTTTGTTTTGTAGATTGCTAGCATAACTATGCTAGAGTTATCTTTTTGGGAGGAGTTGATTCTTAGTGTGTTTTTGTTGGAATCCTAAATAAAATAGGATACACACTTCCAAAGTTGTACGCCAAGATGCAATATTGCGTTTCCTGTGCAATCCACTCTCACGTTGTTAGAGTTAGGTCTCGCGAGAAGCGTCGTAACCGTGACCCACCTCAGCGTTTCAGACGCAGGGTAAGCTTATAATCTTTGATTCAGTACAGTTGAATTGTTGATATTCTAATTATTGTTGTTGATTTGTTCTTTATTTGATTTTCATTTTTGTGTATAGGACGATGCAGCTAAGCCAGGACAAGGCGCACGTGCTGGTGCCGCTCCTGGTGCAGCTCCTCCTGCTGCTGCCCATACTTAAAGGATCAAATATCGGGTTTTGATGAGTTCTACTCTGACATGGCCTTTTATATCGATGTATTTTGGTAGACCTTTTGTCTTGCAAATCTTTTTACACTGGGCAGTAGATTATTGTGCAATGAGATATTAAACTTCGCCAGAAATTAAGTTATTTGAATGAATCTTATTTACTTTAATTGTTGCTTCCCTGTTTTACAATTTCTTTCATCTGATAATCATCCATTTTTAACATCTTTGTTCTTACTTTATTAAGCTGTTGGTGTGAAATTATGTTCAGGAATTGATAATTCCAGCTTTATTCATTCTTGTAGCATCCAGTATACTACTCTATGATTCTTGTGTTGTGTAGATTTTATTATAGTTCTTGGTAGAGATTGAATAGACAACTTCCTAAGTCGGAGCGATGATTAAATCGAGCGCACCTGTAATAGTAATGTGCAACTAAATATCGTCGTCGAATTCTAGAGTTGCCTTCTCTTTGTTCTCTGTTCCAGTTTTTTCCTAATGTGGAAGGAGTTAATGCTGCTTTGGACATTTTGTCTCTGCTTATAATGGCCACAATGTAAAATCTCAGTAACTTGATTTATGTTAGTAGGGGAAATGCCAATTCTGAACAGTGGTTAAGTGCATACTGTTAAAAGATTTTTATTTCAGCAGCTTTTGAGGGTGCTGTATAGGTTGTAGAGTTCTAACTTCTGATGCTTGTCTTACCCATTTATGAAATTGGGGTGAATGATTTTTATATATTGGTGCCTTGTGGGTTGGTGGCAGTCGGTTAAATGCATTTATTTGTGGACTGGCTTAGCAATTTAAGCTATTAGCTATTAGCCCCAGTGTAATCTTTCTAATTTTTATCAATATGTAAAAGAGATGTAGTATGGTTTTATAGTTAAAAGAAAGTTAACTTCCTGAAAATTTCTTATTACTTGCAGCAACACTATTTGTTTTCTGCTGCTAATATTTTTATGTGTGCCATTGCCTTGAATGATATGCCACTCTTAGACTCCTTCCTTGCATTTGTCACAGCAAGGTTTAGTATGCTAGTTTGGAGTGTAATATAACTACTAGTTGTCTGGTATGAAGTGTTGGCAGGTATCTGAGGTTTTCGATCATCTCTCCACTATGCTGGTGAGAGTTTGGTTTGGAATCGGACAAAAGTAATTGGTGTACTAGGGTTCACTATTGCCTTTCAGCTTTGACATGGGCGCCCAACTTGGTAGGCTAGATATATGGCAGGACTAAAAAGGTGGAGTTGTGCAAGTGTCTATTCTGTGGTTGCCTGTATGAAGTTTGAACAGGTTTTGTATGGTTCCTGAATAATTGAAGTTTACTTGTGTTTAGTTTGCCAGACGTTATGTGCTTCAGTTGCAATTGTCAGTTCTGTTTCGAATCTCATATCTTATCTTTTAGCAATGAGATCCGCTGTCGGGTTTATTTTTGTTCTCTTTGATACTGTCCTAGCGTCCTCAACATAATTATGAGCTTGTGACAAGTTGGGGATGTGAAATCTGTACGTGTCCAGCCAGCAGTTGAATGGCATGGACACAGCCTTGTTTCAGCCTTGTTCGTATGCTGGTTTCTTAGACAATTTTACAGCTTTATGTTGCAACATCTCTAAGGTACTGGAATCCGGATGATCCCAAAACACAAATTAGTCGACATGGCGTTACTTGGGGTAAAATTCTGGTAACATACTTGCCCAGGGGAGACCAAATTTATGGGAAGATTCCCTCTCCTACGCATTAAAGGATCGAATAGTAGTGCATGTGGCTGATCTGATCTTTTGATCGTGAATTACATGAATATTGTAACGGTAGAGTTATACAAAAGAGGAAGGAATAGTAACTCTACACAGCCGGAGGGTGTAGGCAGTTTTCTTGCTTAAATAGCGGATTGAGTTCCTTTAAATCGCCCCGGCTATGATGTGGTTGGGCCAAATACATTTTGTATGTGGCCTCTCTTTATTTTCTGACATCTATTTAACTAAAAAATATGTCCCTCCAAATCTCCTTAACTGTTCCAGTTTTTGAGAAAAAGTAGGAAGTCAGAAAAAGGAAAAGCATAAATGGTTAGGTGATATAATTATTTTTCAAGTTTTTTCTTATTTTATACGACGTGTCAACATATGTGGCTCGACCACATCGTAGCCGCACCGCCATTAAATAGGAAGAGAAAGAAACCCTAAAATCCACCATTCCCTGGCTAATCATAGCCTTCCACATGGGAGGATCACGACCCTACTATTTAAATGGAAATAATTAAACAAAATTTAAATCCTAACTATAATCTATCTGAACACTCGACTAAATTGATAAAGAAGTTTATCTCGGATAATGACAATACGTCTTCTTTGGATCGGCTTTGTCCCCAAAGCTGGAAGTTAAGAAAATAAGATTCTACATTGGTCACATCTTCCCAAGTTGCATTTGTTGGTGTGGGGTGGGACCACTGGATAAGAACCTGAGGTACTGAACGGCCTTGATGAGTTATCTGATGAAAATCAAGTATAACAACGTGTCGCAAAATGATCTTTCCTTCATCGTTACTAGTGGCAATGTAGGTCACGTGGAAGCTGTACCTCCAATCTTTTTCTTCAGTTGCGAAACATGGAGTAGAATATGGATCTTAGAAATAGCAGGGAGATCCAACTTGTAAGCCACTTGTCGTATCTTATGCACAACAAGAAAAGACACATTGTATCTAGCTAAAAGTTTAAAATTCCTCATAACTACCATTGATGATTGCTTGTATGCTGTAACTTCAAGTAAACTTGATCTCCCACCTCAAATGATCTGGATACTATCTTCTTATCAGCAAAGAGCTTCATCATTTCTTGTGCCTTGTGTAAGGATTCCTTCAGTATTTCCATTATAGCTTTTTTGTTCTTCAAAAACAGCTACAAAAGTAGTGAATTAAGCTGGAAAACCCAAATGTGATGGTGCATAACCATATAGTGCTTGAAAGGTGTCATCTTGATGCAGTTGTTGAAATCACTTCTTTGGTTTACCACTAAAGGTACTGGACTATGTTATCCAGTAGTGAAATACAAAAGTAGTGGACTTGGTTGAAGTCACTTGGGTTTTTTGGGATTAGTCTTTTTTGCCCAAGTTCTTTTTCTTGGCAACATTTCTTTAAAAGGGCTATACGATATATCCAGTGTGGAAGAAGGCCAACATTTTTATTGGAAAATAGGTGGTTTCCAAGTCCATGCCCAAGTCCTTGTTACGTCATGGGTCATAATTGCTATCTTATTAGGTACAACTGCTATAGCTTTTCGTAACCCACAAACTATTCTCGACCAATGGTCAGAATTTCTTCGAATATGTCCTTGAATTCATTCGAGACTTGAGTAAAAGTCAGATTGGAGAAGAGTATGGTCCTTGGGTTCCCTTTATTGGAACTATGTTCCTATTTTTTTTTTGTTTCTAACTGGTTAGGGGATCTTTTACCTCGGAAAATAATACAGGTACCTCATGGGGAGTTAGCCGCATGTAAGAATGATATAAATACTACCGTTGCTTTATCTTTACTCACGTCCGTGAATTAAGACACCAGATTCCTTTAGTAAGTTGTTGTTCTTGTTTCTTTAGTACCTTCAGTGGTTCCTGTACCTGTTATGTTTTTTGGATTATTTTTTACTAATCCAACATTTCTTAATTATAATTGTTTTGCCCGCTCGTAATCCAGCAGATAAAGTACATTACATAGTCCGTTTTAGGGATTGACGACTTACCCATTCAGTTATTTTGGTACTGGACGTTCCCTAAATGGGTACTACCAGGGCAGGTGAATTCGATAATAGACGTTTGTTGGCATTCCATCATTCCTTCCCCTTTCAGGGCAAGAAAATCCATTACCTCTTGGTCGTGTGAATATCTAAATATGACGAACCGGCCTCGTGGATATCTTTGCTTCGGAACAAAATAATTAGAATCAGGCTCGGTTAACTGGAATGTGTGTTAGCCATATAAGAGATCTTTCAATTGAGAAGATCCATCGATTTGAGACGAAGAGAAAAGTCTATCTATTTTAGTTAGTTATTCAGTTAAACCAATGAAATGGTTCATTATTGGAGCAGATAGCAAGAACCATTTCATTGGACATGCATATTTTTTATTTTCCAATAGATTTACATGATTCATTAATGGAAACTTTTTGATGCAGTGAGTAATAGGCTCTGGTTGTTCGCCGTTCAACAATTCTTGTTTACGAAGTTCATGTCATTCACACATAGTGTTTTGATCTAAGATTTCAATTCTTCAATCTTTCAGCAGTAGCATATTGTTCCATGTATCTAAGGTCAAAAATATGGAAGAAACAAGTCTTTCCACGACTCTACCATCCGGTCAATTCTGTTCCGCTTAATCCCTCTTTCATGGCCACATATCTTTCAGGCTAAGGAATGGGAAATATTTCTCCTCTTACATGAATCAAATGTTTCATTTCATCTGGGAAAAGCCACCTCTTTCTCAATAATTTCTTTGTCATTTAATCCAATAGCATTCCATTAGATAGGAACAGATTTGATAAATACTGATAACTCTCAGATGAAGTATTAGAACGGAAAGATCCATTAGAGAATAAACTATTGGTTCTAAACCATCTCTGGCGATGAATCAACAATTCGAAGTGCTTTTCTTGCGTATTCTTGATGAGCCAGCGTTTATATATAGATGTAGGAGGTTTCTTTTGGGAAGTAAGAATTCCCTTTGACATCTCTTGATATGCAAAGAATTCTCGACTTGGAAACACGGAGTCAGAGGTCTGATCTTTGAATAGGAAAAAGAATGGATCTGCAAGGTCCCAAATGCATTGGCTTATTCGAAAAAAACCTTATTCTTTGGAAGATCTATCTCGTGTCTGGTACTGCATGGTTTCACTCTGCAAAAAGTATGGATCATTTTCTTGAAGTCATCCTCTTTATGATAAATGATACGCTTTCCCTGAAATGACCTGTCCCAATAGGGAAATCCCAATTCATTGGACCTTTCGATAGAATCAAATAGTTTTCCACAAGGGCGCCATATTCTAGGAGCCCAAATTATATGATTGAATAAATCCTCCTCTATCTGTTGCGGGCCGAGGGCTCCTTCTTTAAACTCTGACTCGTTTTTTCATATAGAAATCTCTGATCAACAAAAGAACAAGATCCATTTTCATCAACAATTGGGGGGAAGGAACAGAACTAAGGAATCTTCATTTTATAGAACTCATGCTTCATATAAATTTTCGATCTGATAGAGTCGACGAAAGAGGTGGTTTCATTAGTAATTTACATATTGAAAATGCCACAAAATAAAACATTCACTACCCTCATATATCTTGCATCTATTATATTTTTACCTTGGTGGGTTTCTCTCACATTTAATAAAAATCTGGAATCCTGGGTTACAAATTGGTGGAATACTAGGCAACCCGAAATATTTTTGAATGATATTAAAGAAAAGAATCTTCTAGAAAAATTCATAGAATTAGTGGAACTTTTCTTTTTGGACGAAATTATAAAGGAGTACCCGGAGACACGTATACAAAAGCTCCGTATGGAAATCCACAAGGAAACCACACAATTAGTCAAGATGCACAATGAAGGTCATATTCATAGCATTTTGCACTTATCGACAAATATAATCTGTTTCGCTATTCTAAGTGGTTATTCTATTCTAGGTAATGAAGAACTTCTCGTTCTTAATTTTTAGGTGAAAGAATTCCTCTATAACTTAAGTGACGCAATAAAAGCTTTTTCTATTCTTTTATTAACTGATTTATGTATCGGATTCCATTTGCCTCATGGTTGGGAACTAATGATTGGCTCTATCTCCAAGGATTTTGGACTTTATCATAATGATCAAATTATATCTGGTCTTGTTTCCACTTTCCCAGTCATTCTAGATACACTAAAATATTGGATTTTTCGTTATTTAAATCGCATATCTCCTTCACTTGTAGTGATTTATCATTCAATGAATGGCTAAAGACTGATTCACCGATATTAATCAAATCATAAATTTTTTTTACTTTGTTTGTACATTCAAAATCTTACTCACCTTTTGTATTTATACCCATCTCAGATATTCTTCTTGTATTCCATTCCAGTAAAATTATTTCATTACAATAGCAAAATCGTGGCTAGAATTATACTAGTAACCTACCTAATTTATTTTAGAAATTCTCGGGATCAACGATTGGATCATGCAAAAAAGAAATATCTTTTCTCGGATAAAGGAGCAGATGGCTCGACCCATTTTTGTATCGATCATGCTATATGTAATAACTTGGCCATCTACTTCATATGCATATCCATTTTTGCGCAGCAGGGTTATGAAAATCCACGAGAGGCGACTGGGCGTATTTTCTGTGCCAATTTCCATTTATCTAATAAGCATATGGATATTGAGGTTTCACAAGTGATACTTCCTGATACTGTATTTGAAGCAGTTGTAAGAATCCCTTATGATATGCAATCGAAACAGGTTCTTTCTAATGGTAAAAATGGGGCTTTGAATGCAGGGGTTGTTCTTATTTTGCCCGAGGGATTCAAATTATCCCCCGTAGATCGTATTTCCCCCGAAATGAAAAAAAAGATGGGAAATCTTTCTTTTCAGAGTTATCGTCCCACATAAAAAAAATATTTTTGTGAGAGGTCCTGTTCTAGGTCAGAATTATAGAGAAATCACCTTTCCTATTCTTTTCCCAGACCCCGCTATTAAAAAGGACGTTCCCTTCTTAAAATATCCTATATATGTAGTCGGGAACAGAGGTAGGGGTCAGATTTATCCCGATAGGAGTAAGAGTAATAATACAGTCTATAATGCTACATCAGCAGGTATAGTAAGTAAACTTGTACGTAAAGAAAAACGGGGATATAAAATAAGCATAACGGATATGTCATACGCTCACCAAGTGGTCGATATTATACCCCCAGGACCGGAACTTCTTGTGTCCAAAGGCGAATCTATCAAGCTTGATCAACCACTAATAGGTAACCCCAACGTGGGTGGATTTGGTCAGCGAGACGCAGAAAAAGTACTTCAAGATCCATCACGTGTCCAAGGCCTTTTGTTCTTCTTGGCATCTGTTATTCTGGCACACATGTTTTTGGTTTGAAAAACAAACAATTCGAGAAGGTTCAATTGTCTGAAATGAATTTTTAGGTCCACGTATTTATTAACACACATATAAAGTTAATAAAAACAAAATTGGTTTTTCAGTCATTGATAATCATTGGATTAGTTCATATAGTTAAGCAATCTCTTTTTTCGAATATCCCTTTCCAATTTCCAATCAACAACGGGCAGATCTAATAGGGCATACACGAAAACATACTTCACAAGCAATGCTTTTATCAAATTCAAAGTGGATTCGACCGCGGAAACGCTCTGATGTGATCAATTTTTCATAAAGATATTAAATAGTTACGGATAAACGATTCGTGTGGGATAAGGTAATCATGAAACTTTGACCAATATATCTTGCAGCTCTTACTGTTTGTTGACCATAATTAATGAACCCAATTACCATATGGAGCATATCATGAATATCTATGAATAATTTTAAGTTTCTTTCTCTTGTTTGAGAGAAGTTCAATATCGAGAATAGAATATCGTATGCCCTTAGAATGAAAAGAGTTGGAAAGAAGTTATCAATAATAGATTACCTAGAGAAATAGGTAAAAGAAAGAAACTTCCACCCAAAATTTAATAGTTGATCCATTCTCATCTTAGGTAAAGTCCATCTTGTTGTAATAAAAATGAATAGGAACAAATAACAATGTAATAAAAATACCAATTGTCATTCCAAAGATTCCGCCCCTTCATAAATTTGGAAATGAGGAAGAAATATGTACGAAAGAGAAAGATTCCAACCCCTAAATAAAGAACTATTACAAATAATGAAGAAACTAGTAGATTTAGATAGAAAGCAACATAAAATAAACAAAATTTTATACCTAAATATTCGGTTTGATAACCTGCTACTAATTCTTCTTCGGCTTCTGGTAAATCAAAGGGTAACCTCTTACATTCTGCTAGGGAAGAAATTACAAAAACTGCAAAACTTATAGGTTGACGCCACAGATTCCACCCCCAAAAACCATAGTTTGACTGTGCCTCAACTATATCAATCGTACTTGAACTGTTAGATAATTATAATAGGTGATAATATCACTGCTTCCATCACTATTGCAGAACTATACATGATACTTCATCCTCATACGGCTCCTCGATGGCCTTAACTAAATCTAAGGTCTGGTTTGGTATTATCTCGATATGTGTTATATAGAATCAAGATGTATCGAGGAGTTACAAATTAAACCAATGCAATTCCGTCTTCCATAATAGAAATAAAGGGTGCTTCCGAATTGATCTTATCCTTTATAATTTGAGTTTGTTTCTATTCAGTAACAACTTAATTCTTGAATAAAATACTCGTTGTCTAAGGAGGTTTTTCAACCAATTTATTTCGTTCCTATTCTTCTTTCTAAGAAAAGTAAAAGTGGGCTAAAAAAAGGATTACTTTGTTCCTGATAATTAATTATTTCACATGTGGATAGGACCATACTCGGGAACGGTATTGTGGGGAAGTACTACTTTATCGTTTCCAACAACTTAAAGCCCCATTATGATTTCGTTTATGCAGAAATACCTTTTTTTGGTAACTTACATTATCTCCGTTACTAATCCTTTGTGTATTTTGGTGTTCCTAATCATCCGCTCATTTTTGCTCGATCCCTGGTATGGTAATACATACAATATAATACAATAGTTAAAACAAAACTCCAGCCAGTTGATATTTTCTACCCGCTTCAAACCGTGATGACTAATCAACCAACCTTGGGGTAATTTTTTTTACTTAACCCTTGTACATAGAGAATGAGTCTCAACCTTTTTATAGATAATTTAGAAGTTGTTTTGTTTCACTCACATAACTATCTGGTTTAGGTCATCACCCATAATGACTAATAAAAAAACGAGGATCTCTATTCACTCCATTCAACTTCTTTCCTAGAAAGAAATTAGGTAAAAGTTCATGCCACAATGAATACAGGAGTAAAAATAGGGACAAGCAACCATATAAGACCATAAACCCCTTTTAAGGATTCCAATCTGAAAAAAGAATTGATAGCATGTAATTCTATCATATCAATGATCATATTAACGATCAACTTCTCCCATAATGATATCTACTACTTAGTATTGTCATAATATCCGCCAATTTCATTCTTTTAACTAACTGAGGAAGAATTTTCAAATTGATAAAACTCGGAGGACGAATTTTCCATCTCTAAGGAAAAACACTATGATCCCCTATCATAAAAATCCCCAATTCCCCCTTTGGGGCTTCTACTCTCACATAAAGTTCTTGTTTCGACAATTCAAAAGTAGGAGATATTTTTTTTATCAATAAATCTATAGTCAAAATCATTCCAGTCGGAATCCCCTGCTTTATCAGAACGTCGGGCTTCTAAATTTTCATAGGGCCCTCCCTGAATTCCTTCCAAAGATTGTTGAATAATTTTTATGGATTCTGTAATTTCACCGATTTGGACTAAGTAACGATCTAATGAATCCCCCTCATTTTTACATTATACTTCCCAGTAAAACTCGTCGTAACACTCATAATGATCGCCTTTCCGAAGATCTCATTGTATTCCGGAAGCTCGTAGCGTTGTCCCTGATAAACCCCAATTTATTTCCTCCTCTCCACCAAGAACGCCTACCCCCTCAACGTGTTCTAAAAAAATAGGATTTCGCGTAATAAGCTTTTGATATTCAGCTGCCCCGGTTAAAAAATAATCGCAGAAATCCATCCATGATTTAGATCAGCAGCTACTTATCCGATACGAAAATAATTATGCATCATTCCCATATATGTGGCAGCTTCGAATAGATCATATATCAATTATCTCTCTCTGAAAATATAGAAGAAAGGAGTCTGCGCACCTATATCCGCCATAAAAGGGACAAGCCATAATAAATGAGAGTCTATACGACTCAGTTCCAACATAATTACTCTGATATAACAGACTCTTTTAGGAACTTGAATATTTCCTAACTGCTCTGGTCCATTTATCGTTATTTCCTCGGTAAACATAATAGCCAAATAATCCCAACGCGTTACATAAGGCAGATATTGTATAATTGTAAATAACCCAAAATAGGCTCACAGTCAATAACGTCTTCACCATCTAAAGTAACGATGAGTTGAAGAACGCCATGCATCGAGGGGTGGTGAGGACCCATATTAACTATCATGAGGTCTTTTCTTGTAGCTGATACAATCATTTTTTTTCCCCGATTCATCATTCCATGAATTGCTGAAAACGAAACAAAGTTCATAAAAATTCAAGATCTTATGAATCAAATAATTCAAACTAAAGCTTCAAATTAATTGAACTAGTCTTTGGCTCCCGAATATCCAACCGACCAATTAATTCTTTATAGCGTATTCTACTTTTTTTTACAAATAAGCCAACACCTATTGCCGTTTTCCCATAGTTTTCTCTATACCTTGCTGAGATAAAAAAGTTTTTTATGTGCAATTCAAAATGGAAAGTGAGTCTCCGCATTTTATTGTTGAAACTTAATACTTATAATGCAAAGGAAACGGACCCCTTGTTTTATTCTTTTTCTTCTTGCGAAATAACTGAGATGAACGCCTTTTTTTTATCATAAAAAGAGCGCTTCTCCTTTTTCTTTTTTTTTTAATACAAAAATGGAGTTTATCGATCAGTAAAAACAATATCGGTTTTTAATTCTGGTTTTAGTATACACAAAAAATTTATTTTTTCATATACTATCTTTTCCTTTCAAATTTAATGAATCAATCCAATTTGCAATTTCATTCAGATATAAATACAAAAGATTGGTCAAGTTCTTCAACCCTTAAATAAAAGAAACGGAAAAATTGAGTCGAAGAAGATTCTTCTTAGGTCATTGAATCAGTGTAAGGACCCATAAAGCAAGCAAAGCTGTCAGACCAGTCAAGAGATACTTTAGCCGCTAATAACTCGATTAATCAAATCTTAATATTAATTATCATAATTAATAAAACAATAATTCAGTCATTAAAGTAGTACCATTGGATAGATATCAAAAAGTTATGCGAAATAGACTACAAGAACGCGTCAATCAGACGTCAGATAAAGAAGATACGAACTCAGAAGATGGAGGTGAAATCAGTCAAACTGTTGTTGACCGTCCTGTTGACCTCTCCGTTGACCCGACTAACTTGACCTTTGACCGTTTCTTTGGCTCGACCTGACTTTTGTTGGCCGGACCTTTAGTTGGACTGGACCTTTGACTGGTAATTAGGTTGTCCCTTAGCATTATTATGAGGTGAGTAATAGTAAAACCTTAATTAAAGGTTTGAAAATTTAGACACAGGAGAGTCATCTCCTCCTCGTGCACCAAGTTGGAGGTGGTGTACATGGGAAGAGTTTAGTAATGATCTCAAGGTGGTTGTGGTGTTGATTTGGGCTATTAGAGTGAGATATTAGAGTTTTGCATATGAGAGTAGGAAAAAAGAGTTTGTGTATTAAGAGTGATGATGATGATGATAATAAAAGTTAAGATGATGATGATGAGCAAGAAGAAGAGAGGTGATGATATAGATTTCCTGTAGAGTTATATGAAAGGAATCATAGATAAGAGTTTTTATGGAAAATAGCTAGAAAGATATAAAAGAAAATAAGAGAAATCAATGATGTTCATGGTGGTGGTGATGATTATCATGGAGAGTGTGAAACTAGTCTAAACTAATCAAGGTAACCCTTATTTACGGTTATTGCATGTTTATAATGGTTGGGTAGTGACTATATGATGAAAATAGTGATAAATCAATCGTATAGATATTCTTGACATTCATGATTTTATGTACATGGTTTTTGTGTCACTGGCCTATATGTATAGACTTTTCTTTGTACTTTAGAGGCTTAATTGGACTTATCTCTGTAAATGATAATTGTAGTACACTGGGTGGTATTTCCGTTTATATAAAGTTTGTTTCATTTAGTTGAGAAACGAGTGAGATATTGTTGATCGAAAACTAGTCGACAAAGCTATTTCCATGTGTTTTCAGTCACGAGGGTTGATATGTTTGAGATTGGTACTATAGGTTAGAGTTAGAGATAGAAAATATTCAGTACGCAAAAGTTGTAGAGAGTAGTCCCGAGATTCTAAAGGGTCCCAGTTTGATACTTTTGGATGTGTAATGAATAATACAGAGACCTTGAAAGTTAACCACCTGAGCTGAGTTTTGGGTAAAACACTTGGAATATTTCAGAAAGTTATGAAGAAGATGACCGAGTCAGATTTCTGACTCAGTTTACCCGTCTGACTCATTCCGAGTCAGACCTAGTTATGAGTGTTTTGATGGGCCGGTTTAGTGAAACGTGCCGGTCTGGCCCGTGGGCTAGGGTTAGAGCCAGATTCATTCTTTTGATATTTTGGACCCCTTATGGTCCGAATTTGCTCTCGGTTCCTTTTGCAAAGTTGTAGCATTTTCGAGGAATTTCCGATGACACCCTATTTGACCATATTTGGATAAGTAGATATTAATTTATGCCTAGAACATTAAATGCCAAGTTATAGAATTATTGATAAAACTAGAACCATTAGTCATTTCACTTAGCCTATAACTGGAGACTTGTATGAAATTATGTTATGAAATTATGTTATGAACCTTGTATGAGTCTATTTTTTAAATTCTTAGAGTGCGTGTATGATTAACAGTTAGTCTATATTAACAACGACCGCTTCAAAGGATGAACCAATGGAATCTACACTTCAAGGTAGGCGTGGCTTGTCATCAAATCAGGTGGATGTTGTAGTAGTTTTAATGCGGTAAATAAGAGTTCGTTGCTCGGACTTGTAAAGATTTAAAAATAAAGATATACACAGAAAATATGTCACAAGATCAAGAGGAACCAGGACTCAGGATTCCAATGTATTTCATATTCAAGTGGCTCAGAAAATAATCCTAGGCGATTATAGCTCAAAATAAAACAAATATTAACTCTATCTTTGCCAAATTAGATTCCATAAAATATTACTTGTATATTATAAGCATGGCACATCAAGCATCCCTAGGACTAAGCATGTTCCATCAAACAAAATCACAAGTAATTAACTGAAATCATAAATCAATTAAAAACGGTGCAAAAACTGAATTAAGAATTATTTAAATAACCACATGGCTGAAAAAAAGCTTCCTCCATCATCCCAGTATTGGGGTTTAGCTACTCATAATAATCATGCTCTCAAAATACATACTTGATGCTCAAAATATTATTAAAAGAGTGAAAAATATAAAACAGTGAAACTACGACCCTCTATAAGCGTCCAGAGAAGAACAATACCAGGGAACTGCAGTAAAGTAACGACACTCCGCTGCTGCTGTTGATGCTGCGGAAAATAAGACTGCTCTGTGCAGTCTGTTCTTCGTGTTCTTCAAGGTCCTCTAATGGCAGCAGCAGCAACAGGTGGGAATTGCTGCTAATCCTTCTTCTTCGCTCCTCTGCGTCCCAAACCTTCCCCAAACTCTTGATAAACGTTCTCTAACTTCTCTCCACCTCTTATATACTTCACAGCTCAAAGAAATCCCGATAGAATCTCTTTTTTTCTTTCTTCCAAAGTCTCGGAAAATATTTCTCCTTTTTTGTTCTTCACGCGGATTCTGGGTTTATCAAAACTGCTCAAAGCTATTCGTACGCGTCTGTTAGCTATAAACTTTCCACCAAACTCTTATCAAAACTTGAACATGACCTAGTACGTAACTATCCAGCGTAAAACTCTCACAAAATCTTTCATAAAAATCCTTGAAACTGGACAGAACAATACGTATCCTTTTAGGACTTTGATCGCTTCTCCCAGCCATTCCAGCCCAAGTTGATCGATAAAATCACTTGCATACGGTCTGTTTAGTCTTAACAGGCCTAGCCCAATTGATTTCAGGGATTTAATCTCCCTCAAAACTTCCCAGAAATCCAACAACAAATTATCAGACGTGAACTTTAGTTTTCCCGCCAAATTCCATTATTTGAACTTTGAATGTGGTGTCCCCTTAACCAGACTGGGAGTCCCTTTAGCATATGCCTTGAAATGGGGTGTCCCTAGCGATTTTTCTAGGGTGAAAATATAACTTTTTTCGGGGTTCCTCCGAGGTATTTCTGGGGTGCTTCCGGGGTGCTTTCGGTACACTTCTGGGGCGCTTCCGGGATGTTATCTACGGAGGTCCAAATGCCGTATTTTTAGCCAATTTCGCCGCAAAGCCTTATTTTTCCAAAAACACCTACAAATAAATAAAATAACCAAATAAGTACAAATTCGAGCACTAACAATATATACAATTAAGATATATTAGACACATAAATGCGTCTATCAGTGGAGGACTCTTGTAACTTTCTTGTAATCATTGAGTTTCTTTTCCTTGCGAGCATGATGTTCTTTTACTATTTGTATGAGTGTATATTTTAATTGCATGCGATGTTTGCTTTGAATGTAATTGTTCGTGTGTAATATGCATTGTGTGATTTTCCCGCGAAGAGTGTATGTGTTTCCCCGCGGCTCTTAGCTAAGTTAAGTAGGATTGTAAGTCATCCGTTTGAGTATTACTGTTTATTAAGATAGTTGGGCGGTAAGTCATCCGTCGGAAATAGTATTAATAGGGCGGTAATTCATCTGTTTGAATATTATTATATACTATTTTATTTTGGGGAAATCACTCGTGTGCATATTATACTTGTTTGTCTAACTTTCTGATCCTGATGGTAATATTCTGAATCATGGTTTGTATGGGCACTCTGTGTGGACGATGTTATTATTAGTGATTAGGGTTGCTCTCGTGTCGTCTTCTCAAATGAGTTTGGCGAGGTTAGGATAACACTTGCTTCTTGTTGCATGAATTCCTGAATGCTTAGATTCATTACTCTTTCTTCCAATTATTATTATTCTAGGACTGTGAAGCATGTTAGTGATTACTTGAGAGTTATATGTTTCCACAGGGCACCCCTTTGGGATGACGTGCTCACTCGTTCCCGCTTCAGTTTCAGTAATCTGAAGAAATGGTGCGTGTGAAGATATCCATTTCGTAGCTTAAAGCTTTTAGCGATGTTAGAGATGTTGTGAATCTTTTATATATATGTATTCTTTATTTATTATGTAAAACAACACATCAATATATTCATATCACTTGAGAGATTTGTCATTTGTATAATATCAGAGAGTTTAGGTTTTGTTATTAGCACTTTATGAAATTTTGATTCTTAAAATCGGTAATCTAGGTTTTGATGCTTCAATTAGGTTGTAATCCTATTAGCTAAGCTGGTGATTATCTTGGGGCGTCATAATCAATATCTTATACGGGAAACCATAATAAAAATAAATATAACACAAATGTGCGGGTATATTTGCTTGCCTTCATATATATCATGCCATATCTGGCACGTTATAGAGATGAAAGATATTTACCAGTAATTGACGGTAAATCGTGGATGCATATATATCCTTGACATATTGAAACGACTTCCATTACTGGTATCGAACCAATAACGATTCATACAAGCCAAATCCTCTAATCGATAATTTGGCCAAAGAAAATTTTCAATTTCATAAATTTATTTCTATCTCTATCTAAATTCTTTGGATCTTTATCAAGATGCTTGCTCTCCTCCAAAAAAGTATCGCAGTTCCTTATGTTGTTCTTATTGTAAAATGTTTTCTTTCTATCCAAAACATTTTTTTTTCCGAGTTTAAACAAGTTTGAATTCTCAATTCTCTACGATATCTAGGAGCTAAAATATTTTCAGGAAACAACAAAAGCATAATTTTTTTCATCTATATTTCAAGCACCCTTTCATGTCTATGTATTTTAATGGATTCATTAAAATAATTCTTATTAAAAAAGCGGGGTATAAAAACCATACCTAATAATTCTTTCGACAATCTGTATGGACTAAACTCCAATGTAATTCCGAGAGCACCAACTTAAAAGCGAGACTCAATCAAGAATTATATCAACGAGTTTTTTTTTATCTCTTTCTCAATACAATCAGCAAATCAAACAGATAGAAATCTGCGAGCCCGATTGATATGAGAAATAAATTGGACGGTACCAAAGAACAATGCCCAAGTGTTAGTCAAGTTTTATCTAACAAACAAGGTCGGATTTATCAACTGATTGAACTACACATAACCTGTGATATTTCAATTATATAAAAATATAATGCGGAAAAGAAATAACACAGACACAAGAAATTTTGTTAACGAGGAAACTGCAAATGCAGAAAACCCTCGGGACCTAGTCCAGATTTGAACACCACACTATATTAAGACGCTACAGACTCTATCCTACTACAAGTTAACTTCGGACTGGAATGTAGTTGAGCCCTAACCAAGTCTCACACCGATTAAGGAACAGTCGCGTTCCTTACGCCTCTAGAACCACGCCAGATTCTATGCACTTGATTTCCTTAGCTGATCTCACCCACATCTAAGAGTTGCAACGACCCAAAGTCGAAGACTTATAAACAAATATGTCTCACACATATATGTCTATTCTTTATTCGGTTTTTGTTCCGTCTTTTAATAAAATCAAGGTAAACAGGAACCAACTAATTATCCGGTCTTATACTCCCGAAGA
The DNA here is from genome assembly GCF_003573695.1 of Papaver somniferum. Lineage (NCBI taxonomy): Eukaryota > Viridiplantae > Streptophyta > Magnoliopsida > Ranunculales > Papaveraceae > Papaver > Papaver somniferum. Next base: position 24,473,666 of record NC_039358.1, read on the forward strand.
GCAGCCTAGAAATATTAGTCACCTAACAATAACCTGACTGATTAACATGAAAAGTTATTGCCGAATCACAAGAGTCTGAGACGAAGAACTGTTGTGATTACTTTATATATCTTACCTGTCGGAGATAAAACTCGAGTAAATGTTAGAGAAGATAAAATCAGTAAATGTTAGAGAAGATAAAATCAATATGATAGAGCAAGTAAGATCAGAATACGCAACTACAGAGAAAATAGTTGGATCAGGATTCACGATTCCCAAATGAAAATTTCAAGTCGTTAACCTAATGATGGTTTTGGAAAAACCTAGGTTAAAGGAGAATCGACTCTAGTTTGCAACTAGGACACAGGAAAGTGTCGGGATTATGTTTTCCAGTTGGTAGAGTTCTCTCTTATATAGCCTTTGAAATCAGGGTTGCTTACAATCAAAACTAAGATAGCTTAGTAACAAAGCATTCAATATTCACCGTTAAATGAACTCATGATTTAAGATTCAAGCTAAGTCTGCTTAGAAATAAAGCAATCAATCTTCACCATTATATGGTCTTATCTTGTTACACACAAATGAAATATACTTATATTTAGATATGGTTACCGTACCTAAAACGTGTATATTGAGTTGATTCAATAACAGTTAACCGAAGTTAGCCATATGAACACTTTTGTCTTAGCCGTATTCATCTAACACTTCTAGATCAAATATGAAGATCAATCAATCATGAAAGATAATCAAATGAATCTAATTGTGTTTCAAATAGAGTTGTTCAATTGTTCTGTAACACCCCGAATTTCGGGCCTGGATTTCAACCCAAATCCAAACCCAAAATCCAAGATGCTACCTTTAATAACAGGCCCTGACTTCCACACTTGGCCCAAGTCCAAACAACTAATTCTTTGTCTAATCTTTATTTATGTTCAATTCAGAAATTCTGTTGCAGCGAACATATAAAAATTCTTTTAAGAAAATCTAACCGTTAGATTGACGTGATTTTTAATTTACATAAACCCTAAAGAAATGTAATTTATCCTAAAAATTAATTTCGCCGTTAAAAGTTCCGTATTTAATCCAAAAGAGTTACGTTTTTAAGGAGGAGTCATAAAATAGAAACAGACACCAGGTAATTCAAGGAATATTTCGGACGTAAATACGAATCCATAAATTATTATAATTATATATTCTGAATCCTAACTTATCATATTTCCAATCATAAAATTTCTATAATTTTTAGTTTATCTTAAAGACCTTTTGACCATAGTCAAACGAGTAGTTGACCTGTACTGCAGAAACGTAAAACAGTGATGGTTCGTTTTACAAAAATCATATCAATTCATTCACAACGTCAAATTAGCTTTGACCTACCATGATGAAAAGATAAAAGAACCATCTTCAAGTTTACAGAAGACACGAAAGTCTAAAACATAACGTAGAATATTTTGAAAAATAGATAAAATTCAGTACAGCTGAATCTGACAGAAAACGTCTGAGTTTTGTACAGTGAAAACAACTGATAAAAAAAATACTTCTGGAACTCAGAAAATTCTAAAATTTTTATATATGCATATTGAAAGAGTTTTACATATACGACGAAAAAATGAAACAACAAAAAATATTATCTACTAATTATTATGGACAGTCAAACAGATCTGATCCAGAAATTTCCACTATTCAATCAAATAGAGTAGTCTAAACAAAACATTATTTTCATTGGTTATACGTTAACCAAATAATATCTAAAGTTTTAACAACCAATAAATAACTAATTAAATCATCTAAAAGAGTTGATGATATTTTATTACAATTCTCAATCATAAATCCTATGCAAACTACTACTAATAACACCAAAACCGATCTCTACGCTTTTCCGCCATTAGCTCCTTGTGGTGCCATAAAATCTGGAATTTTTTGTCATTAAACGACGTGAGTTGTGACACCCAGTAGGAAAAGAAGCAACAAAACATTTTATCAAACATTTTCAATTCTTTTTAAAACAACTAACATGATTATTAGCATCACAACCACATGGAAACACCACATCCATAAGAACAATCAAATCAATCAATCAAATCCGCTCGCCCCAGGGAGCCCCACGTGGGTTTAGGGAACAAAACCATTCCCAAGGATATCTCGTATCCCATCAAAGTTGTTTTTAAGAATCACAATCTATGGACCGCATCCCAACATACATAATCATACTCACAACATCGATTATCATTCATATATGAATCAAAACTTACAAAATAAAATTAATTAAAAGAAACTTAAATAAAAAGAAGGTTTTTGATTGTGTTGCGCCTACCTCAAACGCTAGCAATAATCCTTAGGAAGAACAGTAATGAGATCAATAATCAACTAATATCAAGGTCGCTCCAATTCTACGAACTAATCACCGCCGTATTATTTTTTTTTTTTTGTTTCGTCTGGCTAGGAATAACAATGAGATGGAGAAACAAAGGCGCGGCTTGGTTTTTATCTCTTTTTTTTTATTATTTTTTTATTCATGCCCTAAACCTAACAGGAAACTAATTTAACCTAATTAAACTCTTCTCCTGATCGGCACCAAGTTGAGTATACATGGCCCAAATTCAAATTGGGCCCAATTAGCCAAACAACCTACTCACTATTGTTGGGCCCTCTTATATGAACTAAACACCTACTATTAATATTGTTGGGCCCTTTTATATGAACTAAACACCTACTAATAATATTGTTGGGCCCTCTTATATGAAACTAAACATCTACTAGTTAATGTCAAGTTTCTTTCTTTCTTTTTTTCTTTCTTTTTTTTTTTTTACAAAATACCCTTATAAGTAAAATTACAAAATTGTCCTTTTGGTAAAAGACGAAAATGCCCTTAAAATTAGGACAGATATTACATGTTCTATATCTCATAGAAATATATATGAACAAATTGAATCAAAATCAGTTTGATTCGTAATCGTACAAAATACTTCTACAAGAATCAATTCATGAGCATTAAGCCATGGTTTGCAAAGATTGCATTCCTTAAATCATAAATGTTTTAGTTCATGAGTATGGGAATCATACATAACCGATTTTAGAACTTCACCACTATGTTCGCAAACCAGGTACGCGGACAGCAGCTCCGGAACTTGGCCTAGTCCAGCAGTTTGCAAACCCGATTCGCGAAAAACCATTCCAGACCCAACTCAGGTAAACCCGTTCGCATACTAGGTACACAAAAAAGAGTTTCGGACCTTCTCAGGTAAATCCATTCACATACTAAGTACGCAAACAAGAATTCCAGAGTTGTATCATCACAATACAATTTGCATAGTAGGTATCATAACGTGTTGTATCCAGACATGGGTAATCGTTCTAAACTCTCATATCAATCATTGAAACATCATTGGAAGACGACAATGGTAGTCTCACACATACCATTAGCTTCAAGTAATTTTCAAGAGATCGAATGATCAATACGAAATATTTCGAGTCTACATCAAATGATTTTCTCACACAAATCATGTAAGATGTTACAAGGCGATTTTCACATGATCATCTTTTGACTTAATATTTAGTTTCCAACAAATAAATTGTTTCCAACTAAACTCGTCAAGAATATGATGACCATAGCTAAAGAAAAAAGCTTCCAACATATATTTCGAGAAATAGATAAACGAGATAAGCTCGGCTCGAAATATCAAATGTGTATAATATACTAGTCTATATAGCTATATGACTTAGTATCGTTAGAAGATATAATAGAATAGACTTCTAAGTGATAGATAAGGTTTAGTCTCCACATACCTTTTGTTGAAGAAGTTCCTCCAAGCTCCTCAGCAGATCTTCGTCTTCAATTGGTGAACGCCGTGAAGCATAAAGCTTAACCACACATACTATCCTAATCCGAGACATATCTATAAGTAGACTATAAATCAAGTATATATCTTTTATCAACTAAACTTGACAAACAAGATTGAGATCAACGCTTGCGAGTTCGACCGAGCAATGCTCTAAGTCAATTTTAGTGACAAAACTATTAATACATATGGATTACATAATAAATAAACTTTTTAGCTTCTCACCCATCATGATTGATTTCCTTTGCTCTTCAACATTCCTTGAATTCTTTGCTACTCCAAGTACTTCAACGATTCTGAACGTGTTCAACTCAGCATCATTGTTGTTGAAGATCCGTAGCCATAACAATAAGAAAACAGATGTTCTGAATCATTGTTATAAAATTTCATAGTATTATTATATACAATCAAAGTCCAATTGTATCACAACTTTCAAATAATACTATGGTGATATGTATCACTCCCCCTTAGTCAATACTTCATCTTACAATGAAAACCACTCTCCCTTACATGATGATCCGTAAACCATATGTATGTAGTGTGAACTACCAAATAATTCTCCCCCTTTGTGTCAATATAAATTGGCAAAGGTACGAAAACTATGGGATTATAATGAAATTTTCAAAAAGATACTTTATGACTAAAAGAGAAACATATCAACTTTGTTTCAATGATTTCACATAGTCGAAACTTGTGTATTCATCAAGGAGTTTATAAAGATACAAGATAACTCCTATAATATTCCACAGTCGCACTCCGCACAAAGATTTGGCAATCAAGCACAAGTTCAATTAAGAACTCTCCCCCATAAAATATCATTCCCGAAAGAACAAAAAGAGCGATCTTACTTTTATGAGAAAAGAAGGTTTTTTTTTTGGATATTTTGATACTAAACAGAAACAAACTACTACAAATAGAAACAAATGTATAATTGAAACAACACTTCACTGAAACTCCAAGCTTTTATTGCCAAAAAGATATTGATAGATCCAGAGGCAAGAAAAAAGCTAGAAATCTAATGAACAAAAACAACACCAATAGACTGTCGTAAGTGTTGAAACGTAGCTGTATCTAGAGGTTTGGTGAGAATATCAGCCAATTGTTGTTCGGAAGGCACACATTCTATGTTAATGATACCATTTTCATAGAGATCTCTAATAAAATGATATCTGATGTCGATGTGCTTAGTTCTTGAGTGCTCAACAGGATTCTCAGTTGCGAACCGCACTAGAGTTATCACAAAAACGTTTTGCAGTAGTAAGATGAGATTCCTTTGGATTAGCCTGAAATCTAGCACAACAACTAACACTAAAAGCAATATCATGTCTGGTAGCTGTAAGATATAAAAAACTTCTAATGATAGATCGATAAAGTTTCTGATCCACACTGATTCCTTTCTCGTCTCTGTGTAGTTTACCAGTAGTGGGCATGAGAGTAAGTTTTGGAGTAGACTTATCAAGATCGAACTTTGCCCATTTCTGTGATATGTCTGTGTTTACGTTCAACTAAGTCATTTTGCTGGTGAAGATGTGGACATGATACTCTGTAAACAATGTCATTATCATCCAAGAAAGACTTGAACTGACCTTTCACAAGTTCAAGAGCATTGTCACATTGAAAAAACTTGATAGAAGTATTCAAAATATTTTCAGAACTGTTCTTGAAATGTTGAAAACATGAAAGACTTTCTGACCTACACTTCATAGGATATATCCAATGGTACCAAGAGTAGTCATCAATGAAGACAATGTAATATTTGAAACCAAGATTACTAGTAAGTGGTGTTGGTTCCCATATATCTGAATGAAATAAATACAGTGGTGAAGTAGTAACCGTCTTGGATAATGAAAAAGGTAACCTATGATTCTTTCCAAGCTGACATGCCTTACACAAACAAGAAGAATTTTTAGCTCCTAACTGAATAAAAGAAGTAGAAGCAATCTTTTGTACAACCATATCAGAAGCATGTCGCAACCTTTTAGGCCAAAAGTTATTATCAACCACCTTAGTAGAAGCAATAAAATAAAATGAAGACAACCCTCTCATTGGATACAAATCATCCTGTATTTTACCCTCAACAAGTACTCTTCTTGTGTTGACACATTTAATTTCATACCTCCACTCAAAAACTCAAGAAAGACTTTATTATCCTTTGTGAACTTAGCAATAGACAACAAATTTTGTTTAATAGTAGGAACATAAAACACATCATCTAAGTGAAATTGACTGTTATTTGTGTCAAGAATAACATTTCCAGTCTTCTCAATGGCTAACATAGTACCATCACCAACCATCACCTTGTTAGAGCCATCATAAGTATGAGAATCTACTAATAATTATTTATCTTTTTTCATATGGCTGGTTGCAGCACAATCAGGTAACTAAACAGATGCAACATTAATATCATAATTAGAAACTACTGAATTTGCCTGATAGCTGCAAATGCTTGTTGAAGAGAATTAGAAGCACCACCACCAGTAGATGAATCTGAATTATGAGCAATATTTAGGGTATTTGAATTTTTATTTGGAATATACCTAAAATGACATCTATTGGCTGTGTGACCCAGCTTCTTACAAATCTGACAACAAAAATGACTGAAATCAGTAGGTTGAGACTTATTCTTGGGTTGAGGATTTGATTTGGAAGTAGACGGTTGTGATGTGTTTTTAGTATAAAAAGTTGAATTTTGAGTCTCTAAAACAGATGTATGTTCAAGATCTTCAGCCTTGAGCCACTGCTCATGATGTAGCAATCGAGAAATTACATCACCCTATTCTGAGCAGAAATAACAAACTTGTAGGATTAAAATCTCGCAGCAATAATGCCTCAGCGAAATTATCAACAACACAACACAACAGCGTCGCAGAACAATTTTAGAAGGGATATAATAAACGACGTCAACTAAAATCATAAGAAGAATGTAATGATTCTGCGAAAATAAGAGAGTTTGTGAGATTAATATTTTTAAGGTTGCGAGAATGTCGCAAGACATATACGAAAATAAAGGACAGATTAGCTGTCATCCACTAGGTATTTCCCTATAAATAGTCGTTCAATTGTAAAGGAAAAGGAGAGGTCTTTTTTGAGTAAGAAACAAGTAAATAGGAGAGAGAAAATCTAGAGCAATGGTTATTCTTGATTCCTTTATATTTTCTTGTAAGATTGTCCAAATATTCATCAATAAAATTAAGATTGTTAATCTAAAAATGAGTTGAGTATTAATGAAATCATATGAGGGGTGTAGTGTAGGATTTCCTGCAACTACATAATGGCGCTAGAAACAGGGAACGTTGAAGATTATTCTAGAAAAAATTGAAGATTAATATTGAGATTTGTGAAGATTTGGAGTAATTGATTAAGAATTTTACATAATTTCTTGCAATTCGTTAACATTGAAGAAATGGCTAGAAGAAGAAATACATCAGAACAACCAACTGCTGTTAGAAGAAGCAAGAGAATTGCTGGAAGGGAAAGAAGTAAAATGGGAGAATCTACTAGAATGAGAAGTAATAGAGAAAATCAAATTCAACCACCAGTTCAACAAAAACTAGTACAAGGGAGGAATACCGATTATGATAGGGTGAGTATACACACTTGGCAATCAAATTCAGCAGAAGAAGTAGAAGAAGAGCAACAAACCAGAAACCATAGACAGGTAGAGAGAAATCAAGAAGACGGTGAAGGAATAATTCATGGAAATTAGGAAATTGGAACGTTAGAAACGTTGAGACGAAGAATACACGAAGAAAGAAGAGCTGAGGCAGAAGAACGTGCGAATTTAACAAGAAAAAAAAAATGAATTGAGGATGGAAAATATGAGACTACAGAGTAGAAGATCGAGAAGTATTACAAAATCATATTCAAGATCGACTAGAAGAGAAATGAGGCAAAACTCACCCACAAGTAATGCTGGAAACAATATTCAAGAAGAAATATCAAATCCTAATGAAGAATATCGCGAAAATAGAGAAAGAACTGATGATCGTTACGTTCCACAAAATGAAACTTTTGATGATAGGAAAAATGGTAGAAATCAAGATAACGGACAACGTCAGGGACGAAATGACCAAGATGGCGAAGGAAACCGAGAGGAAGGAAGGAGAATTTTACATGAAAGAGAAAATCAAAGAAATCAACAGACGATTGAAGAAGAAATTGAAAGACATTATGCTGAACAAGCACGTTTAATTTGCGAACGTGAAAGATTGAGAGAGGAAATAAAAGAACAAGAGCTTCAGGAGACAATTCGCCAGAACAATCACGACAATCGAGAAAGAAGGCGTACACAAAATCGGAATAACGGTAATATCAATGAAGAGTATGATAGAATACAGAGGATGGATGAAAGACAACAAATGGAATTGATAAGAAATGAACAAAATCATGAAGGGGAAAATGAGAGACATAATCATATGAGAATTCAAGATAGAGATGAAGAAGAGACTCGCAGAAGAAGACAAGATGAGGATAATGAAGAAGAAATGCAAAATTTCGCGAGAGAAGAAAGACATGAACGCAGAAGAAGAGAGGCAAAATTAAAAAGACCAATGGATCAAAATTCAGGTGTAAATAAACAAATCTTGAAAGAATTAGAAGAAATGAGAGGAATGCTAAATAATAGAGGAGAAGTAGGCAGAAGACAATTGGATGAAGCTATAGAAGAAGCCGCGAAAACTCCATTTACAAGGGAAGTACAATTAGGAGGAATACCACCGAAATGCAATTTGCTCGCATTAACCAACATTTTTGATGGAACAACTTGTGCAATTCAACACATTAAAGCCTACGTGAGGTGCATGTTGCAATGGGAAAATCATGATGCTCTATTATGTAAGTATTTCGCATCCAGCTTAACAGGGGAGGCGTTAAAATGGTTCGAAGGTCTACCAAAGAATACAATAACATCCTTCAATCATTTGCAGACTACATTCCTAGGGGCATATATAAGTAATAATTCTTCGCGACCTGGTATTGAAGACGTGTTTGGATTAAAACAAAGGATTGGTGAAAGTTTGAAGCACCTAACTAAAATATGGAGGACTATGTGTAGCGAAATGGCTGGTCGTGTAGATGAGAGATATCTTATATTATCATTTATCAATGCTATGTTTGCAACCAACTTATTGTATGTCCAAATTTTCAGAGTCAAGAATACGATCATAATGACTGAATTGCGATAACTTCAAGAAGAATATATTGCTCTGGAGGAAAGGAAAAATGAAATGGAATCATACCCAGTTACGAACACCAGTTCACAAACAGCGAATGCAAGCTTATTACCCAAGCTAATAAACACAGTAGCGAATACTTCGCAAGTACAACAAGAGAAGGTGACAAGTAACAATCAACAGAAACTGGTGGCTATGGGAAGACGAGATCAAGAGGAGTTTGAAGGAGAAAGAAATTTCTACAATCGTGGTGGAAATAACAAGATTCAAAGACTCGATCAACCACAAGAAACTTATGGAGGTCAAAGATAAAACTATAATAGATGACAAGGAGGTCACAAGGTAGTATGGGAAGAAATCAAGATGTCACCTCTAAATGCAAGTGTGGAGAAAATATGGGAAGCTATAATTTTGATGGAGAATATACCAACACCAAGGAACATGGGAACGAAACCACCTCCAAACCACAGAAGTCATGAGTTTTGTTCTTATCATCATTTTCATGGACATACAACAAATGATTGCAGAAATGTAAAAACAATTATTCTAAGAATGATAGATCAAGGAAAACTAAACCACTTTTTGGTAGGGCACCCACAATCTCAACCATTGCCACCACCACCAGAGCATCACAAAGTAAACACGATGAAAAAGAAGGAAACATTCTTCATAGAAGTTGGTGCAAAAGCAAAGAATCTATTCTGTCACTCTATCGTACATTCATACAAGACAATTGAAGATTTTCATGACAATGTTTTAAGTAGAGTGTTTGCAAGAGATAATGATGGAAGATGAGTTATGAATATTGCGAAAATCTCGCCACTAGAGGAATGACAGAAACAGATCATTTATTTTACCGCAAAAGAAATCCCCGAAGGTGAAGAGGTACATGATAATCCATTGGTAGTAAAATTAGAAATTAATCCAAAACCGAAAGAAGATGAGGATGATGAAGCTGAATATTCATGGGCAATTAATAGAATTCTAATCAATACTGGAAGCTCTGTGAACATCTTATTTTATCATACTTATAAAACTATGGGAGGAAGAGATGATGATCTTATACCATCAACATATAAGATATATGGTTTTAATGGTACTGCTAACAAGCCTAAAGGGGAGGTTACTATGTGAATTCCATTGAAGGGGATATCTTCTGAAATCCTATTATGTGTCGTTGATGTATAATCACCCTACAATGCATTAATTGGTCGACCTTGGTTACATGGGATTCTAGGTGTAGCTTCAACTTTCCACCAGTGGATCAAATTCCCTCACCCCAGCGGTGTATGAATCATAAAGGGAGATTGGGTTGAAGGAAAGAGGTGTTATGAAACTGAGATAAAATCTTGCGAAGGAAGAGCAAACAAGAAGGAAAATTGGCGACACAAAATCAAAGAGACACAAAGAAGTGAGAGGTTGATGGTGGATGCAATCAAAAGAAAATAAGAAGAGATATTGCGAAACTAATGTTGGCTCAAAATAAAAATAATGAACATACCACTACCAAGGAAGCAGTAGCAGAAAATAATAAAGAAGCAGAGGATGCAAAGGTAATAAAAACAAGAAATGTATGAATGATTAATTTGTTGCGACACTCTCGCAATAAGTAAAATTCTCAAAAATACATTTTATTTAATGAAAAAATTGAGATTGCGAAATGCAAATACGATATGATGATGTGCGAGAATCTCACAGAGATAATGAATTTTACAGAAGACAATCAGAGAACAATCACAAAAGAGAAAGGGGCGAACCTTTATGGCGTACACCCTAGTTCGCGAATACAATTTCGCAAGAGGCAAATGTAAGACCTAAAGTACGTCATATAAGGGGGTACCTGTTGCATGGCTCAAGGAAAGGCTACACCGCCACCGGAACCTGAGTCATGGAGATTTGGGGTCAATAAAGCCCATCCGGGAGAGGCACCTTGGATTCTCAGCTTAAGCATATGACTTAGGTTGGGCGACTAAGGTAATAAGGACTCTCCTAAGGAGTGCATAATCTGATCAAGGCGCCGAGGTACACGGTTGATTCAAGAGTGCCAGGGGCGTTTGAAGCGTAACTTTCCATTATTGACAAGTCTTGGCTTATATTGCACTTGGCCCGAAGAAAACCCCACTTAGGGTGCAGTCTCGTAACCATAAACCTTATAGGTAAAAGGGATAAGAGGCTGTGAAAACAACTGGTTGTTAAGATCGGATGGGAGGATCTAACCTTGTATGGTATAGGTACGCCTCCTTGAAGGGGCAACCAGGGGGAATATAAGGGCGGCACCCTCCATTAGGGAGCTGATAAGTGTCTTAAGACGCAAATGTCACGAGGCTTTTTACTCACAAGGGTATTAAGGCTTGTCATATTTGTGCGACAATCCTGAAGAGGCAATAATACAAAAGAAAAAGATAAGACGAGATCAATGGGTTTTCACATGCAAGTGCGAAGACGTCCTGCGATTTCTTCGCAAGACGGCAATGTCATGGGGCTTTATTTTCGCAAGAATATTTAGGCCTGTCATATTGTCGCAACATCCCTGAAGAGGCCATAATACAAAAGAAAAATTTAAGGCAAGATCAATGGGTTTTTGCATGAAAGTGCAAGAACGTCCTGTGATTTTGCCGCAATGACAAGAGGTGGCATAATAAGACCTTTAATTAGGAAGGAAAAATAAGACCACATAGGAATGAGATTTTGAAAAGAATCAAAATTCACTTCGCATAAGATTGCGAAATTATACATAAATAACTGCAAAGTTGAGGAACAAAATAAGAAAAGTCTGCAAAATCTCTCATTTGGATACAAATAACAGAGGCAAGTATGGGAACGAATGAAATCAGAAAATGTTATTTGTCTCCATGTAATAGATTTACACAAAAATTCAACTCATATGATTATATTGATTAACTGTATTGCAAGGAAGAATTGTTTTAATGAATGCAGGTCAAAATGAAAGAAACTCATATATTAAGGAATATGGGGAACCAAAAGAATTCGCAAATATACAGAAAGAAGGAATAAATGTACAAGTATTACAGAAGATCAAAGAAAGAAACAAAGACTACTTTTTAGTTGATCCTTCATCATCTTCATCAGACTTGTTCCCTTCTTCGTCTGCATCAGAACTTTCATCTTCACCAGAACCTTCATCACCATCAGATTCTTCATCATCAGCTTCGCTATCAGAAATAATCAGACTGGGAATATTCTTTGGGATCTCTTCCAAGAGACAAGGATAATCAGAATGAGGGATAGTATGGTCATCAAAAACCATTTGGATAGTTTGATTGCGAAAATGCATAGCATCATTCTTAAAATTCGCAACAGTGATCTTCATTTGATTCTTTAATATAGAATACTTGTCTTTGCTTGAAGAAAGATTCTTTGCGAGTTCCTCTTTTTCAGATTCAAGTTCCTCAATCTTTTCACGATATCTACTTTTAGAATCTGCGAGCAAAAGACAATCAATTATTAACTTGATGAAAATTCATAAGAAACAAAAGATTAGTAAAGAAGAACAGTTAATAACCTTCTCTGTCAGAAATCATATCTCTAATCAAGGCTGTATGCTCAACTTGGAGACTAACATTTACACCTAAATCTTTTCTGGCATCTAAGATTTTCGCAGCCCAAGAATTCATCCTCATTACTTATAAGAAGACGAGAACGAATTTGGTTTTCTCTTTCGCAGAGCTCGATGTTCTTGCGGTTAGCTTCATCTCGTTCAAGTTGAACTTCAAGAAGTCTCTTGGAATTTCGCCAAAGCCTTAGCACCTTGATCAGAGATGCGATCCTTATCATCTATGAGACCGCTAATTTTGGTTCTCAACTCATTGATTTTCTCTTTAGAATTAAGAAGGAGACGCTTAAATCGGTTGGCTAAGCCTAAACTAGATCTATGGTCAATTTCTAAGAGGCGAAATTTGGATCTAGTTCATTCAGAGAAAGAGATGAAATTTATCATTTGAGAAACTATTTAAAGATTTATTAAGACGCTCAAGAAGGGTATCATTATCCAAGGCATTAGGAAATGAACGAAGAATGGTAGCTTCATCAGAAAGACCATAAATGTCTGCAAAAAGGATCAATTAAATAAGATAAAACAACAGGATGAATGAATGAAGGGAAAGGAGAAAAGTAACATACCATAGAGTGATTATTAGCTTGCTGAAGACTAGAGATTTTGTTCTTATACGAAGAAGAATCAATTTCTAGTTGTCTGTTTTCTCGCGAAGACATTTGACTTCAGCTTCCAGTTTTCATTCTTTGCGAAATTGAAGATTCTTCTTTTCAAGATTTTCGCGTCTCCTCTCTAGATCTGAGGCAACAACGAAAGAAGCTTTTCCAGCCTGCGAGAAAATATAAAAAGTATTAAAATAGAAAGAGATTTTGAGTTACAACAATGAAGAAGTAAAAGGATGAAAATACCAGACTATTAAGAGAATGCAGGAAATTGGGAGTCACTGATCTAGAAACTCCACGAAGAGAATTATCACCATCCAACAAAGGAACATCGCAAATTGTAGCGAGATTTACAGGTTAGCGAATTGACTATCTCCCATTCCTTGCAAAGAATCAGAAAAGAGGCCAGAGAGCTTAGCCATAGAAGATTCAGATGGAGAATCTTCATTTGCAGCAAGGTCATCATTATCCTCATCATCCTCATCATTCTCGGAGTTTTCATGAGAAGGAATATTTGAAGGAGAGAAGAACGGACTTTTCTTTTCTTTGAAGGAGGAGCAGTTGGTTTTTCCCTGCGAAGAGCACCTTTGCCTTTATCACCAGTCTTCGCAACATTGGCAGGTTCTTCTATTTCAGCAATAATCTTCACACACAGATAGAAATAAGAAATGGAAGCAACATATACTGTTTAAAATCATAAGAGAATTTTCTTACCTCATCTGTGTATGAGCGAAGAGCTAACAAGGTACTTCCCAGTCCTGTTATAACTATCTTTCAGTTTTGGATCTGTAGAATGTCGCAAGGTCAGCGAACAAAAGAATAAAGACAAATAAAGAAATATAACGTGAGCAAAACTGGAAGAAACATACCTCTTTCTCCTTCTCGGGCCAAGAGAATACCCAAGGTTGATAGGTAGCGAGATTCTCAGGAAGAACATTTGACCCAGCAATATAAGGTCCTTTTAGCATCAAGAGAAAAACACACCACTTATCATCTTTAGATTGGAGAGGAGTTGTGTTCTTACCAGAATGCCAATCAATGTCTTGCATGAGTATTTTAGCTTCATCAATGTTATCTTTCCTTTTCAAACGAATACCCTGGCGAGTATTCTCTTTCTTCATGGAGATCAATTCATATTTTTCAAAGAAACTCGCTACTGTATATTTCTTAGCAATTATCTCCAAGTCTGCGAATTTAGGATCCCTAAGTTCTTTGGAATAGAGAGATACTTTACCAGCACCACGGTTAGCGAACTCTAACATCATACGGATGCAATCCCCACTCAATTGAAAGATAGATCGCGAAAATCCCGATTGAGCGAGAATTTCATAAAACAGAGAATATCTGGATCATAAAGAGGAATGGGGAGACCTGCGAGAATTTAACCTAGTGAAATTATGACTGATTGATCATCACAATATTGATCAGAGAAAAGTTTAATAGAAAAAATTGATTTGGCACTTTCACCAAGAATGGTAGAAAGTGTGAAACCTTTCTCTGCAAGATCTTTTTGGACGTCTTTTAAGTTTTTCTCATGTTTATGGCCACTTGGAGGCATATTTGAATATAGAGTATGGGAATGAATAAAAAGTAAGAAGATTGAAGAAGGAAGGATTACAGTAGCGGAACTTACGGAAGAACAATAGAGTTGCAGAGATGAGAGAATAAAAAAAGAAGAGAAAGTAAAAAGAAAGTGGAAAGAAGAGTAAGAAGAATATATAAAGAAGATTTTTTACTCGAAGAAATAAACACCATTAATACGAAAAGACATGAGCGATTGAAAAGCAGCGGTTACAGAAGACGTGTCAAGAAACAGATGGAAGAAAGAATACGTGTGATAATGCAGAATATGAAGAGATGAACAGCTGCGGCATTTCTCACATCATTCTCTACTTTGCAGAGAAGATATGAGAAGAGGCAAGATGTAGGATCAGAATCTCGCAGCAATAATACCTCAGCGAAATTATCAACAACACAACACAACAGCGTCGCAGAACAATTTTAGAAGTGATATAATAAACGACGTCAGCTAAAATCATAAGAAGAATGTAATTATTCTGCGAAAATAAGAGAGTTTGTGAGATTAATATTTGTAAGGTTGCGAGAATGTCGCAAGACATATCCGAAAATAAAGGACAGATTAGCTGTCATCCACTAGGTACTTCCCTATAAATAGTCGTTCAATTGTAAAGGAAAAGGAGATGTCTTTTTTGAGTAAGAAACAAGTAAATATGAGAGAGAAAATCTAGAGCAATGGTTATTCTTGATTCCTTTATCTTTTCTTGTAAGATTGTTCAAAGATTCATCAATAAAATTAAGATTGTTAATCTAAAAATGAGTTGAGTATTAATGAAATCATATGAGGGGTGTAGTGTAGGATTTCCTGCAACTACAAAACTGACGGTAATATTTCCCTAATCCCATAAGTGCATACATTACAATATCAAATTCATCTACCCTGTTTCCAATTTCTTGTAAAAAAAACAGTGATAGTTTTTAACTCATCAAAATATGAAGTTGTGGATTTATTACCTCTTCTGATAGAGTGAAGCTGACTTCTATGAAGAGATTTCTTGGCACAAAAGTGTTGAATGAATTTCCTCTCTAAGTAGACCCAAATCTCTCTTGTTATAGTGAAACCAATAACACCTATGGAAATAGAATCATCAAACGTATTATTAAGACAAGACATCACAAAACGATTCATCTTGCGGCAATGAGAAAATAAAGGATTGGGTACTTGTTCACCATCAAGCTCAACTGATTGCATTAGAAAAACCGAAGAACCATCAACATACTCCTCAAGATATGTTGTAATCAAAATAGATTCAAATTGTTTTTTCCAAATCAGATAATTTGAACCATCCTCCTTAACTTTTACTGAGACAAAGTTAGTAATATTTTGAAACTACAATGTAGATGATGTTGCCATAACAATTTCTGAAGAAAGAACAGATAAATTTCAAGATTTCAAGATACAAGAATAAGAAGAAATCAAGAAACAGAAATATGAACAAAGATTGTAGCAATTTTGAATGATATTAAGAATTTGTAGTAGAGATTTTGAGAATTAGTAGTTGTAGCAGAAAAGTTTGAAGTGATTTTGAGCAATTGTAGGATCGAAAATTGATAGAAGAATCAAGGTCTTCTTTGTAAAACTGATACCATGAAAGATTTTTTAAAGAAGAGTTTTTATTGAATTATTTTCATCAAAAGAATACAACAGAGACAACCTGTCTTTATACAAAAAATAAAGCAGAAAGAAGAAACTGAAAAAGACAGTTTCAGTTAGGACAGTATGTCATGCTGACTAGACTATTACGGGACAGACTGTCATGCTGACTCACTCACTATCACTCATTCTCACAGTGTCATTATTGATTTGGAGTGGGATGTTAAATTTGGTACAGGAAATATCTGCATATGCACAGATTCAATGGGTGTGGTTGTTGCTTTCTCAGGTAATATTAGTGCTTTTCCCTGGTTTGTTCGAAGTAGGTGGGTTGCAGTTATATCAAGGTACAATAACATTCGTTTTATACACACTTATCGAGAAGCTAACTTTGCAGCTGATGCGTTAGCAAAAAGGGGCGTCTGCTGCCAAATGGAGAATGTCTAAGTTTTGATAACAAGACGGATTTATACATAAAATTGAACTTCTATGTAATTTATTTTCTTTTTAAATAGTTTGTAAGTTTTTGGGGTTCATTGCCTCTTCTCTTGTAACCTAAGGTGTACTCTTTGTTATCTATTAACACATTTTGGATTTACCAAAAAAAAAAGGATTTTGTAGATTGGTGGAAGGATTCAGAGGCTATAAAAAGCAGTGGAAAATTTCATTCTCGACACTTTTTCTTTTATTTCTTTTTCTCAAGAACACAAAAACATAGAGGGGAGGAAAATTCTGGATTTTGTTGTGAGATTTAGTTTTATTTTAATTCCTTCTTCTTTATTTATTAGTAGTTTTTAATTATGAGTGACTAAACTTTTTATTGATTAGGGATGATTTCAAAGTCCTGAACAATGAAACATTATTTTCTTTAACCACGTTTATTTCAAGTTTTATTTTACTGTTGATTATCTTTATTATTTTTATTGTCTAAGAATATTAAGGGGTTATTTAAAATGATCAATTAAATCAACCAATCAATATTTCTTCTACTAGTTTAGGGTTGTGTGATATGTGTGATTGTCATATCAACTCTTTACACAAGTTAGTAAATCGCAAAAGCTGACAGAGGGATTTTGTTAAGCAATTGTGTGTAAAGATAACACTAGTAAGCAGGCCGAGCCTATGCGTCTGATGCTAGGATCAACCTGATTCACAGAGTGTAAAGAATTCGACTAATTTACACCTTGAGAGCTTATTCCTAGTGAGTTGGTTGGATAGAATCTGATAGTCGAGCGCTTCTGTACCCAATGACAGTAGGAATCCGGGGGATAGCAAAGCTTATTGATATTCTATAGCTCGTATCAATATAAGTTCAACAAGAAATAAATTTGTATCTAATTAAGTTTCGGTTCAGAGATGGCGAAGGATTCCCTAATCATTTTTCTTATTATTGTTTACAACAAAGTATTATTATTTTCTTTTATTAGTTACTTTGATTTGAAATCTAAAAAACCCTTTTTCTGTTACTTTTAACAAGTAGAAACTCCCTTCTCTTCGTGTGAACGAACTCCTTTCCATTATATTACCAGTTAATTGTGTGGAAAGAAGTTAATTAATTTGTTGTGTAAACGACGTGCACCAAAAATTTAATACTCTAATTCCTACTTTGTCATTCGACAATTCATTACATATTAGATCAGGAATGAGCACTCTGCATAACTTAGATGATTGCCTGTCAAATGCTCAGCATATCATAATAGGTCCATGATCGAACCATTTCATTGGATTCTCGTTGATCCTAATTATCAGAATATCATTATTGCCTCAACTAGTAAAATGGTACATCACAATTCATCAGACTCGACATTTGTGCATTATTTTGTCACATCAAACACCTTATGCTCAATTCATGGGTCTCAGACCATACCACATTCGTCAATTATGCTCGACTTATCAAGGCTAAGACTTATGTTCTACCCAAGTCAACAATTGACCAATTTATTACACGTATTCCTTGCATACTCCACATTCATGAGACATCAATCATGTCACATGTGGGATATTCACGGGGTTTTTGGTCTGGCGGCCTACAACACGTGTGTACATCCATGATGAGAAATGTGAGTAAGTTGTGCAAGCAGTTGAAGGAGTTAACAAACTAGTAGATGGACAATCAACCAATTCTCCCACTCATGTGGAACTGGTTAAAACACGTTTCCATTTTCCCATTCTTCCACTCATCTTCAACCTTCACACTTACTGGAGATCAATGTTCTAACTACTTTTGCAATATAAATAGATTCATCAATCTATAATTCGATAACTTAACTTATCTTATCTGAGCTTAACCTAATCAGAAGCATCATATCCGAACTTATCTGAACTCCAACACATCCACAATCCTGTAATCATATTGATCTCACACACTTTTCAGCTTCCCTCCTACAGATCGATCATCATCCCTCTTTGTGAACGTATTGACTCTGGAACAACCATTGTCTTGGTTTAGGACAGAGTCTTACAGATTCATCTCTCGAACTCAAAGCACTCCCATGCAGTGCATTTATTAAAGGTTTAGCCAATTTTCTCAATTGAGGATCCTCATGTTGCACAACCCTCCACTTTTCCTCAAAAACCAGCAAATCTTTTTCACCCATCAACAGCCCCATCACCAGCACAACCATTACCAGCCTCACAATCACCGCTACTACTACAAAAATGGTGTGACCTCATGGCACGGTTTATCCACTAGTGCTGTGATAAAATAAGGAAAGCAAAATAAATAAATAAATAAATCCATAAAAACCCATGAAATTCTTGTGGTTTGGGTTGAGATTAATCTGAGATAATAACATACATATTTTGACTACAAATATCCATAAAAATCCTATATATCTTGCTCCTCAAGCATCCTAAGAAATCTTAAATGAATTGAATACCTAGGATATTTATGGAATCTCAAAAAAATCCAATTTGAATACCATGATATTTGCTGATGCCTTGCATATCCAAGCTGAATACCTAGGAGTTTTCAGGATTGTTAAATATCCATGAAATCCTAAACTAATACACCCTTGTAAGTTCATTTTTAGTTGTTTTTATTTCCTGCTTTTTCCAGTGACCATTATTATTATTTTTTTTTAAGGAAAAACAAATTTCATTAATTTGTTTTGCAGGTTTTTACATATAACTTGAGTACATCGATGAATAAATTACAGTGAAAAGTACAAATAATGATAAGATCTCTTAAAATTGAAGAACTAATAAAGAACATTAAAGGTGCCATATATTTCCATGAGGATATCGATGTTTTCCTAATGGTTACAAACTTCATGTTGAACCATTTTGAGTTTTGAATCTTTAATTTAGATTCTTTTATCTTTGAATCTTGAATCTCCATTGGAATGAGTAATACACCCTGAACATCTTAATCAGCATCATCACCATTATCCATGGATTCTAGACATAAACGTTTGAATCTGCGTCACGCCAAAATGAAGTATTCTTGATGATATATCCGTGTATATCTCTGCAAGCGAACAAATTGCCACAAAGACTATTCAAATCTATATAATAAGAGATCGTAATGGCAATAACAAGCCATTAAACCATCACAAGAAAATAAATAAAAAAGAAAAAGGAAATTAAACCCTAAATTGTTATAGATCTGCAACTAAGTTTTGTTTAGATAATATATCCTAATACTACTGTTGTCAAATCTATCATGAATTCTAAGAGTCAAAATAGATTTGACAACATATGATTTATATAAAGAGAATTTAGTTTCCTGTAAAAATTAGGGAAAGAGAAGAAAACGGCTAAGAAATTGCAAAGCCCCTCAGGCCAAACACTATGATGACCATTTCCCATAGCATAGCTTATTTAAAGCTAATGAAAATGGTTTGAATCCAATCTCAATATAGTAATTTTGCATCTCTTAACTATACTATACGGAAACTAAAGTTTCCGTGTAAACAGTGTCAAACGGATACTGAATATCCGTGTAGTGAAAAATAAAAAAAGAGTCAAAGTAAATAAAAAATAAGTGAAAAAAAGAAATATTAACGTAAAGTGAGGAAAATCAGAAACGACCATTAAATATTACACGGAAACTGAGTTCCGTAAATTAAAATGCAAATAAATACTCGGAACCCGTGTGATTTCTCTACGCTACAAAGCTTATCGAATATGATCAACTTTGTAGAGTAGCTAAAATATAGGAAACTCATAACAATTGGATTTCTCTACGACTAGGGGATTGCTTAGCGAAATCCCACACCATAGTGATTGGCCTCGCAAGACGAGAAAAAAAAAGATCAAAAAACAAAATATGCCGATGCTCTCCTTTGATAAAATGCCAGATACCCCAGCGATAAAATGAATTTTATGGGAGCGCATATCCAAACTTAACATCATTCTTCATTTTGTAGTTGTATCTTCATTTTGTACTTGGCAGGAAATACAAAGAGAGAGTTATATGGTTCTATGAGTGAAACCTCCACTAATGGCGATTCGAACCCTAACAAGAATCAAATTCATCTTGAAAATACCCGTATACTAAACTCATTTCTATCAGATTCAAAACAACATCAGCTGAATATGTAGCATCAAGAGCTAGAGACCCAACTGTTGATAAACTAATGAAAAATTACAAAAACCATCTAAAAGTTGTTTCTGTTCAAGATCTTTTACTTGTAGACACTACCAAAACTCATCAATATCACTCCACTTTCTTTCTAAACTCTCTCAAAAACTTCATCTCAATCATGGTGCTTCATCTTTCCCCCGTAAATACCCTCATATGTTCAACCTCTTTTATAATCATTCAAAGTCTGAGCTTTTCTACAGATTAACTGATAAAGCTCTTCAAATCTACCGAGAAGAAGCTGCGGCAATTGAAGCCTCGAAACCCATTGTTATCGAACGATTAGTTCGGATCCTATCAATGTCAGTATCTAAATCTTTACCACATGCAGTTTTTAAGGTGTGGGGAGAACTTGGATTGCCAGATGGTTTTGAGGAATCGATAATTTCTCAAAACCCTAAGCTTTTTTCCCTTTCGGATGCCCCAAATGAACCCAATACTTATATTATTAAATTGGAATCAATAAACCCTAATTTTATTACTGCAGTGAGAATTGGAGAGAAGATGAGTGCAATAAGAAAGATTCTAAGGTTGATGAATCACAAATTAGATTTGCTTACAAACAAGGGTATCCACCTGGGATGAAACTTGGTAAAGTATTTAGAGGAAAAGTAAAGGAATGGCAGATGTTGTCATACGTTGGACCTTATGATCAGATGGGAGAAAAAAGGAAACCGAAAGCTGGTGTCAAGGCGTTGGAGAAAAGGGCTGTAGGAATTGTTCACGAGTTCTTAAGTTTGACAGTCGAAAAGATGATAGAGGTGGAGAAGATTAATCATTTTAGAAAATGGTTTGGTATTGATTTGAATATTAAGGACTTGTTTTTAGATCACCATGGAATTTTTTTATAAGGTAAAACACACACTGTTTTTCTAAAAGAAGCTTTTGAGAGGGGTTGTTTAATTGAACCAAATCCCGTATACACTGCGAGAAGAAAGCTTCTTGATCTTGTTATTATGAGTCGACGAGGTTTGTTTTTGACACAGTCGGATACAAGGATCATAAGATCAAGAGAGGAGGTTAAGTTGACCGAAGATGACGATGATTAGCATGTCATGTTTGAGAAGTTGAATAGTGAGAAAGGATGAGATATCTGTGGTTGGAAAGGAAGAAAATCGGCTTGCAGGAAGGGATGGGGTGTACGGAACGCCCGGAAGCCTGCGGCCTGTTATGTACTGCCGTGGTCCGAAGGAGTCCATGGGCCCACGCCAGCCTGTCATGGGCTTACCCAGTATTCACGATAATCATAATTGGACGGACCCGGATTTTTGTTCAAATATTGAAGTCCGACATGTTAGCCTATCCGGTAGTCTGTTTAGTTACCCGGCCTACCTGATTACCGATAGTCTGGAATAAAGTTTTCTATTAGTGTGATAGATTTTTCGAGAGTTTAAATTTCAAATTTGGACAATTTATTGGGATTCGAAAAAAATTTGAATTACATTTCAAAGTAATGAATATGATTGCTTGAACTACCATTTGAATATCATCTTTCACCAAGTCAAAAAACAAACCTATGTACTTTCCAAAAATTTTGAATTATTTTTTTGGATCTGAGGCCTGCCCGGCCCGACCTGGCCTGTATCGTTTCACGAGTATGGACGGGCCATGGACATTATTTTTTTGCTATTGCCCGGCCTATTAAACTTAATGGGTAGTAAGAACTACAAGCCCGTCTGATCCGGCCTGTGTTATAATTGGGCTTGGGCTGGCCTGCCCGGCCCGATGTACACCCCTAGGAAGAAAACTAAGTTTGATCGTTTACTTGAAGATAAATTTGGATTTAGTGACATATTAAACCTTCACAACTACACCAAGTCTCCTCTTTATGCCTTTGGTGTATTGGTGTTTAATCGCTGGGCATTACATTGTGGTATCTTCTTCAACTTTATCATGGTCTGTAATGACTGCTGCATCAGTATGTTTGAGGAAAAATACTTCGAGGTGGTTGAATGTTATGCCTTCACTCGGTTGTTGTTATAATAGGCCCTATGTTTGGAATATGTTTGGAATACCGATCTTATTAAGTGTCATTAGCCGTTGCATTTGCATGGATTGTAACCTTGAGATTTTTGTTCGTATGGCATAAATTCGTTTTGAAGATATTTCTTTTTACTGATAATATGAAATCTTGGTATGTCATAACTCATAAGAAAATGATTCTGGACATGCCTGCTTTACTTTGGGTCCTGGTCCGGCCTAGATCTAATTTCGAGGAACCAATGAGATGCCGCCGTGATCACTGGCCATCACCCTCCTATGAGGATCGATCGGCTCTTCCTCAACCTATTAGAATGGGTCCTGGCAGCTACTCAAAGATAGCTAGTCGCGCTGCCCGCAAGGGTTTTAAACGAATTCAACGGCAGCCGATAACTACTGCAAATCATCTCAGCCATCCAACTTGGCTAGCCAAATTGACCGGCTTGGATTCAATTCTGGATGACCAATAAGATGCTATCGTGCTCACTGGCCGCCGCTCTTCCATAAGATCCGATCGAGTTTCCCCTCGACCTGCTCGAGCGGCTCCTGGCAGCTGCCCAAAGGTGGCCGGCCGCGCTTATCTTAAGACACTTCCGCAACCAACCAAGACATGCTCTATATAACGATAATTCATATACATCGATTGTTTTGAGCTTCTTGCTTAAAAACGATGCTTTATATACATCGATTACGAACGATATTTTATAAATATCGATTTCATAAATAACTTAATTATTTAACATAAGAGCGTTACATGTTATTTCTTGCGGAAAGTCTCACAACTTGACTTGTCACATATGATTACCCGTCGCCTAGCTTGTGCGTGATCGGTCAAAATAATTAGGTTTTGCAGGCAAGACCTACTCGGCAACCTGCTGCATATTTTCTGCAAAAATACTCGAGACATCAAACATGTCGCAAACTGGGGGATGTTCATCAGGGTATTGGTATGGAGGTTTATACCATGCGGCGTGCAACACGCCCATTATGAGCAAGTGTCAGGAAAGCGGACAGTTAATGATGATAGAGAAGTAGTGGGAATAAAACCAACCGGTCTTCCTCTCATAGTAGGGACGTGGTTTTCACCATTCTACACGATCCCACTTCTCCATCGCTCAACTATTTCCACTTCCTATGAGATCAGGGTGTTCGACTATGTTAGAGCATAACTTGGTTGAAACCACCAAGCATTGTATGTCAAGTTTGTTTGTCATATTTTAGTGAACCAAAACTCATTTAAAGAGTCGCTTGATTATTTACTAGAGACAACTTCGTATAGGTTAGCTTGAAAGTATTAGGATATGAGACATTACAAGTATTACGTGAAGACTTTAAGAATGTGAAGAAGTAAGGAGCTACAACGGCGACATCATCCTTCCTCTAGAGGTTAGTAATATTTGACTTGAAATGTTTCATTCCCTAAAGTATCTTCCATGTCGTTCATATTGAAAACATAACTGCGAAGCTGTGAATGATTATACTCTAGTTAGACATAGTATTAAGGAATACAATACGAAGTATAACGCTTATCTTTTGAACTTCATATATAAGACATCGACATAATCGTATGAATGTTATTGTGATGATGTATGGGTATGGGTGAAGATTTCGTCTTAGAAAACAATGTTTTACATTAGTTTAAAGGAAGTACAATTCATAAACTTGTTTTATGAATCGAAAGGGAAATCGCTAGGCTTATTGGTATTGTTATTCATTGCAAATCTTTGGTTACCAATATGTGTGTTTAGTATAACCGCTCATGACTTGCTTATGTTCTTGGTAAAACTATTCACAGGGCCTGACTTATGTATTGGTATGACTTTTATTAGTGAAACCGATCTTAAGTAATCACCTGAGATGGTATGATCGATCTGTTGTAATTGGTATGACCAACTCTAGACATTGGGGGACCGATCCTAGTAAGAGGTGCAACCGATCACAAAAGGGGAATGGATCCTTGTAAGAGGTGCAACAAGTTTTTAGTTATTGGGAACTGATCCTATGAATATGTGTAACACGTTTTTAGTTATTGGGAACCGATCCTATGAACATGTGCAATAAATACAAGTTAGATACCATATATATGTGGGAACCTATCCTAGTACCTAGTCAACCAAGTTTTGGTAACTAGTGTGACTAACTCTAGTACCCACATGGAGGTAGAACCGAAACTTGTTTTGGTAGAACCGTGAAACCCATGATTTGTGATTTGATAGGATAATCAATCACATAGTTCTTGGAAGTCAGATGAACCAATTCTAAACTTTTTTTGGAAGTGTGGCAAATCGATTCCAAGATTGTAAATATGAAAAAGGATTTACAAAATAAAGATGTCGACATACTTTGAACACGTGCAGTAACTCTTACCTTTTATTGTTCAAAGATATTCCTTAATAGCTAAAGGAGAATCCGTGATCGAAATAAATTGAGAATCTTTTAATTAAGGTTTTTAGTTTTATATGCTTTTAATTTCCAGCAATTAAAATGCATATCTTTAGAAAATAAAAATTAATAATGTGCATTTACCAGTTGGAGATTTTCTACTGAGATTTCGGTCATTAATTGGACAGAGCATTTCCAGGAATTATGAAAACCGATTTTGTGTTTATTGCATATCTTTGAGAATATTTAGTTTTGGAAATTCCTTGGTATCCAAAATTCCTTGGTCTATAAATATTGAAGTTTGCATTTCAAGCAAACTAATCCTCAGAGCCAGGAAAACTACCTAGTTGTGTTGTTACTGGTGAAGACGCCTATTCGGAGAGGAAAGTAACCCAATTAGGCGAAATCTCTTACGACCACTCAGTTTAAGATTTCTTTGGGATTGAGAAGCTCTATTAGTACCGTTGGTGGGAAACTAGATAATTGCAGTTTATTATTAGTTTTGATTTGATTGACTAATAGTTGTTGAACTTTGATTGCACCTAGTTTGTTTATGCTTGAGAATCTTCTCTTCTGATATAAGATTCACTCAAACTAGATCGAAGTTTCGACGGGGATCTTTAGACTGTTTGTAGTTCTAAAGACATCTTGTGATAATCCATTGTTAACAGACTCCGTTCTATGTGTGATTGATCACAAGAGATTCAAGTTGATTGTGTGCAGGTGTTTATTGAAGATCAAAGAAGATTTGAAGACAAAGAAGATATTTGGGTTCATAATCTTTGGTGTGCACAATACTTGTTTCGGCTGGAAAAGGATCCAACTATAATCAGTTTATCTTTGTGATAGATTTGATTTATTAGTTGTTTAGATCGACATCAATACAATTATTTGTGATTCAAAGTATTGATTGCAAAATCTTGACAATTACTTTGGTAATTGTTATTGGATAGATCTAAGGAATTGACAAAGGACTTTATTGGGACAAACGGAAGAGCCTTTTATCAAACTCATATCACTTGGTTGAAAAGAGTTGTTACCGAACATATTTGTTGTTCCTTTACTGTTTGGAATACAAACCAAAGGAATTGTTCCAAGTGCGTGACTTATTGCAAGTTGGAGGCGCAGGGATACAGACGGAACTAGTTGGACTATAGGTTTAGTTGCTTGGTCTCAACTATACGAAGTTGGTTTAGATTTTGTATAGCGGCTTAATCTTGAGAGTATTCAATTCTGGACAAGGTCCCGGGGTTTTTCCGCATTTGCGGTTTCCTCGTTAACAAAATCTTGCTGTGCCATTTACTTTTAATTTCCGCATTATAATTTGTTTTATTATAGTTAAAGTAAATTGCACTTTGTACGTTAACCGGGCATTTGATATTGATCCCATTGGTTTCGGTTATTTCCGTACCTTTTATCAAGTGATCACTTTGTTGTTGTATTGTCTCGATTCCATATCCATAGACAATCACACAAAGTATATTGGTTTTTTCCACTTGCCTTTGGTATTTAATTCACGAGTTAGGCCAGTTCGGACTAACCCTATATCAAGTGGACACTGTGTTGAAATATTCCTTGAACGATTGTATCTCCAAGAGGTTTATACACAGTGGGTCTTGTATAGGTTGTGATCAAAATAAAAGATTGTGGTGTATTTGGGCACCCTCGTCTTTTCAGACTATGATTTATATAAATAGATTCTCAATCTATTTCAATCGATAACGGTTATCTATTTCATTCTGCAAGCAAGTTCCACATTCTGATACAAGTCATAAAACAACCACACTTTCAGAGTTAACTATTCTGATCTCAACACCTTCTTCGCTTCCCTCCTTAAGATCAACCCTTCTCCTTCATTTTGTGACAGAAGCAAGACTGGAACGACCATTTCTTGGTCTAAGCCAGAATTGTACAGATTGATCTCTCGAATCTAAAGTACTCATGCGCAGTACATTTGTTTAGGGTTTAGATTCGTTTCTCGGCGGCAATTTCTAACAATCTCCCCATTTTTCAATTTTAGTGACAAAACTATCAATACATATGGATTACAAAATAGATAAAACTTTGTAGCTTCTCGTCCACATGCTTGATCTCCTTGGTGCTTCAACATTACTTGAAAACTTCGCCTTTTCCAAGTACTCTCGTGATTCCATAGATGTTCAATTCAACATCATAGTTGTTGAAGTTCCGTAGCCATAATAATGAGAAAACAAAAGCTCTCGATCATTGTTATAAAGTGTCATAGTATTATCACACAACATCAAAGTTCTTATATCACAACTTCGACAACAATACTATGGTAATATGTATCACTCCCCTTTAGTCAATACTTTCGTCTCAACATGAAAACCACTCCCCCTTACACAATGACCCGTAAAACACGTAAATCATATGTATTTGTAATGTGAACTACATATTAATTCTCCCCATTTTTGTCAATAAAATTGGCAAAGGTACGAAAACGAGATCCTAATGAAATTTCCACGAAGATTAGTGAGTAACGCTCGTGACAAAACTATCAATTCTCCCCCTTTGCCAATTTTAGTGACAAAACTATCAATACATATGGATTACAAAATAGATAAAACTTTGTAGCTTCTCGTCCACATGCTTGATCTCATTGGTTCTTCAACATTACTCTAAAACTTCGTCTTTTCCAAGTACTCCATGATTCCATAGATGTTCAATTCAACATCATAGTTGTTGAAGTTCCCTAGCCATAACAATGAGAAAACAAAAGCTCTCGATCATTGTTATACAGTGTCATAGTATTATTACACAACATCAAAGTTCTTATACCACAGCTCAATATGGTTAGACATCAAAGATCGTTTTAAAAAAGACCAGAAGATTTGAAAAAGCGGGGGTCTAACAACACCACCCAATATTTCGCTTAGCAATCTGTATGGACTAACTCCGAAACACTTTCTAGAGAATCAACTAGACAGTCAGACTCAATCTAGGTAAAAGTATCTCAAGGAGTTAATATCTCTCTCTTGTTTTGATTTACTCAAGCTAATAGAAATCAAAGAGTCTTTAATCAAACACAAGGAATAACTTGGACGGTACAAAAGACCAATGTCCAAGGATCAATCAATATCAATCAACAACCAAAGGTCAAATTTCCAATTGATTGATTCAAACGCACAACTTGTATTATTTCAATTATATATACAAATATAATGCGGAAATAGAAATAACGCAGACACCAGAATTTTGTTAACGAGGAAACCGCAAATGCAGAAAAACCCCGGGACCTAGTCCAGATTGAATACACATTGTATTAAGCCGCTATAGACACTAGCCTACTCCAAGCTAACTTCGGACTGGACTATAGTTGAACCCCAATCAGTCTCCCACTGATCCAAGGTACAGTTGTACTCCCTACGCCTCTGATCCCAACAGGATACTGTGCACTTGATTCCCTTAGATGATCTCACCCACAACTAAGAGTTTCTACGACCCAAAATCGCGGGCTTTAACAATAAAAAAATCTGTCTCACACATACAAGTCCATCAAAGGATCAATCTGTCTCCCACAAAAAAATCCTAAAACTTTTTGTTCCTTCTTTTTATAATAACCAAGGTGAACATGAACCAATTGATAATCCGGTCTTATATTCCCGAAGAACATCCTAGATTAATCAATCAACTCACAACAATCTTAATCGTATGGTAGCGAAACAAGATGTCGTGGAATCACAAACAATGAGACGAAAGTGTTTGTGATTACTTTTTATATCTTTCCTATCGGAGAACTCTCACGATCTCTAACCAATCAATATGATTGTACTATTACTAAAGAAGATGCAAGATCAGATCACACAACTACGATAAAAGTAGTATCGGTCTGGCTTCACAATCCCAATGAAATCTTTAAGTCGTTAACCTGGTTTTAGAAGAAGAAAACCAAAGGTTAAAGGAGAATCGACTCTAGCAGAGAAACTAGTATCACACGGACGTGTGGGGATTAATTTTCTCAATGATAAATGTCTCCTTTATATAGCCTTTCAAATCAGGGTTTTGCCTTAGTTACAAAGCAATCAATATTCACTGTTAGATGAAAACCTGATTTTGATTCAAGCTAATATTTCTCAACCGTTAGATCGAAAACTTAGCTTGTCATACACAAATGACTATACGCTTCTAGGTTTGTTAACCGCACCCAAACGTGTACATTGTTGGTTCAACAATAGTCTACCCAAAGAGGTTAACCATATGAGTGTTTCATACCAACCATGTTCTTCTTCACCAGAACTAGTTCAATTAACTCAAATGAACTAGTTAAGAGAGTTGTTCAATTGCAAGGAAATCTTATGTTACTACACAAGACACAGTTGAAGCAAAGATGATTTGATTCACTCGAATTGGTTCATGAACTTTAATATCCACGGTTTGCAAATGCATTCCTTAGTCTTTTAAGATTAAGTTCAGAAATCATCTTTAGATATATAACCTTCTCAAGTTCGCAGACTAGGTTCGCGGACTTAATACACCGGATAGAGTTTACAAACTCCAACAGAAATTCTCGGGTTCGAGAACTATGCCGGTTCGCGGACTTGGCTCACGCAAGTAGTTTTTCAACTCCAGCAGAAATTCTCGGGTTTGAGAACTTCGGCAGTTCGCGGACTGAGTTCGCGGACTTGGCACTTGCCATACTTACGGTTCTCTTGATCAACAAAGTTCGAAAAACTTCAGTTCAAGGAATCTATTGGTTATGTAATCTAAACTCTCATTCCAATCCTTGAAATATTCTTAGAGGACGTTATATAGTTGTTACACTATTTCTCGTCAAAGCAATTTTCAAAGTGATTGAAACATTCATGACTTTCGTCACTAGGTAAAGATAAACTTGGTCGAAGCGAAAAGCTTACCAACACATATTTTGAGATATAGATAGGTGAGGTATACTCGGCTCGAAATACCAAATGTGTATGATCTAGTCTATATATATATAGCATACGACTTTTGTCTCAAAGAGTAGGAGATAGAATAGATAGACTTTTGAGTGACAGATAAGTTCAAGTCTCCACATTCCTTTTTGTCGAGAAGTTCCACCGGTTCCTTGAGTAGATCTTCTACTTGTATGATGAATCGCCATGAAGTCCTTGATATCAACTAAACTTACTATCCTAGTCCGAGACTTAGCTATAAGAGACTAGAAATCAAGACTTATAGTTTTGATCATTAACATTGACAAACATGCTTGAGATAGCAACACATGCGATTTTGACCGAGCAGTGCTCTAACAAGATTGTTATCACCAATCATTAAACGACAATTGCATTTTGCCGGTAGGTCCGTTTGGTAGAATGTTATGCCCATCTTAACGACTTTCATGTTATGAGTTTTGGCATGACTCGAATAATATGTTTGTGTTCCATGTTACTGGTCTCTTCTCTCACTTTTGTCTCTTTGAAGCGGACACGATCCACGCTAGTAAAACGAAAGATTGTTCTTGGGCTTGAAGGGGTTAACATATGGACTTTGTGAAGGAAACAATTGCTGGAGAGTTGTAAGAGGTGATAAAATAAAATTTTGGTTGGATGTCTAGATTATAGATATGAAATGTCCACCGGTTACAAGATAAGAGGCTTTTGATATTGAAAACTGTGTGTGTGTGTGTGTGTGTTAAGGACCCAATGTAACCAAATGGGAGAGACTGGAATATTCATTCTTCAACATCTTTTTGATCAACAAACCGCAGAGCTCTTTATCATTATGAGAATACCCAATGTATCTGAAGATAAACCATATGGAAGCTTACAAAGCATGGTGGTTTCACTCTAAAATCAGCTTACAATAATCTGTATGACAACAATTTTGGAGACTTGCAGGTTTCTACAGAAATACAAGGTTCTACTGTCAATTGGAAATAACTATGGAGGATAGATACTTGGCCAAGAGTTAATCATTTTTTTTTGGAAATTCCTCTCTGATGTACTTCCTATATATTAAATAAAGATTATCCAGAATCTGTGGACACATCAATCATCTATGTGCAATCAAAATGATGAAAGCACAATGCACATACTCTTCTTATGACTTTTTTCAAGTGATGTTTGGATGGAAGTTCCATGTTGTAGTGTTTTCTTCGAAGGAATCGTACCTCTATCGCTGCAATTTTTGAAAGCTGGTTATTACAGGAAAAACAACAAGATTCACAAGAGGGATGGGTGAATTTAGCTACGGTTGTCTCATGGAGTATTTGGAATGATAGGTGTGAGATTGTCTTCCAAAATTAGAAGCCTGATCCTAGAGTTACTGCTAGGAAAGCTATGTGTTTTGCCAATTACATTGGAAAACTCAACACAACAAGAGTTTTACATAAATTTGTTGTGCAGGAAACTGTGCAAAATGCTCTATATTGGAAACCTCCACTGCAACCTTTTCTAACTTTAAATTGTGATGCTGGATTTGATTAGAATACTGAACTAACATAAGTTGGTTTGATTTTGCGTGATTTTGCAGGAAAATGGTGGGGTTGTGCTGCAAAATGCTACGCAGGAATAAGAGATGCAACACAAGAAGAATGTATAGCTTTTCTAGATGCAGACAATTGGAGTAAGGAGATGCAGATTACTCATATTGTTCTTGAAACAGATCTAAAGAGCATTGATGGGTATGTCAAAAATGCATCACCAGCAATAACATGTGAGAATGAAGCCATTCTGCTCGATGCCAAAGAGATTTTAAAGTCGGTTCAATGCTGGAAGTATAATTTCATTCCTATAACATGCAATGAAGTGAAATTTCATTCCTAGAACATGCAATAAAAGTAGCTGATGAACTTGCTAAGTTCAGTAGGAAGTTTATAGTTCAGTGAGAAATTTGATAAGACCACTAATAACTCAAAAACAAACGTAATTCACAAGAAAGATAACAAAGAAAGCATGAACAATAGATAATAAATATGGTGTTTTTTAACCTATCAAATTCCCCCACACATGGACTTTGCTAGTCCTCGAGGAACTAAACTGAATATATACAACTCCATTTCGTCGAAAATACGGTTACACTTAGCATGGATAACAAGCCTTAAAACCCTATGTGTCCCTAATGGACAAGTTATACTCTCGTGAGGATTTACAAGAGATTTAACCACAAAACCTACTCCAACTTCAAAGCTTTCCAGCGTCCCAAGCATCCAGAGAGTTAGGAGGATATAAAGATTCTCAATCTAATGTCAAGAAATCAGAAGTACGAGAGAAAATTCAAATGTAAAATGCGATTAATCAAAGGAAGTGTGACCGGTCAACCTATGCCATATGAAAGAATTTAGGTTCGAGAGCGACCAATAAACATTTCGCCTTGACTTTTGCCTCACTAACATAGGTTTATGAAATTACACTCAAAAGATGAACTTTATGGTTCTCACAAGTGTGCAGGTAGGAGTGAAGAGAGAAATCCTACTACAAGTTGAATGGTGGGAAAGAAACCTTCCGAAATAATTTCTGGAGACCCCACAAAATCATGGGAAACGAAAATCTTTTTCTGATGATCTTTAAGAAAGGAAATCAACCATTATTATGAGGGTGGGATTACTCACTTACCTTCACATCCGATCTGCAATAATGATAACACCACTCTCACATCATCTAATAGAAACGTCTTCAGCTCGTCGTATTCATCTTCGTCTTTGTATTTAACTATTGATCACAAAATTCTGAATTTCGTAGATTCTTGACATTTTCTAACTCTTTTCCTTAAATCCTTGTCGCTTGAAACTTCTTTATATATTTCTCCTTCCCCACGGCTTATTAAATAAATAAAAAAACTAAAAACAATAATAAAATTTTCTCTTGTCTCATTTTTTTTCCTCTTTTTTTTTTTTTTTTATACATATATATATTTCTTTTTTCTCTTTTTTTTTCATTTTTTTCGTAGTGCAAATTTGTGCGCCCCGAGAATACCGGGGTGCACGTTAGGGCTCACCCAATTTGCTCCTATAACCTTGCTGGTTTACAGTTTCGCTTTTTTACTATTTTTTTTTTTTTGTTTTAAAATTCGTCAAAGAAAGGAGAATCCCAAAGCTGCTCAGATTCTCATCGCCATTAATGCCTTCTTTTCTTTATTACTTCTCTTAAGAACAAAGAAGATGCAAAGGTGGGATTCAGTAGTCCTAATATCTTTCTCACGGGAGTAGTATCACAGTAATTATTCCTATTTCTAACCTTAATTGTTTCATTGAAAGGATCACAATCTCAATAGGAAAGCACATAAGGTACAATATATGATCTGCTCAATAATATACAGACAAAAACTTTAGATCACAGAATTGATCAGAAAAAGGCAAAATCATAACCGTGATGTACTTTAGCCACTTCAATTAGACAATCCTCTGCAGTAGTTGCGGCCAATTTCACTGAAAAAAATTAAATTAATGTTACCTTCCATGGATTTAATTCCTTCCTATTTTTTCTTCATACTTTCGCCATGGTTTCCATCTTATTTTTCCGTCACCAGATATCTCAATCTACCAATAAATATCACAATCAAACGCCACATCAATCCCACTCATTGGGTTAAACCATCAACACATCAATTTTGATGAATATTAAGATTACATGTAACTATTCGTCTTCATATAAGTTTATTTCAGGGTTAACACCTAACACGGTGTTTATTGTTAGGAAAAGAAGGAAAAAGAAGAGATAAGAAAAGAGGGGTTAATGGCGGTTTTGTGCTTAGTCTGACGTAATTTCTTCCATTTCAAGCTAATTTAATATTAAAAAATAAAATAAAATAGCAAAACCGGAAACCAGACGAAGTTTATAGGAGCAAATTGGGTGAACCGTAACATGCACCCCGGTATTTAGGAGTGCACAAATTTGCATAATTTTTTTTCAAGACAAGAGAAATAAAATACAAAACCAATAATGATATTATTATGGCCGTGGGAGAAGTACTTTACCCTTGATTCTTCACAACTTGTATTGTCTCGATATCATAAACTTCAATAACTCTCACCTTTTCATAATCTTCGCTCTTATACATAAGTCTTCAACTTGTATATATAATTGTGCTCCTTGTCTCGTTGCTTTACTTGAATCTGAAATTTTCACTTTTTTGTTATGTTGCTTGTAAACCTTGAACATTTTCAACTTTCCTCATAGATTTTGATGTCGCTCGTTTGTTGATGATGATGTGTTTCTATGGACCTATTATGTCGAGAGAATGGTGCTAATTGCAAATCAAACTACAAGGAGGTTTTCATCTATAGACATCACCCTTCGGATTGATGGAATTAGCACTCAACTCATCAAAATAGTGCTGAAATTGGTGCGAAGTTGGGTAGCTCACAATTCCACCCGGAATTAGTCTAAGCAGACACACACTCTAAAAGGAAAAATTTAGTCAGCTACAAAGAGTTGAAGGTCGGTGCCTCGCTTGATGTAAATATGGGTAGTCCCCGCTGATGATTGATCAGTAACTCTAGTACCAAATATCTTTCTGTACCTAATTTTCCACCGGTATGGTTAAGTTGAGCCACAAATAGTAATGACTTCTCCCAAAGATTAATAACACCTAATGTGTAGTATTCTCGAGCAATTCTAAGTTCCATTATTTAGGTGAGAATTCCGTATGTAAACATAGCTAGAAGTATACTAGTGACTCTAAAATCTCTACAAGTTGGAGGGTTTATGCAAAAAAGTTGAAAAAAAATTAAGAAAATTTGGAAAAATATGTGCTTAATCACTCCCCACACTTAAACCCTACATTGTCCTCAATGTAGTTGAATCCTCCAAATTAAATCAAGGTGGGAAATCCTAACATGACAAGAAATACTAAACCAATGGGTTGCCTCCCGGGACGCGCTTGGTTTTAAGGTGAGTGCCCGACTTGGCACTCACAAAATTCATTCCTCATATACTAACAATCTGAAAATTTGGGTCCACCCATAGTACCTGTTTTGAAAACAATAGCTCCATACAAATGTTAGCTGTTAGCACAAGAAAATAATAATGACGGTATCGCTCGATAGAAATTTCCCCCACACTTAGTCTTCTCTACACTTGGAAGTGTATAGAGAACATAGAATTTGGGAACACATTCAGTCAACAATACTTTCGAAGCACATATATTCAAACCAATAAAAGGTAAAGGAGAAGAACCAATATGCAAAGTGTTAGACAAACCTTGCAGGATCTCGTGTATTATAGAATCCTCTTCATCCTTAAAGAATTCAAGTGAAATACTTACCTCTTATATATCTTGGTCCTCTATCAAACCTCACAACTATTCTTCGTCATTTTCTACCTTAACCAAAGTTTTGGCATCAATAAAATCATTGACAAGTTTAATTGGGTCTTCCAAAAATTAATTCAATTTGGTTTCATTATCGAGCATTATCTCTTCAACATTTTCATCATCGGAATCGAGCCATTCATTAAGAAAAGTCTCTTTGGTACAAATCCTAAAATCTTCTTGTGAGTACGCTACAACGTTTATAACAACAGGTAAATGATAACCAATCTCCTCCTTTTGAATAGGCAAAGGATCCTTATTATGATCTGGAGTTGGAATAGCTTCTTCATTGTTGTAAGGAATTTGCAAAGGTTCCTCATCTTCATCAGAATCTTCGTTAACCTCAAAATCTCCAACATCCCAACGACGTTCAATTTCCATATGTATGGCCTTGTTAATTTCATCAAGAGTCTTTTAGTGATGCATCGATTTCTTCTAGTTGCTCATGTTGCTTAAAACGTTTTCTGACATTAACACGTTTCCTGTCATATTTTACAATAGACCATATCTCCTCTCTTGACATGAATGAAGAAAAAACATGATATTGAGAAGTATGTCTAGGTTCGCTAGCATAAGGATAATCAAACATCTTTTCGTTCTTGACGATGAATGCTAACAATATGTGAAAACGCCACAAATGGTACCCGAAAGTCTTTAGTACCTTACGGAACAACCAACAAAGCTAAAATAAAATTTAAAAAATAAACAAAATTTAGAAACTAAAATAAAATTTAAAAAATAAACAAAAAGAAAAACAAGTAAATCTACTCCGCTGCTCCCGAGCAGTGGCACCAAAATTTGATGTGTTTCATAACCACAACAAATTAGTGAACATTTTTCCACCTAATTAACAAGTAATATAGTATAGCCAAGTTCGTTCCCACAAAGAGAAAAAGATTTTAGTTATTTTATTATGCTACAAAAAGGGGGGGTTTTATTAAAGAAACTAAATGAAGCAATTAAAATATTAAGTTGAAATCAATAGGAGAAATAAGATCAAGGAATCATTCTTAGTTACAAAAAAATGACTCAAGTTATGTTCTTGTCCACTTTTTACTTGTCACAATTATCATCAACCGTAGGATAGCAGGTTCCCTTAGCTAACCCCAAAATTCCATGTTTCACTGAATAGCAGGTTTACTTAATTATTCGATTCTATTATAAAGAATCACCTTGAGGTTCGCTTACAAGATGTAATTCAATAGAATGCATTAAGATTTATGAATTTAGGTTTGATACTAGTTGTTAGACTCGGTTCGCTCGATCCACTTTCTAGCGTTGTTTTCATTCACAATTGTTCCACAAAATCCCTCTGCGAGGTTTCGTGTTTTCTACTTGTGTAAAGAGTCAAGAAACTATTACGTATTCCTTTACTTCTACTAGTTTTAGATTGATTTAACAAATCGATTTAGCATGCACTCTAAACAACCTATCAAACAATCATAAACTTTCATATTAGTAAAAACAAACGATAATCATGTGAAAAACTTCAAAATAGAATTTAAAACAAAACCGAAATCATGTCAAGAAATAGGATTTCATCCCCAAATAGCTACTCATGCTAACATAGTTCATAAAAAGAAATAGACATGTGAAAGAAAACAAAACCAAAGTGTTGTTTATGGAGAGGTGTGAAAAAAGTTGTACAAAAGCTCTCCTTTTATAGAATTAAATTTCTCTCTAATCAACCTAGGAATAAAATCCTTGTCCAATAATATCTCTCTTTCCAAATCCTTGTTTTTGTAAAATTCCTCCTTCTCTTTCCAAATTCAAGTCCAAATCAAATCTTCGTCCAATTCCAAATTTAAGTCTTTGAGACCATGAGAAATACTCATACAAAAATCTCTGCAAAATTCTGTTTTACGTCGTCGGAATCTGGCCAAAAGCCACCGGAAAGGCACTGTTATATTATTTTCTTGCAAAGGAATATTCTGTTCAAATACCGTCAGAGTTAACGGTCAACGGTTAGCCTTGGGGTCATGAGAAGGATGAATCATCCGAGTCAGCTGTCTGAGTTGGTCTTCTGGGTCTTACTCATCATGGTGGATCGGTCATCGTCTAGTACTGAGTTAAATCGTCAAGATGGAAATACGACAGAGATCTGCTTGTTTTCTGGCATTTCCAGGCCAAATCTCGATCTCTTTCTGCTTTATTCCTGCAAAGTTTCAATTCCTAACATTCATCTAATTATATATCAAAAAAGCAACAACAGCTACACTTCAACTGAATCACCATCTTCATCATCATATCCCCTTTTCTCTGATTCCATCTACAACCAACATCTTCTACACCCTGTTTTACTAACTCGAACGCACCAGATCCCTTTTTAAATCCAAAACAAACCCATAATCAGATATGTTTCCATATCCCTTCAACTGCTCTATCTTGTAATCTCACCAGCAGCTTACATCAAACCTTGGAGTCTCTCTCTACTGAACCCCTTCTTCTTCAATTTGCAGAAACCTTAATCAGAATTTGGGAAAGAACGGAAAGAGGAAATTTCAAATTCCTAATCTTTTATTCTTCATTTAATCTTATCTCACCGGCAAAGAAATAACAGGGACCACCATTTCCATCATAATCTTCAATGTCAGCTACCACAAACCCTAACTAATTCTTCATTGTCATTACAGAACCAGATCTCCTTTTTCCATCTCTCGGGCATCCACTGTTCTTCTTTCTTTCAGATTCAAAACAAAAGAGAAATGGTTTCTGATTTTGGGTTATAAATTAGGGAAGGACTTAAACACCAAACTTTTTGATCGAAGCCACCTAGATGTGGAAGCCCCTTAACCTTATCTAGGTTCCTAATAGTGCTCGCCTATGAAATGACATTTTTAACCTTTCGGCTTAAATTGAATGATTTCTTCTTCTTTTTATTCGGATGACTCCAAAGCACCTAATAAAATAACTAAAAAACAAACGTAATTCACAAGAAGATAGCAAAGAAAGCATAAACAATAGACAATAAATAGGGTGCTTTTACACCTATCAACCATTGATGAAGCGGTTCGTGAACCGTAGGATAAGGTCACGAGTTAGGGAGATACGGTTCGTGAATTGGGTTCGTCAACTCTACGCGGCTTGAGAACTTAGATGACTGAGGTTCGTCAACCGGGTTCGCTAACTGCTAGCCTTTTCTACCAACATTAAATTCAGTTTACCACGGTTCTTGAACTGTCCCCAACTGAACTTATGGATTGCGATATGGTTCGCTAACCTTCTTTGTATTTCTGAAACTCAGATATCCAAATTGCGAACTGGTTCGCCAACCCACCCCGAGCAGAAATATCAGAAGTTCTAAATTTCTCTCTTGTGATGTTTTAAACATTACCAAATGATAAAATCAATTGTATGGGCGATTTTGAATTGATCCACAGATTAATTCTCGAACAATAAATTGTTTTGAACTAATATTTTTAAGGACCCTTGAACATATATGCTTGAATCATATTTCGAGATTTTTAACAAGGCAAGCTTGGCTTAAAATTTCTTCTTTGTAAATCTACTAGAAGTCATACGACATGGTCTCAAAAGATAAAATGGTAAGATAGTGAGTAAAATAGAATGGTTTAGTATTCACATACTTGATAAAGGAAGTTCTACAAATGTCTTCATCGATCTTCAGTCTTCAAGGGTGATGTATGATTCTCAACCAATACTTGACTTAGTAGACTAGAAATCAATAAATAGTTTTGATCATCTAACATCGACAAAAAGCTTGGGATAAAAAAACTTGTGGGTTCAACCGAGCATTACTCTAAAGATACTACCATGTATGCAAGCCTAGCAGCACCATGTATGAAGAGAAAAAGAAAGCTAACTAATTCCGTTACATGAATGTCATCTACTTATGTTTCCTTACACTTGTATGATGGATCAAAAACAAATTTTCTTTTTCTTTTAAAACATATGAGGATAAAAAAGAGTCATAGTCATGCTTTCCACATGTCTCTATAACCTTTCCATCATGAGTTGGAGTGACGCCCACGGAAAAGTCATGCTATCTTTAACATTATCATTAGGCTTAAGTCAATACAAACACAAAATCAGAATTTAAACTAGAGTATAATTAAACCATAATGTGGGTTACAACTAATACGACTTAACTTAATCTATTTAAGATTACCTTAACTAAATAGAGATTTGTTGTGCAAAACAAAAAAATGCTCACATCTCTGACTTGTTTAAGAAACAAAACTATTACGCTAGATGCACATCCAAGTCAAACAACATGCTAGCTTTCGACTATAAAGACCGACATCTCGTTATTACAATCCGCATAGGCGATTTGTAAAATGAAATAACTAAATGGAGTATTATTTTTTAATAAAATATTTTTAATGGCTTAACCTTGTGCGAAAACAATTTTCACTTTATTTGGCTAAAACTTGTATTAAAGCAAGCTCCATCCGCTTAACCTTATTCTAAAACTGAGCTGAACTTGTAACTTTATTCGCTTACTCTTAAGCCAAACAAGCTGCGCAACATATTTTCAAACCAGAAAATATAAAATCAAATGTGGAATTATCAATAACATGCTCTTACTTCATCCTTAGATCCTTTATGATCATGAAAGTGATATCCCCATCCACTTGTCATCGAATTAATCAAGCACTATGCTCAAAAAATTTATGAGATGATGCTCCTTAGGATGTTAACTTTTATGATATCGAAACGAGATCCTTTATGATCTAAGAAGGTATCTTTAAGATACAACTTTAAGATACAAAACACAAGAACAATATAATAAATGACAAGTCATAAACATCACAATTCAACCGATTTTTAATTCTACTGCAACACACATGAAACACTCTTATTATCACATGTACAAACTAATACAAAAAAAATAAATTGCATGTTAATAAGAAAAAAATAGGAACATCTTAAACTCAAAATAAGACTCGAATCATCGTAAATCACCTTTAAGTAGATTATACGACATACATGAGTTATAATTAGTTTTAAACAAACATCTCATACCAAGTACATAATAAGATTATTAGACCTTTGGGTCCAATAGAAAGGTATTCACCCCTTATGAGAAATGATTCATTTCAGATTTAAAAGCATAAACCACCTTTGGGTTAATCTATACTTATAATTTCTTTAACGAATCATAAACAAACCACAATAACTAATCACATGTATTCTCATTAAAGCTCTTTGATAACTATCCGGATAAGAAATTCATCGAACTAAACGCTATGAATTTCTATACGAGTTTTTATGCCATTTTACTCATTGCAATTTAGTTATCAACTTATTGCAATTTATTGAACTTATTCCCGATTTTATTGCAATTTACTCATTTTACTCATTGCAATTTATTGAACTTATTCCCGATTTTATCTTTTTTATTACTAAAGTTCAAGGTATTTCTGCAGTCTTTAGTTACAAATGATAATGTAATTTACTCATTTTACTAAATTTCAAGGTATTTCTGCAGTCTTTAGTTACTCATTGCAATGATAATGTAATTTACATGCTCTCAATTTATTGCAATTTATGATTAATACTCTTTTTTATTACTAAAGTTCAAGGTATTTCTGCAGTCTTTAGTTACTCATTCCAATGATAATGTAATTTACATGCTCTCAATTTATTGCAATTTACTCATTTTACTCATTGCAATTTATTGAACTTATTCCCGATTTTAGTTTTTTTATTACTAAAGTTCAAGGTATTTCTGCAGTCTTTAGTTACAAATGATAATGTAATCGACAATTTCACATTAGGAAAGTGCAGGAGATCGATCTTCGTCAGATATAAAGTATATTATTTGTATTCTCAGACGACGTTTTTTAGGTTTTGTCACTTAACATTCTATATAAGTTTTTATTACATAAAAGCACAAGATATTTTTTTATTTAGATTTACATATAAAGGGAGGATCCGTTCGCACTTTTTATCTCACACTTTTGATACTATTTTCTTCCATAAAAAAACAAAAAAATGACGAATTTGAAACTAATAATTTGGAGATATGTTCCTCTTATAATATTCCACATATGTGCCAAAAACAAGTACACTCCGAAATACCAAACCTTACTATCTACCAATCTTAATTTCAACAGTTGGAAATTCGTAATTATCAATGGATATTTTTAAATTACTAATGGCGGT
The DNA here is from genome assembly GCF_003573695.1 of Papaver somniferum. Lineage (NCBI taxonomy): Eukaryota > Viridiplantae > Streptophyta > Magnoliopsida > Ranunculales > Papaveraceae > Papaver > Papaver somniferum. The sequence continues at coordinate 24,515,327 of NC_039358.1, forward strand.
TTTATACATCTCAAAATGTGTTCATTTTTGGCAGGAAAGTCGAGCTTTGTGAGAGGAACATATTCCCGAAATGTTATCTTCAATTCCATTACTGTTTACTTTTTATGAAAAACATAATGTACAAAGTATGAGATAAAAAGTAGAAGAGGATACCAAATAATAACGAAATTGAAATTAATATTCTAGGGATATGCTACTCTTACGTGCTCTCACATACATACCAAGAATGGGCTATACAATATAAGGCTCCAATTTCATTAGCTTCGCATGTGCCTCCTTAATCTTTGTTACAGACCTGTTTATAAGGGGCCTATGGAATGACAATGGGGAAGCATATTATTCATGTTTGTTAGACTCAGAACCACTTTGTTTTAGAAAACTTGTATAGGGGCTTATGGGAACACTTGAGGGGCTTATCTCATGATCCTAACGTTTAGTTAGTTGGTTAGGGGTATCCAAAAGGCATTTAAAAGCCTAAATTACCCTAATTCTATTTCACTTCTTCTTCTCCTCAACCCATTTCATCTTTTTTGTTATGGTTATCGAAGTACATATTTTTTCTACTCTTCATCTCCTCAACCGAATTATTTTTGATTCATCAAACCCATATTTTTTTTCTCTTTTTTGTGTATAGAATGGGTTAAATTGGTTGAAAGTATAGAAAAAAATTAAGGTTGCAGATTGACTTACGGTTAGGAGCTCTTAAATTCCTACCGTAAACTTGTTCTCTGAAGTTGTTACGATTAGGAAACTAAGAACTCCTAATCTAAATCAAAAACAAAAATATATTTGTATGTGTTATTGGAGTTAAGTTTATACCATAAATGGATTTACGGTTGGGTTCGACTCTTATAGAAACTAATCGTAAAAAATCATGAATTACAACATTTTCAGAATTTTTTAAATGGATTTACGGTTGGATTTGGTATTAAATAAACCAATCGTTATTTTTCTATGGTTGGGTTTTCTTTAATTCTAACTAACGGTAAAAAAAAATCATGTGCATTAGTAGTTTATTAATCTGTGTGTTAATTTTCGTTCACTGGAGTTGAGGAAACATGAAATACTATATGGTATAAAAGCTAACGATTTCATCGTCACATCTTCTATTTTGTATGAAAGTAATATAGACTTCTTTTCTGTAGCTTTCGTTTAGTTTTGATTTCTCTAAAAAGTTACTCCCTCTATGTGCAAGTCAGGAGAGTATGGGATGCATATATATCAAACAAGGCGGAAGATAAGTTTATCAAAATTCTGCTTATACATTATAACGTCATCTCTTCTTTTTATCATGGGTGAACACATAAGACCAATTTTTTAAAAGACATTATCATATTATCTAATTAAATTGATATTAGAAGGTTATGATACACCTATACATGTTACTTGATTAACATATTATGATTATTTGTTGTGCATCTGCTGCGAACCACAATTAGAATATGCTTGAATTAGTAGTAAGTGTATGTTTGAGTAATATCTGGATTTGGTTTGTGAGTTACTTTATACCGTTAATAGTTATATTTAGGAAGCAACTTGTGTAATATAAATCTTATTGTAGAGCTCGAATTTGTATGAATCAGTCAGGAAATGTATTATGAAAGATTGAGAGTTTTAATTTAATTGGTAGTTTGATTGCACCCGAAGTAATCGTTGAAGGTCGGTTTTCCTCGAATTAAACCATTATCGGTTCCTTTAGATTTCATGTTATGTAAGCACATAATAATTGGTATCTGAGTAGGTTTTTGTCTTACATGGATTACAAGATCCAGAGAGTTAATCAGAAAAAAAGATTCATTTACCAACCAGAGTTTTAAGTTTGTATATTGTTTTTATCTTTAAATCAAATCTGATTTATTAAATTTAGTTCTATATATATCAGTTGAAAGATTTCGTTTGTTTAATAGTTTCTAAACCTAAAAGCTAACTTTTTTTTCTTAATCTTCATTTATTCGGTGGTTTACTAGTATAAAATATATGGCTTTAAGACTTTTACTTAGTGTTAATCTTTCTATATTAAAAGTAGTTTTTGTTAAAAGACATGTTGCACCAATTTGATTCATCGGAGTTTATGAAAAAGCGGTGATACAACAACCACACCCAATATTTCGTTTGGCAATCTAAATAGTCAAACTCCAATATACTTTCAAGAGAATCAACTAGACAGTTAGACTCAATCTAGAGAAAAGTATATCCAAGAGTTTTGTATCTCTATCTCTCAATTCAATCTGCAATCAACAAATAGGAATTTGTAATCCCGATTGAATATAAGAGACATAACTTGAACGGTACCAAAGACCAATGTTCAAGGATCAATCAATTTCAATAAACAACCAAAGTTTGGATTTCCCAATTGATCGATTCAACACGCAACCAATGATATTTCAATTATATAACAAAATATAATGCGGAAAAGAAATAACACAGACACCAGAAGTTTTGTTAACGAGGAAATTGCAAATGCAGAAAAATCCCGGGACCTAGTCCAGATTTGAACACCACACTCTATTAAGCCGCTACAGACACTAGCCTACTGTTGATACATGAAAAATAATACCCTTTAATAGGTTCGACGTGCCCCCTAAGATGGGAGGTAAGCCTAGTATGATACATGGGGACTTGGGGACTAAGCCGAAGTCCAATGAAGAAATACCCATGAGATAAGAAGGAAAAGGAAGGGATTAACCAATAAAGAGGAGGTTATATTAAGAAAATGACATTAGAAGTAATTAAGGAGGTTTATGACATGTATCATGATGTCATAAAAGGAGGGACTTTTAGGAAAGTCTATATAAGGAAGGACAAGGTACAAAGGAAAAACAACTCTCTCTCTTACCATTCCTAGTAAAGTGAGGTCACTTGGTGGGTCTAGGACGGGCAGAACCAAAACTAAAATCACCCCTCAACATTTGGAGACCACACCCGGAGACTCGTTCGTAGCTCACGATGACACACCTAGGAGGCGCTAGCGCAGGCGCGGTAGAAAACCGGCCGAATGACACGCCACTTAACCTAGAAGGCGAGAGAGTGGGGATAGTGTCAGACCCAATCAAACAGGTGAGAATACCGGACGCTCCACACGAGAAAAACAAACAGCGGGAAGTTGAGAGTACGCCACTCGTACAACTCTCTCTGAAGGAAATGCAGAAAGAGCTAGAGGACCATTTTCCCAGGGAGCAAGAATTGAGAAAACTTCTGAAGGTAGCCAGCTGTTTATGGGTGAAAACTATTTCTGCCGGTTTTGGTAATTTGGGGTGTGTGGATGAGAAATGAATCTAAACCCTAAACAAATGCATTGCACGGGAGTGCTTGTGATTCGAGAAATCAATCTGTACAACTCTGTCCTAAACCAAGAAATGGCCGTTCCAGACTTGCTTCGGTCACAAAGTGAAGGAGATGGGGTTGATCTTAGGGAGGGAAGCGAAGAAGGTTTTGAGATTGTGAAGGTATTGGATGTGTATGACTTGTATCAGAAAGATGAACTGGCTTACAGAATGAAAGCTATCAATTCTGGTGTTGGAATACGATTGTATCAACACTTGGTTTCTGTTGTTTTGTCTTTTTTGAGAATAGGGAGGAGAACCTATTTATACAAGTCATTGAGCCTAACCCACGTCTCTCATGGGAAGTGGAGAAAGTGGAGTGATGGAGTAGTGTGTTAGTGTTACACGATCAGTCTTGCCCACTTCTCCCATCATCACTAACCGTCCATGACTTCCTGATACGTTCTTGTGATGGCGCGTTGTGCGATGCACGCTGTAAACCTCCAGACCAATAACCCAGCATGTATCCCCCAGTTTGTGACATGATTGTTGTCTCGAGTATGTGGATCGTGGGACCCACAGAAAGTAGCATGTAATGCTAGATTAAATAACTAAGTTATTTAGGAAGTCGATATTTATGAAATATCGTGTGAATCTTATGCATGTAATGCATCGAATGTATTTAGCATGAGTGAAGCATCGCTGTTTTAAGGCTTAATGGAGTAAGTCACGATTAAGTGTCTTAAAATAGATGCATGTCTAGCCATCTTCAAGTGATCTTTTAGGGATGTACAGGTAAGTCCTGACTTGGTCGATTACTTGGTGTGGTAGAGTGAAGGATGGTAATCACCACGACACCTCATTGACCAGTTAACTCCTGACCAGGGTTGTATAACCAAGCAGGTGAAGTTGAACGGACGAGATGATCTTTGAGATACTCATTTGCGACCGTTAGTGGAATTAGGGTTTATGAAGAGGTGCGCAAGCATCACTCTTCAGCTTGGTCGAATCCAAGCTTGGGACACGATTTTGGCAAGGACGATTGGGCATGCGTATAGACGACATGCCGGTGTACATGTCCATACCTCATTGTCTCGTGTAAGTGTAATCTAGATCGCTCAATTTGTCCGGCAAAGAGGAGCGACTAGGATTGATTTGTGACAGAGATTTTGTGCCGCAAAGGCCGCGCGTTATGCCAACTTTGGGCACGCATTTCGAGGCGACCAAGCCTGGTCGGTCTTGGCCGATTAGTCTGGTGTGCAGACGACGGGCTAGTGTACACGCCTGTATTTCATTGTCCCATAGAAATGTGATCTAAGCCACTCAATTTGTCCGGCAAAGTTGAGTGGTCGAGATTAGTTTACAATTGGGAGGTGTGATCACGCCTAGTTGGGCATGCGAATCGAGGCAACCAGTCATGATATGCCTTGGCCGATCGGGTGTGGAGATAGATGGGCCCACAGTGATCATGTTGATGCGCACCGGACCTGCCTAGTCTATTCCTGGACCCTTCGTTCGTGTAGGAGAAAATGGACGCTCGTGATGTTCGAACCCTAATTAGGGTTTCACCGGTCGTGCGTCATGCCTTGATTGGGCGCACGAACTGGAACGATGAACTATAGTTGGTCCTGACCAATCAGTCATGTGTGTAGGAGGGACCACGGTGATTGTGTTGACATTCTCTGGGCCCTTTTAATCTACATCTACACCCTCCATCTATGCCTGCGAAGATGGATGGTTGAGACTGCTTTGCGACACATGTAATGTGCCGCAGACCCTAAATTAGGGTTTCACGTCCGCGTTGATTTGGCTGGACGATTCGGCAAGCCATGCTACCCTTTTGGGGAGGCCGACCATGCGGTGCCCGCATTGGGTCGGTGGTGAATACTCCAATACCTTCCTGGGGGTTATGAATCCGATCTAAGCCATCCAATCATGCTGGTGTAGTTGGATGGTCGTGATCGTTTCTGAGACTGATACAGACAGTCCAGATGCTCGATCGGTCTAGTATAACACTCCGAGAGTTGTATCCTGTACGGGTATTTCGTACATGCCTCCTTATTTAATGCTTGGATATTCGTGTTGCTCTGCTGAGAGTGATCACTCAGTTGTCATGCCACACCAATAATGAGAATGGAGTAGTACAGGAAATACAAGGCTGGTCATGCATTAATTGGTAATGCTATAAGTTTATAGTGAAGAAGTATTCTCCACTTTATCAGTGGACTTATCCTTTCCAGGATGTTAGCGCATAGTTTTGGCTTTTACCATTTTAGCCTTAAATGAAAATCAACCATCAACATTAAGTCCCCTGCCTAGCACATAATGGTTACACTATTGTGGGGTAGGCATGAGAGGGTGACATACATAGGTGAGAAAGACAGGATAAAGGAAGCTTACTTGGAAGAATTTTGACCGACCGCTAGTAATTGTTCATGTAAACACCGCCGTGCAAGCATGTAATCCTTTGGTGGGACCGGTTTCCTTCCTTGGGTGTTTGAATCAAAAGAAGAATCCAAAAAGAAGAATACTTTTTCTATTGGGATTCTTCCAATTTTTTGTCTATAAAAGGGACCGACCCCTTTTTTCTTTTCTCACGAATTTCTTTTTTTTGTTGTTGTGTCCAGCTCCCGTCCGTGATCTTCACGTCGCCGCCAACCTAATTTCTTAGGTAAAAACCATTTGGCAAGATATATCATGATTAGTTCTTCCACCGAAATTGATAGCAAAAAAACCGCCGATATTTGCTAGGATTGCTTAACGAGTCGTGAATCCATGAATATATTGTTTTTGCTTCTTTTCTTCCATTGTTGCATGCAAAGCCTAGCTTTTAGGTTATGGCTTGAAAAACCTTTCCCTTGAATTTCGTAGACACGACCCCCATGAACAAAGTGAAACCGTGTTATGATGTGTGTGAATGAGTGCAGACCCACCATATGCGATCGATTGAACGTGGACGATGTGCTTGGACTGAAAACCGATCTTGCACCTATTATATTATACATGCCTTATGTCCTTATTAATACCGGCCTTTGTGACTTGATCAATACCGGACTTGAAACTTGAACAATACCAGCCTTGTGACTTGATCAATACCATACTTGAAACTTGAGAAATACCAGCTTTGTGACTTGATCAATACCAGACTTGAAACTTGAGCAATACCAACCTTGTGACTTCTTCCTTTGCTGACGTGGCCCAATACCAGACTGGTGACCTTGACCTTCCCTGACTAATACGGATTTGACATGACCCAGTACCAGCCTATTAACATGATATCGATCTTTCTTGCGTGGCCCGATACCTGCTCGACTACGTGATATCAACCTCATTTGAGGGTATTAGCCATGACTTTGTATAATTGACCAACGGTTTCATTTGTTGACTTGGCTCAATACCGGTGTTTGGACCCAATACCATCCTTGTGTACTCCAGTGTGAATGTATGTTCTGTCGTGTGTGACTACACATCTCATGCATTTTTATACAAGCACTGACTCTCTCGTCTTTTGTAGGATGAACAAAAAGACTCCTGTTGAAATTCCTTCTGAAGATAATGCTAGTGCCAAGTCAGGGAGTGTTAACAACTTCAAATATATGCCGAACATAGATGATGAGTTTTTCACTGTGCCTTTTCCGAACATTACGAAACATCTTAGTCACAAGATAGTCCTGCTCTCTGGTTCAGAAAATATGGAAGTTGATCCATCCTCTTCTTCAGCACTTGTGATGAGGTTCTGTCTTCGGAGAAATGAATATATGCCTTCACCTATTGACTTCAAGATTTTTTACACTCCGCTGGGCTCTTACGAAGGATGGATGAGACGAATGCTGATTAATAAAAAAGATTAAGGCTGATTTAGTTAAGGCGCAGATCTTTGATGCGGTCATGGCGTCCGCCACTCTTCAGATTAAGAAAGATGTTGCAGGCTTGATCACTTTCATTTCTCGGTGGCGTTCTTCTACTCATACATCTATATGCAGATGGGGAGAGATGACCATTTTTCTGGAAAGTGTGGATGCGTTGATGAACCTGCCTATTGCTGGAAGCTTCTTTTACAAACTTAATGATGCAGAACGTCGGTCTTATAATGCTATACTTCGAAAGGCGGGAGAATTCGATGATCTGGAGAAGGAGAAGAAAGACACAAAATGCTTTTACACTTGGTGGGTGTCGGAGTGCTCTCATGTAGACCCGAAACCCGGTCAGGAGTTGGAAGACGAGCTCAGCGTGATTGCATTCCTGTCTTTGTGGTTATCCAGAGACATATTTGACGACGATTCTGGAAGGAAGACCATAAGAGGTGACCTCGTCATGTTTGCTATAAAGCTTGAAAAAGGTGAGGTCCTTCCCCTAGGTGCCTTGTTTCTTGGATCACTGTATTCTCATCTGGACGCCTTAGCGACGGACATGCATGCTTCCAATGGGTATAAGAAGGTGGAGTCGCATATCCACATTGATTTTCTTCAGGCGTTTTTGTGGGAACATTTCAAAAGCTATGCTCCTGTTCCTACAACTTCACTCAACAGTTTGTATGGTGGTTCGAAAATACTTCGTTGGTAGAAGAGACATCCAAAAACTGGTGTGAAGCTTATGGATGTTTTTGAAAACGTGTCCTCCATATATCTTCGTCCACGGGGCCCGATCCACCCTTCCATTGTTCAGCCAAAGACTTTTGCTACTGTTCCTGATGCTGTGTTGCGTACTGATGCCGAAACCGCGAGTCTTGGGGAACTTATTTACTTGCGAAGCTGCACTCCGGGATATGTCCTGTCTTTATTTGACGACGAATTTACCGTGACTCCGTATTGACAGGGCTGCTCGGCAAATGGTATTTGACCAGGGTGTTCCATTTCTTCGTCCGTTGAAGGCTCCAAAAGAACTTTTCCCGGACATTCTTAATGATGACACATTTTCGTCAGTGCAGAGTCTTCCTTTCTGGCCTATCAGAAGAAAACCAGCAGTAACCGACAGGTATAAGGAATTTTGGAGGGAGAAATTGTTAACCTTTCAGAAATTCTCGGAGGAGGTTGTGACAGATTCCCGCGGCGAACCATCTTCTGACGTTTTGAAGGAGCATTTTCGGTTGAAACCACACCCATGTAAAGGAACCATAGGTGACTACTGCAGTCCCCAAGCAGGAGTGAGGTTTAAGAAGCAGGCATGTGGTTCGATGATCCTCAGTTCCTCTAATATGCAGGTATTAAATTTCTTTTTGTTTGATCCCTTGGTTTCATTCTTCCTGAGCAACTTTCACTAAAGGTAATCCTTTGTTGGCGATCAGGGAATCTCGAAAGAAAATGCTTTCGCAAGACTGGCTCGTAGTCATAATGAGAGGTCTGGCGATACTGGTCTTCATGAGAAGTCTGGCGATGTTGGTATTCATGAGAAGTCTGGCGATGGTGGTCTTCATGAGAAGTCTGGCGATGCTTTTAAGGACAGGTCTGGTGATACTAATCCTCTTCAATATAATGACAAAGATGGTGCAAGATCGACTGAACGGAATGCCTCCCCGGTAACCTTAGTGAGCTTGTAGACGAGGTCATGACGGAAATCAACATTCACAGTGAAGTGGACATCCGGAGGAATGCAGGAGAGGAAACATCTGCTAATGCTGAGGCGGCTCCCCATAAAGATCTTCCTGAGCCGGTCCCCATTGATAAGGCAACCATGGTGACTTTTTCTGAAAGGCCTCTTGCAGCTGACAAGGTTTCTGATGAAATATTGGCAAGGCAACCTGTTGTTCCTGGGGCTATCTTCGATCCTCCCTTTGATGTCCCTCGTGCAGGTCATGTGTTGGTTGGGGGGTTCAGTGTGCATGCTCAGTTCGAGGAGTTGTACACGATGATATGGAAGAAGCACGGCCACATTGCTATCACCATGAAGCTCAAAAGTCGCATTGCATTAGTCAATCACGTCCAAGAAGATTTATTCTCCATTCAAGGGATGAGCGTCACGACTGGTCACACTGTTTCTGAGGAGATGATCGAAGACTGGAAGTGCCATCGAGACGTGTTTGTCCAGTATGACTTCAATGCTCATTGGTTCTTCAAAGGGTTTTCCGAAATCCAGGAGCTTCAGAAATCACAAGGTGAATTTCCCTCCACAGAATGCGTTGCTCGCCAGGAAGAAGAGGTTGAGAGGTTGTCTAAGGAGTTGAAGCTGAAACAGGACGCGCTCCAGAAGATGAAAGCTTCTCTTGCTCAGAAATACGAGTTGTTGTTGAAGGACTTTCCTTGAAGGATTCGTGCTGCCTACTTTCTTTCTTTCTTTAGATGTTTTTGAGTGATTGTGAGGATTTCCTTTCACAATTTGATTTTAGGTTTTGAACTAATAGGTGGTTGGATTGGTTTATTTTGAGATAGTTTTGTGAATGACTTTTCTGAAAGAGATTTATTCTAAATGGAATTTATATCTTGGTTATGAATGATAACACATGTCATATGAAATTGCAAATATCATACGAAAAGGGAAGTATGAAAGGGAAACAAACATGGTGTTTGGTTATCAAATATCTTTCTCGTGTGTGGGATGTCAAGTCCTCAGTAAATTCTAAAACCATCTTTCTCGTAAAATTGTTTGATAGAACTTACTTGCTCTTTGGAGTCTCATTTGTACGAAACTGAATCTTCCCAAGAAACCTCTTCAAGGAAACTGTACGTATCAATTTCCAAAGAGGGAAGGCAACTCCTCCGAATTAAGCTTCTCCTGAACGATGCGCTTCAAGGTGTTGCATTCACTGGTAGGGTGATGAAGGAATCGATGATAATGACAATACCTCGGGTATGTAATTTATTGATTAGTCGGAGGACGCCACACAGAAGGCAGTTGCACTTCTCCGTCTCGTACCCACGCCTCCAGCAATTACAATATCTTCTCCATTGGAAGCGGAAAACGTGGATATCTTGAGTCTAGCTTCTCTTGCGTTAGTGGACTTCGTAACATCTCTCTGTGGTTTTGATATGGAGCACATTTCGAAGATGGAGTTGGTAAACCAGCATGTGTCATCATATCCGCGGCTCGCTTGACTGGGTGGCAGAATGCGGAAGACATTGTAATATCACTGCTGAGTGAATGAGTTGAATGCTCCCATCCGCCACACTCACGCGTCCTTTGGTTGATTTCTCCCTCCTCGAGCATTTCTTCACTTGGCTGAAAGGTCGCTGTGGAGCGGGAAGTTTTCTGAGCTTCGACAAGAGTCTTGAGATATAAATCTTCCAGCAAGGCTCCGTAAGCTTCATGCTCCCTTTCTTTATCCGGCAGATGTGGCATCCCGGACAAGTTTTTTCTTCTACGGAGTTGTCCCGAGTCTCTGTCGCCATCTGGACCATGTTGTTTGTCTGTCCTGAGTCCCCTGTGGCTACGCTCTCTCTCTGCATCTCCGCTGGTAAAGGCATGACTTCTAGATAAGGATTCAGCGTTTCTTGCACCGTCTGGGTAAATGCTTGCCGAACCTTCTTGCAATTGAGTTGCTATATCATTCAAAAGGCATAATGTTTCACTCTGCCTTCTAGCGATACCAGCTTGATTTGCCAGGACATCCTCCAGCATTCTAGCCACATTTCCCATGATACCTGAATCATCTACGGTTTATGGAGAATATAGCGTGCGAGTATACATCGTGAGATGGAGACCGAGATAAAAACCAAAAATGGATATGTTAATGATTGAATCGGATCCAAGACCTATCCCAAGATTGAGAAGTTTGTAATGAATATTGATAATCCAATTTTGAAACCGAGAGATCAATCACCCACTGTGGTCGCCAATTGTTTATGGATGAAAACTATTTCTGCCGATTTTGGTAATTTGGGGTGTGTGGATGAGAAATGAATCTAAACCCTAAACAAATGTACTGCACGGGAGTGCTTGTGAATCGAGAAATCAATCTGTACAACTCTGGCCTAAACCAAGAAATTCCAGACTTGATTCGGTCACAAAGTGAAGGAGATGGGGTTGATCTTAGGGAGGGAAGCGAAGAAGGTGTTGAGATTGTGAAGGTATTGGCTGTATATGACTTGTATCAGAAAGCTGAGTTGGCTTACAGAACGAAAGCTATCAGTTCTGGTGTTGGAATACGATTGTATCAACACTTGGTTTATGTTGTCTTGTTTTTTTTGAAAATAGGGAGGATAACCTATTTATACAAGTCATTGAGCCTAACCCACGTCTCTCATGGGAAGTGGAGAAAGTGGAGTGATGGAGTAGTGGAGTTGAGTATGTTAGTATTACACGATCAGTCTTGCCCACTTCTCCCATCATCACTAACCGTCCATGACTTCCTGACACGTTCTTGTGATGGCGCGTTGTGCGCTGCACGCTGTAAACCGCCAGACCAATACCCCAGTATGTATCCCCCAGTTTGTGACATGACTGATGTCTCGAGTATGTGGATCGTGGGACCTACAGAAAGTAGCATGTAATACTAGATTAAATAACTAAGTTATTTAGGAAATGATATTTATGAAATATCGTGTGAATCCTATGCATGTAATGCATCAAATGTATTTAGCATGAGTGAAGCATCGCTGTTTTAAGGCTTAATGGAGTAAGTCAGGATTAAGCGTCTTAAAATAGATGCATGTCTAGCCATCTTCAAGTGATCGTTTTGGGCTGTACAGGTAAGTCATGACTTGGCCGATCACTTGGTGTGGTAGAGTGGCAGATGGTAATCACCATGACACCTCATTGACCAGTTAACTTCTGACCATGGTTGTATAACCAAGCATTTGAAGTTGAACGGACGAGATGATCTTTGAGATACTCATCTGTGACCGTTGGTGGAATTAGGGTTTATGAAGAGGTGCGCAAGCATCACTCTTCAGCTTGGTTGAATCCAAGCTTGGGAGACGATTTTGTCAAGGCCGATTGGGCATGCGTGTAGACGACATGTCGGTGTACATGTCCATACCCCATTGTCTCGTGAAAGTGTAATCTAGATCGCTCAATTTGTCCGGCAAAGAGGAGCGGCTAGGATTGATTTGTGACAGAGATTTTGTGCCGCAAAGGCCGCGCGTCATGCAAACTTTGGGCGCGTGTTTCGAGGCGACCAAGCCTGGTCGGTCTTGGCCGATTAGTCTGATGTCCAGACGACGGGCTGGTGTACACGCCTGTATTTCATTGTCCCATGGAAACGTGATCTAAGCCACTCAATTTTTTCGGCAAAGTTGAGGGGTCGAGATTAGTTTACAATTGGGAGGTGTGATCACGCGTAGTTTGGGCGTGCGAATCGAGGCAACCAGGCATGATATTCCTTGGACGATTGGGCGTGGAGATAGATGGGACCACAATGATCATGTTGATGCGCACCGGACCTGCCTAGTCTATTCCTGGACCCTTAGTTCGTGCAGGAGAAAATGGACGCTCGTGATGTTCAAACCCTAATTAGGGTTTCACCGGCCGTGCATCATGTCTTGTTTGGGCGCACGAACTGGAACGATCAACTATAGTTGGTCCTGACCGATCGGTCATGTGTGTAGGCGGGCCCATGGTGATTGTGTTGACATGCTCTGGGCCCTTTGAATCTACATATACACCCTCCATCTATGCCTGCGAAGATGTATGGTTGAGACTTCTTTGCGACACATGTGATGTGCCGCAGACCCTAAATTAGGGTTTCACGTCCGCGCTTCTTTGGCTGGACGATTTGGAAAGCCATGCTACCCTTTTGGGGAGGCCGACCATGCGGGGCCCGCATTGGGTCGGTAGTGAATACTCCAATACCTGCCTGGGGGTTATGGATCCGATCTAAGCCATCCAATCATGCTGGTGAAGTTGGATGGTCGTGATCGTTTCTGAGACTGATACGGAAAGTCCAGATGCTCGATCGGGCTAGTATAACACTCCGAGAGTTGTATCCTGTACGGGTATTTCGTACATGCCTCCTTATTTAATGCTTGGAGATTCGTGTTGCTCATCTGAGAGGGATCACTCAGTCGTCATGCCGCACCAATAATGAGAATAGAGTAGTACAGGAAATACAAGGCTGGTCATGCATTAATTGGTAATGGTATAAGTTTATAGTGAAGAAGTATTCTCCACTTTATCAGTGGCTTTATCCTTTGAAGGATGTTAGCGCATAGTTTTGGATTTTACAATTTTAGCCTAATGAAAATCCACCATCAACACCAGCGCCGAACATAATACCAGGGGAGAAACGGAAGATTCGAGAGAAAATGAAGAAGAACCTATAGCTATAACACAAGAGGCGATGGCCAAGTACCTAGAGACGAACTACAGAGTTGTGAATCAGGACAACTATGATTTCTTGGCTATCCCATACTCACCTGAAGTCACAGAATATCAGTACCCAGAAGATTATACTTCACCAAAATTGAAGATTTACGGTCAAGGGAATGCGCGGGAACATCTTAACCGATTCATGTCTACTATGAATGACCACGCAACTAATGGAAAGTTGTGCTTGAGAGAATTTCCGAAGTTGCTAACTGACACGACATTTTCTTGATATGACAACCTAAATTCAGGGAGCATCAGCTCGTGGTCAACCATGTCCACTCTTTTCCTTAGAAAATTTTATTCAGAAAAAAGAAAAGTCACCAACATAGATTTGAGCAAGTGCAACCAGCGCCTAGGGGAGGAAATAGGAAAGTACATCGCCAGGTTCCGTCTCCTCACCTTAGATTTCCACGAGGAAGTCAAGGAGGAAGCGTTGGTGGAGATCTGCGTACGTGGAATGACACCGTCCTTCAAGAAAAGCCTGGTCAACTTCCGATTCCAAACGTTTGTCGAGCTAGAGGAAGCGGCAGCAAGAATCGATTGCGCTGAAGAACACAATTCATACTACGCCTGGTGCAATACAGTCAAGGGTGCCTAGGAGTATCCGCACTCACAATTACCGAGAAGGTTGGAGCACACAAAAGCTCCCTCTGCCATTACCTTGGAGTAAAGAGAACATCGTGGGTCTATTAGAGCAACGGATAGCAAACAAAGAAACTCAGTTGCCTCCAACAAAAACGGATCCTAGTGCTATTGATAAGAATGACGCTAGCAACTGTCACTACCACCGCCGGATACATCACCCTACAACCGACTGCTACAACCTCCGAAGAATGTTCCATAAAAAGCTGGAGATAGGTGAAATCGAGATGAGTAATCCTGAAGCCGGGAAGACAATCCAACACCAAGTCATGATGCTTTCTCACGACCCGAGTGGAGATGTTTGGAGACCTTGGGATGACAATGAGGAAGAGGCGTGTGAGGTCGAAATGGAGGACCTTACATTCACAAACACAGATGGCGTGACCAGTAAGTTCGCCCAGACAGTATTATCCCAACATTTTTCGACTCCCTCGGCTTCAGCGAAGACCAAATCAAAGAAGCATCGAAGGCTATAACATCTATCGCGGCAGGAAAACCCTACGGCCCTCTCACCAAAGAGGCGATCGTGTTTACAGACGAAGACATCTGCTATCCAGGAAAGCACCTTAGGCACTTGTACCTAACAGTGCACATCAACAGACACCCGCTAAAAAGAGACTTTGTAGATGGAGGCGCGTATTTGAATCTAATCTCCATGCACACGTTAGACATCCTAGGAGTGCAGCGGTCCGTAATCAGGATGTGAACTACAATAGTAAAGGGGTTTGGAGGTCACGCACAGACAACTATTGAGATCGTCAACTTAGTCATGAAAGTCGGCCCTATCCGAGCGCTTACACCGTTTCTACGTATTAGAAGATAACACCACGTTCCACGTATTGCTAGGAAGAGGATGGATACTCAACCATAAGGTCGTGGCGTCGACGTATCACCAATGCGTTAAGACCAACATGGGAGGTAGGCAGTACCAGATCCCTGCCACGAGCAATCCCTTCGACCCAGAGGAAGCATACATGGCAGACGCAGTCTTCTACGACGAGCCAAATGAAGAGGATGAAGTACCTGAAGTATGACTCACCCCGCTCCCTAAGTGGGTAGAAGAAGAAGAAAAGCCGGGACCAACTAAGTCCGTGATTAGACCATCCAGTTTGGTGTTCCCCACCGAAAGGAAGAGAAAACAAGAAGAGGAACCCATATTCCAGCGCTTCTCTAAGCCGGATGGGGGGCATGTATACCGCTTATATGAATCAGCTGAGGGAGCACCCGCGGATGTGCAGGACGACGTCGATATGACGGCGAACAAAGTAGAGAATCCCTCTGAAGATACCAAGTTAAGTCTAGCGGAACTTCCTTACAACACAAATGATGACGAGGAGATACGAGACTAACTCATGGATGCAACTCCCAGAGCCGCATAAGAACGAACGCTTGAGGATCTCACTATGGATGGGATTGAGGAAGTCAACATAGGGACATAGGAGGACAAGCGCCCCATCATGATAAGTAAGAGCTTAGATGAAAAATAGAGAGAAGCATTGATCGCGCTACTCAGAGACTATAAGGATGTATTTGCCTTCGACTATGATGAGATGTCGGGGTTAGACAGCGATCTCGTGGCCCACAATCTTGGAGTGTCACCCGAGTTCAAGCCGATAAAGAAAAGTAACAGGGAGTTCCCTAGGGCCACAACTCTCGCGATAAAAGAAGAAGTAGAGCGATTGCTTAAAGCCAAGTTCATCAAGTCTATCCAACACCCGGCCTGGTTAGCTAACATTGTGCCCGTGGTAAAAAAGAATGGGAAGATCAGGTGTTGTGTGGATTACAAAGACCTAACTTTCCGCTCCCAAATACGGACATGACGCTAGACGCGACGAGAGGAAAGAAAGGATTCTCCTTCATGGACGGCTTCAGAGGGTACAACCAAATAAGGATGGATCCGTCGAACGCAAAGAAGACCGCTTTTCAAACTCCGTACGGAAATTTCTACTACTTAGTGATGCATTTCGGTCTAAAAAACGTTGGCGCTACATATCAACATGCCATGACTTCTATATTCCATGACTTGCTACACCAAACGGTAGAAGTATATGTTGATGACATTGTGGTCAAAACACAAGAGGCCGAAGATCATGCCTCTCACTTGAATACAGCCTTTGAGAGATGCAAGAAGTTCAAGCTCAAAATGAATCCCCTCAAATGTGCCTTTGGAGTAACATCAGGAAAGTTCATAGGTTTTGTGGTGACTAATGAAGGAATCCAAGTGGATCCAAGCAAAGTTGAAGCGATCACAACCATGGCGCCTCCGGAAAACACAAAGGAACTACAAGCTTTCATTGGACGGATATCATATATACGACGCTTCGTACCTGGTCTAGCGCAATTAATGACGGTGTTCCTTCCATTACTAAAGAAACACGTGACCTTTGCGTGGGGAGAGTGCAGTGCGCCGCATCGAGAAGATGAAGTAATGCCTCATCAGCCCTAAGGTTCTCAGGCCTCCGATGATAGGAGTTCCCCTCTATCTCTATACAGAGTTTACCATCTCCGCGATAGGTGCGGTTCTCGCACAGGAAATGGGGGGAAATGAGTTGTCACATATCTATTATGTTAGCCGAGTCCTGCGAGACGCTGAACGGAGGTATCCACGCGTAGATCAAGCATGTCTAGCCTTCATATACGCGAGAAGCTACTCCCTTATCTCTTGGCCACGAGACCGTTGTAGTAGCCGCGATGAATCCCATAGCCTACCTGGCATCTAAACCCGTCCTAACAGGAAGAACTGCTCGATGGTTGTTACAGTTGTCAGAGTTCGAACTCAAATATCAGAAACCAAACGGGGTGAGGGGACAAGCGATAGATGACCTAATAGCCATGTTCCCAGGAGAAGGCGACGACGAGGTACACGAATACATACCTGGAGAAGCAGAAGCCGTAGACGTTGACAAACCTTGGACCATGTTCTTTGACGAATCTTCATATGGCACCGTTGGAGGAGCAGGAGTAGTGTTCGAAGCCCCAAAAGGCGATTTACTATCGTATTCGTTCAATTAGATTTCCCGTGCAGTAATAATGTCGTCGAATATGAAGCACTAATCCTAGGACTCAAGCTGGCAAAATAACTCAATTTATGGAGTATAAAAGTAAAAGGCGACTCGAAACTGGTGACAAACCAAGTAAGCGGCGACTTCCGCGTCAAAGAACCGCACCTAACGCCTTATCGAGCAGAGGCTCAGAGTCTGATGAACCAAACGGGGTCAACATTAGATCATACGGGCAGGAGAGAAAAACGACATGAATATGCTCTAGCAATGCTAGCAAGCAAGATACAACTAAATGACGAAGAAGAGGGAACGGTCACGGTAAGAAGAAAAGAGATGGCCAACACTTGGAACGAAGACCTAGCATTCAAGAAAGCAGATGATTGGAGGCGGGTATATATCGAAGACCTAACTCGGATGGATGAGGACCGAGTAATACCCACCCAAACCTTAAAGCAACTCGTGATGATCCAAGAAGCCTTGTACTATCGGGATGCCGGAGGTTCCCTCAGCAGGTGTGTAAATAAAAGGAAGGCAGAAAGAATACTCCAAAAAATGCTCGCAGAAACATGCGGTCAAACTGGCGTCGTTCATCTTTACAGAAAACTTCAGAGGATGGGAATATACTGTCCAAGCATGTCAGCGCAAGCAACCGCTCTACAAGATGGTTTTGCCGACTGCCATGCTCCACCACAGCCCGCGGAAGTCTGTACAGTTGAGGGAGCAGATTGGAGGCAACCTTACATAGATTTCATCCAACATGGTAAGCTACCCAACGAAATACATGCGTCCCTAAAGATCCAAAAGAAGGGAGCGCGCTTCTTCATACACGAGGGTGTCCTTTATCGTAGAATTTACAGTAATGTCGTGCTACGATGCCCGTATGACCAAGAGGCAATAGAAGCGATGACTCGGTCTCATGACGCTGAGCACCAAGGAATGCTAAAATTGTTCCTACAACTTTACGAAGGCGGTTTCTATTGGCCAACCATGGAAAGTGATACTGCAGAGTACGTCCGAAAATGCTTAAGCTGTCAGACACATGAAACCCTGATTCGGGAGCCGCACACTCAATTACACAACATAGTAACACCATGGCCATTCCACAGCTGGGAACTGGACCTTATAGGACCAATCAACCCAATGTCTTCAAAGCACCATAAGTACATAATAACGGCTACTGAGTATGCATCAAAATGGGTCGAAGCAATACCCCTCAAAGACTACGCCGGGGCAACTGTGGCTACGTTCATCAAAGAGCACATCCTATACATGTTCAGAGCGCCTATGATAATTAGGGCAGACAATTCTAAGTTTTTCGTAAACAAGGATGTAATAGATCTACTCAGCCAATACAACACAAGACTGCACAAGTCAACCCCCTACTACCCCCAGGGAAATGGACAAGCAAAAGCGACGAATAAAACACTCATCCGAGTTCTGAGCAGAACAGTGCATGATCATCATGGGAAATGGCATAAACAACTGCCACTCGCGTTATGGACATACAGGATCTCGAAGCGTAGCTCCACATGAGCGTTGGCCTATTCACTAGTCTATGGAGAGGATGCGATACTGCAAGCAGAAATAGCAGTGCCGTCCGCGAGAGTGGCAATGGCTAGCCAACCATACCACACCAGATGAGGTAAGTCATTTCACCCACTTAGACACGATAGAAGAAAGAAGAGCACGAGCAGACCAATTCGCAGAAGCTTACAGGAAGCGCATGGCTAATTATTACAATCAGAGTGTGAAAGAAAGATCCTTCAAAGTAGACAAATTAGTTCTAAAAATCGCCTCCCATGTACAAAGGAATGCCATCGCTGGTAAGTTTGCTGCAATCTGGAAGGGCCATTCAAGATAAGAAAAGTAGCAGATAACGAATACTATAAGCTTAGGCGAATGAAGAGAATCAAAGTCAAATTGCCCATCAATGGAAAATGGTTGAAGAAGTTCTATGCATAAATCGCTCAATGTATAAGCACCTACTTTGAGTAATGAAGCGTAAGTTATCAACAACAGTGTGAAAATCTACAAAAGGTCATGGGAATGCCAAAGACACCTAATCGGTTGACAAATTTACAAAAGGCTACGGGAATGCCAAGAGCGCCTGGTCGGCTGACAAATCTACAAAAGGCCATGAGAATATCAAAGGCGCCCAATCGGCTGACAAATTTACAAAAGGTTACGGAATGCCAAAGGCGTCCGGTCTGCTGACAAATCTACAAAAGGCCATGGGAATGCAAATGCCAAAGGCGCCCAATCGGCTAACAAATTTACAAAAGGCTACCGGAATGCCAAAGGCACCCGGTCCGGTGACAAATCTACAAAAGGCCAGGGGAATGCCAAAGGTGCCCGGTCGACTGACAAATTTATAAAAGGATACGGGAATGCCAAAAGCGCCCAATCGGCTGACAAATCTACAAAAGGCTACGGGAATGCCAAAGGCGCCCGGTCGGCTGACAAATCTACAAAAGGCCACGGGAATGCCAAAGGCGCCCGGTCGGCTGACAAATTTACAAAAGGCTACAGGAATGCCAAAGGCGCCCAATCGGCTGACAACTTTACAAAAAGCTACGAGAATGCCAAAGACGCCCGGTCGACTGACAAATCTACAAAAGGACATGGCAGTGTCAAAGGCACCCAATCAGCTGACAAATCTACAAAATACCATGGGAATTTCAAAGGGAGAGTAGACGCGTTTTACTAATGCCCATCCCACCCGCCGCATCCTTTTGATAAAAATGAAAGAAAGGGGGAGTAGGCGCGTTCTATCAACATCCTCCCACCCGCCGCATCCTTCCGATAAAAAATAGAACGGGGGAGTAGGCGCATTTTACTAATGCCCACCCCACCCGCCGCATCCTTTTGATAAAAAATGAAAGAAGGGGGAGCAGGCGCGTTCTATCAACGTCCTGCTACCCGACCACTTCCTTTTGATAAAAAAAGGGGGAGTGGGCGTGTTTTACTAACTCCCACTCCACCGTTACATCCTTCTGATAAAAAGGAAAAGGGGAGTAGGACCGTTCTATCAATGTCCTCCCTCCCACCGCATCCTTCTGATAGAAAGAAAGGGGAATAATCACGTTCTATCAACGTCCTCCTACCCGCTGCATCCTTCCGATAAAAAAGAACGGGGGAGTAGGCGCGTTTTATCAACGCCCGCCCACCCCACCGCTTCCTTTTAACAAAAAAGAAAGGGGGAGTAGGCACGTTTTACTAACTCCCACCCCACCGTTACATCCTCCTGATAAAAAAGAAAGGGGAATAGGCGCGTTTTACTAACGCCCACCCCACCCGCCGCATCCTTTTGATAAAAAAAAAAGAGAAAGGGGGAGTAGGCGCGTTCTATCAACGTCCTCCCACCCGACCGCTTCCTTTGATAAAAAAAAGAAAGGGGGAGTAGGCGCGTTTTACTAACGCCCACCCCGCCGTTACATCCTTCTGATAAAAAAGTAAAAGGGGAGTAGGCGCGTTCCATCAACGTCCTCCCACCCGCCGCATCCTTACGATAAAAAAGAACGGGGGAGTAGGCGCGTTCTATCAACAACCACTCACCCCAACGCTTCCTATTGATGAAAAAGAAAGGGGGAGTCAGCGCGTTTTACTAACGCCCACACCACCGTTACATCCTCCTGATAAAAAAGAAAGGGGGAATAGGCGCGTTCTATCAACGTCCTCCCACCCTCCACATCCTTCTAATAAAAAAGAAAGGGGGAGTAGGCGCTTTCTATATTTCCCACCCCACCGTTGCATCCTTCTGGAAAAAAGAAAGAGGGGGAATAGGAGCGCTCTGTCAACGCTCACCCGACCCACTACATTCCTTTGATTAAAAAAAAGGAGGGAGTAGGCGCGTTCTATCACCGTTTACCCACCCCACTAAACCCCTCAAAAAGAAAAAGGAGGGGGGAGAGGGGAAGACCCACTAACACTAACAAAAAAAAATATAATAAAAATATATATACATCCGCATCTAAAGAGAGAAAAAGAAGAATATCCCAACTTAAAGAAAAACTTTATTCACACTTTGTTCAGAACAGATGCATAAGAAGAACAACAGCGGATCCACGAATAGGACATCAAAACAAAGAAAAAGACAATCCTCGCAGAGGGACACACAACCTAATCAGCTATCAATGCCCGACAACGAGCAATAACCGCGTCCAAAGCCTCCACCATTAAACGCCCGTCATCACATTGCGCAGTAGCTAAACGAAGGTCTTGATCAGCCTTATTCACCAATTCGTAGGTATCCTGAATAATCTTATCCTTAGCCTTAGCCCCGCGAGCAAGCGAGAGAGTGTCCTCATGCTCATCGTACTCTTTACATGCTTTATCCTGATGAATCAACCTAAGCGTCCATAACAGGCCCACCTCCTCTCTTAGAACCAACAAACGCTCCAACTCATCCTCGAGGTAGGGATGAGATACAAGCTAAGATGCGGTCGCTAAGGTCAGAATGTTCCCAAGAAGTGGTGGGGCCGCCTGGTCGGAAATCCATAGACGATAATCAGAAATGGCTCGATCTATAGTAGCCATCACTATCAAGGAATCCGTGAATAACTGATCATCCGCGTCACGAGAAGTGACAACCTCATCCAACGCACACTGGATCTCTAATGACACGCGACCTGATGATTAAGCCCGCTGAGTAGCTTGGTACGCCTCGTGGTCGCTCCCTAAAATTGGCACGCATGGTATTTCTATTCGCCATTCTCTGCTCCTGAAGCGCTTCGATTTCAGCCTTCACGAGCGACAATCACTTCAACTCATAATGTTTGAACATCGCCGAGACCAACACAGGAACAGGCGCCAGGGAAAACACGTATCCGTCAAGAGAATTAGCCATGCAGGAGATATGTTGAACAAAACAGAATGAGGAGGGAGTTAAAAGAAAAACTAGTGACCAGACTAAGAAATGAGAACCGTATATAAAGGGGGATGGTGCATTTTACGACGCAATAATCATTTATGTCTCCCCTTGCATGTTATGATACGTGTCAACCCATATTAATGTTGATACGCGAAAGACGATGCTCCCTAAACGGGTCTAGGGTACCCCAAGAGAAAAGTCAAACTTGATATGAACGCTGTGGACTTGGGAACCAATACCCAAGATCAGTGTGGCAACATCCAGGAGACAAGAGGTATAACGAAAGAATCAACAAGAAAGAGAAAGTCTAGCAACAAATAGCGAACAACACAAACACCAAAGAAAATACACAAAAAGGGGCAAAACCCCAGAGCAGATGCACAAAAAGAAACAACAGAAGCAACAAACAAAGTAAGTTATCCCAAAACAACACGCAACCTAGACGACTATCAATGAAGGACAACGGGCAATGTCCATGTCCGCGGTTTCCTCCATGAGACGCCCTTCGTCACACTGAATGCTGGCTTGAGACAATTCCCAATCGGCATCACTTATCAACATATGGATGTCTTGCATGACTTTTCCTTTAGATCTTTCCCCACGAGCGAGTGCAAGAGTACCTTCATGTTCGCTCTACGCGCATTGTCTTGACGAATCCGCATGAGATTCCATAGTACAATTATCTCCTCTCTCAGCACCAATAAGCGCGCGAGTTCATCCTTAGGGTAGGACAAACTTACAAGCGCAGAAACGACCGTTAGAGACAGAGTGTACCCAGGAAGCCGCGGAGTCACTTGATCGGAGGTATGTAAACGACAAACTGCGATGACGCGCTCTATAGTTTCCCTCATTATCGAAGACTCCATGAGTAGCGAATTAGCGGCATACCGAGAAGTGACAACATCATCTAAGGTACGCTGGATCGCGGATGTTACTTGTCCAAAGGGTTCGGTGTTTTGAACAAATTGATGTGCTTCATAACGCCCCGCGAACCGAGTGAGCATAGATTCTCTATTTTCCAGTCTGTGCTCACAGAGCGCCTCAATCTCAGCCTTCACCACCGATAAACGCGCCAATTCCAGCTCCTTCAACTTCGAAACCAGCGCAGGGACTGGCACTAAGGTTAATAGTACCCATGAAGGGAGTGAGCCATCTGAGCAAGGTATCCGACATGATAAGAGGAAAATTGAAATAAAATTTCGAAACCGATGACCGGATTGAAAGCACAATAGTCTTATATAAGGAAAACATCGCCATAAATGATGTAGTAACCGCCCCGTTTTCAATGACACATGGTAATCAAGGATGTGAAGTGATTTGACTACTGGGTCATTTGACAATTGAGCCAATAGTCAGGGGACTTATGTTGGTACATGAAAAATAATACCCCTTAATAGGTTCGGGGTGCCCCCTAAGAGGGGAGGTAAGCCTAGTATGAGACATGGGGACTTGGGGACTAAGCCGAAGTCCAATGAAGAAATACCCATGAGATAAGAAGGATAAGGAAGGGATTAATCAATAAAGAGGAGGTTATATTAAGAAAATGACATTAGAAGTAATTAAGGAGGTTTATGACATGTATCATGATGTCATAAAAGGAGAGACTTTTAGGAAAGTCTACATAAGGAAAGACAAGGTACAAAGGAAAAACAACTCTCTATCTTTCCATTCCTAGTAAAGTGAGGTCACTTGGTGGGTCTAGGACGGGTAGAACCAAAACTAAATTCACCCCCCAACACCTACTACCAATGAACTTCGGACTGGACTGTAGTTGAACCTTAATCAATCTCACACTGATTCAAGGTACAATTGCCCTCCTTATGTCTCTGATCCCAGCAGGATACTACGCACTTGATTCCTTAGTTTATCTCACCTACAACTAAGAGTTGCTATGACCCAAAGTCGAAGACTTGATAAACAAATCTGTCTCACACAGAAAAGTCTATAGGAATAGATAAATCTGTCTCCCACAGAAATACCTACAAGTTTTGTTCCGTCTTTTGATAAATCAAGGTGAACAAGAACCAATTGATAACCCAGACTTATATTCCCGAAGAAAAACTTAGTATTATCAACCACCTCACAATAATCTTAATCGTATGGTAGCGAAACAAGATATTGTGGAATCACAAACGATGAGACGAAGATGTTTGTGACTACTTTTTATCTTGCCTATCGGAGAATAAATCTCGAGTCAATCTTAAAGAAGATTGTACTCAATACAATAGAAACAACAAGATCAGATCACGCAACTACAGAGAAAATAGTTGGGTCTGGCTTCACAATCCCAATGAAGTCTTCAAGTCGTTAACCTACAAGGTTTCGTGAAAAACCTAAGGTTAAAGGAGAATCGACTCTAGATTATGCAACTAGTATCATACAGGAGGTGTGGGATTAGGTTTCCCAGTTGCTAGAGTTCTCCTTTATATAGTTTTCAAATCAGGGTTTGCAATCTAAGTTACCTTGGCAACAAAGCATTCAATAATCACCGTGAGATGAAAACCTGATTAGTTTCAAGCTAATATCTTTCAACCGTTAGATCGAACTTAGCTTGTTACACGTAAATGAAATGTACCTTCATTTAGGTTTATGTAACCGTACCTAAACGTGTACACCATGTTGGCTTAACAATAGTTAACCAAGGTTAGCCATATGATCACTCTTGTAAAGACCCTCAAGCTCGTCAACATGATTTGACTGGTCTAGCGATAGTCAAGAGACGTATTAGCCGATAATAACTCGATTAGTTTAACACGAACGTTAATTAATTGGAATTAATCTAACAACGATCTATATACGAAAATAGTAACGTTGAATAGATCTCGAAAAGTTATGCGAAACAGACTACTCGAACGTGTCATTTGGACACCGGACGAAGAAGATATCATTGGATGAGTATGAAGGGTAAAATAGTCTTTTGCAATTTATCCGACCTGGCTGCCCTTATCTTTTGGTCGGGTGCCTTTAGAAATTTGGTCATCCTTGTCCCAAATTTAACCGAGGGGATAAACTTTCTCATTTCTTTCTTCTCTTCTCCATCTTTATTCTTCTTCTTCTCTTTCTTTCTTATTCTTCTGTTCTTCTGCTTATGCGGGTTTGAGACAATCAAATGGAAGTTCTACTTTCGGAAAAAGGTGGGGAAGATCTTTTAGCAGTAGATTGTGATGGTGATGGTTATGGTGATGGTGTTTGTTGTTGATTCAAATTCGGTTCTGAGATGAATTGAATTTAAGGTTTCTCTGTAAATCGATGAAGGTGAAGATGATAATAAAATTAAGATTGAGAGATGAATAATAGAACTATGGGGAGATGAAGAAGCGAGGGTTGAGGTTTAATTTCAGTTTTGAAGTTGTTATGGATATGAATCAAAGGATTAGGGTTTGTCAGAAGATTGTGTAGAAGTTCGATTAGAAGATGAATTTGATGTTTTAAGAAGGGGATTTGAGATGGGTTTTGATAGATTGAATAAATTAGGGTTTCTGATGAATAATAATTAGAGATTGAAGAGTTAGAGTTTTCATGGAGATGGTGTTGAAGTCAGTGAGTTTTGGATGAATTGTGTTGCTGAACTGAATCAAGCCGAAATAAAGAAGAATTGAACTCAGTTGCTTGAATGAAGTTATCTTGAGGTAATTGTCTACCTCTATAAATTTATAAGTTATTATTTCTGGAGTTGAGTTTGGTAGATTGTTAATAAGCTAAGATTGAAATGGATATGCACTTCTTTAATGAAATTGTAGTTGTAGGTTAGGCTTATGTTGATCCACTTGGAGTTAGTTTATGTTGTATGGATGTGTAAGCATGGGACATTGAGACATAAGCTTGTTCTGCAGATGTTATTGTTGTTTGTGTTATAATGGAATGTTATTGAGTTTCAGCTGAAGTCCAATGTACTTGAATGGGATGCATTAGGTGAAAGTACTGGATTTGATTGATCAGCTGCAAATCAAAATGAAATAGCTGTGATGAGTTAAGTCGAACTGTTAGTGGTGTTGGTGTTGTCAGTGTAGTTGGATTTGAAGGTGAAGATGTGTTATGATTTACTGTGGAGGTAATTGTGATCTCCAGATGGGTTTGTGGGTTGTAGCTGCGGTTCAGATTTCAAGTGGTGGTGCAGGTTGTGAGGTGGATTGGTTATAATGAATATGATGTTGTTGAAGAATGAGTACAATCTGTTTTGGGGTTATGGAATCTTTTAGAGGTTGAACTAAGTGGGGTGGTTGGTTGTTTGGCAAGAGTGAGTCGTAGTTGTTAATTGAAGCTGGGAACTGTGATGTTATGTGACTGAGTCATAGGAATAAATGTTTGATGAGTGTGTGGAGTTGAATATCTCTTGTAGGATCTTAAAGCTGCAACTGCGGATAGGCTTAATCTTTGATTGTAATTGGAATTTGTAGTTAAATAATGAAGTTCAGTTAAATTGAATACATTAGTATTGTAATGGGAGTTTTAGGTGTTGTTAGATTAAATTGAAATGGTAATGGAGTAGAAGTTGTAATTGAGTTTAGGTGTGTTGCACAATGAATGTGCAGTAGTGTTCTTTGGCCTGAGCAATGACTCTGGTATGTGCAAGGGTTTAGGCCTTGTGTCTTTCAGCCTAGTCAGGTATCTGACTCTAGCTGACTTAGTCAATCTGAATGATCAATCCTATGCTGACTCAGTGACCCCGGTTGTTACCTGAGTTGATCCTGTTGACCGATTCTAGTCTGACTCGTTGACCAGTTGACTTGACCTTGGACTTTGACTATAGACTTGACTTACTCGTTGACTGTTAGTTTACCTGTGACCGTCAGTTTGATCGTTAGTGACCGTTAGTTGACTCAGATGAACTGGAACTAGTTAATGGGCCAGTTGCTGGACTTGGACTTAAGACTAATTTTCCTATTGTGATGTTTGGACCCCTTATGGTCCGAATTAGCCTTCGGCTCCTTCTACAAAGTTGTAGATATTCATGATACTTAGCTAATGGATTTTTGAACCAATCTAATTGAATTAGTAACCTTAGATATGCTAAGGATAGATTAATAAAAGATATAAAACCATAAATGGGTTTAGAATCATTAGATATTCTTGTATGATTCTTTTGTGAGCCATTTTGGCTAGATTCTTAGAGTGCTTGTATGATTAACAGTTAGTCTATATTAACAACGATCGATTCAAAGGATGAACCAGTGGATCGTGGATCTTGAGGTAGGCGTGGCATGTCTTCAAAGAGGTGGGAATTTACATTTAACTCTTTTGTGATTATTGCTGTTTTCTTTTACAAGAGTTTATGTTTCACAAATTCATGCATTGTCTGATTGTGTATTCCATGCATTGTTTTATTTAAAATTTCGAAAGTACTGTTGATTCCTTTAATCTTTCCATGGTTTGGCAAGGAGCTGTAATGCTTTGTTGTCTTTATGAATTGTTTGGGAAATAATAATTTCCATTTGAATGCCTGGAAAATAAGATTTTCCATCTGTGGTATATAGGATACTGCTCCTTCATTTATACCTAGTTACTTTCATCTTTTATGCTATGGCTAGGGTGATACACCGCAATATTACCTAATGAGTGTGGTTAGCACAAATATTATACATTGTTTGACGAAGGAGTTAGTTCCATATACATGATTGTTTATTTCTTTGAATTGATTGCCTTTTTAATGTTTAGGAAAAACATGTATTGTTTTCCAGATCATTCCAGTGATTACTTGAAAGTTAAATGTTATTCCTACTGGGCACCCCTTTTAGGGATGATGTGCTCACCCATTCCAACTTTCAGTTTCAGAGACAGATCAAAGTTACGCAGCGAAAGCTTCAAGGGTTGATTTCGTTAGTTGATTAACTTCTGCTATGTTTATTATGTTGTATATTCTATTTGTAAACCAAATGACTATTGTATAAGTATCATTTGAGAGGAGTTCTTGTATATATATATTTCAGAGCGGGGCTAGTTTCTAGGTTAAGTTTTGTAGCAGATTTTTTAATTGAATGTTTAAGTAAATGTTTTAGATGCTTAGTGCCTATTTATGCGTTAATCTCTTGGATTAGTCAGCTGCTAGATTTGGGGGCGCTACAACTCTCATATCAACCTTATTCATCTTAACCATAACTAGTTCAAATGACTCAAATGAAACTAGTTAAAGAGTTGTTCAGTTGTTATATTCTCATAGAAGTATACAAGAACACAATTGAAGCAAAATCAGTTTGATTCACTCGAATCAATTCATGAACATTATAGCCACGGTTTGCAAAGAATGCATTCCTTATTATATAAATGTATTAGTTCATGTACACAACCGATTTTAGAACTTTAACCTTCAAGTATGCAAACAGGTACGCATACTTGAAATACCCAGACTGAGTTTGGGATTCGCCAGTACGCGAACGGGTACGCAAACCACAAATCCCAGCAGAAAAACTCGGACATGAACCTCACGCCAATACGCGGACGGGTACGCATACTTAGGTTCCCGAACTTCTCAAACCAACAGGTATGCATACGGGTATGCATACTATGGTTCCCGGACATGGATTACATATGTGCAAGAGTACACAACACGTCACAATCCAATAATGGTAAAGTGTTCTAAACTCTTATTTCAATCATTTAAACTTTCTTAGAGGATAGAAATATCCGTTTTCACACACTATTAGCTTCAAAGAAATTTTTAAGATATTGAAATAATCATAACGAAACATTCCAAGACTACACCAAATGATTGTATCACACAAACCATGTAAGATGTTACTCGGAAATTTTCACATGATCATCTTTTGACTTTCGTCAAGAATATAAGATGAACTTGGTCGAAGCGAAAGCTTTCCAACACATATTCCGAGAAATATGTAAGCGAGTTAAACTCAACTCGAAATCTCAAATGTGTATAATATAAAACTATATCGCAACACGACTTATGTCTCAATATAGAAGATAGAGTAGAAATACACTTTCCAAGTGATAGTGACTTTCAGTCTCCGCATACCTTTTTGTTGATGAAGTTTCACAAGCTCTCCTTAGTAATTCTTCATTTTCAATGATGAACGTCGTGAAGTCTAATGCTCAACTACACAATTTATCCTAGTCCGAGACATCTATAAGTAGACTAGAAATTAAGACTTATAGTTTTGATCACTAACATTGAAAAACAAGCTTGAGATAGCAACGCTTGCGAGTTCGACCGAGCAGTGCTCTAACAATCTCCCCCTTTGTCAATTTTACTGACAAAACTATCAATACATATGGATGCAAAATAAATAAACTTTGTACCTTCTCATCCAAATGCTTGATCTCCTTGGTTCCTCAACATTACTCGAAATCTTCGTCACTTTCAAGTACTCCAATGATTCCAAATGTGTTCAAATCAGCTTCATAGTTGTTGAAGATCCGTAGATATAACAATGAGAAAACAATTACTCTCAATCATTGTCATACAGTGTCATAGTATCATTATACAACATCAAAGTTCAATTGTATAACAACTTTGACAACAATACTATGGTGATATGTATCTCCCCCTTAGTCAATACTTCATCACACAATGAAAACCACCCCCCTTTACATAATGATCCTAAAACCATATGTATTTGTAGTGTGAACTGTTAGAGCATACCTCAGTCGACCTCGCATGCGTTTCTATATCAAGCATGTTTGTCAATGTTAGTGATAAAAACTATGAGTCTTGATTTCTAGTCTACATAGCTAAGTCTCAGACTAGGATAGAAAAGTGTAGTTGAGCTCAAGGAATTCATGGAGATTCATCATACAACGACGAAGATCTACTCAAGGAACTGTGGAACTTCATCAACAAAAAGGTATGTGGATACTTGAACTTATCTATCACTCAAAAGTCTATCTCTTCTATCTCCTACTTCTAATGAGACAAAAGTCGTATGCTATATAGACTGGATCATACACATTTGATATTTCGAGCCGAGTATATCTCGCCTATTTATATCTCGAAATCATGTGTTGGTAAAGCGTTTCGCTTTGATCGGGTTTATCTTCACCTAATGCCGAAAGTCATATTGTTTCAATCACTTTGAAAATCGCTTTGACGAGAAATAATGTAACAACTATATAACGTCCTCCAAGAATGCTTCAATGGTTGGAATGAGAGTTTAGGTCTATATAACCAATGATGGATATAAGTATTGTGTGGAAACACATATGTGCATAGGTCCTATTCCTTAATCCGAAGTTTGCGAACTTTGTTGATTGAGAGAAACCGGAGGAATTGTCTTTGCCAAGTCCGCAAACTGACGGAAGTTCTCTTGCCGAGAATTTCTGCTGGATTTTCCAAAAACTCGTTTGCGTGTTTAGTCCGCGAACTGGCGGAAGTCTCCTTGCAGAGATTTTCTGTTGGGTTTGGAAAACTCTGTCGGTTGTCTTAAGTCCGCGAACTTGTTTGCGTACTTGAGTGGGTTATGATCTAAAGATGTGCTCTGAACATGAAACTTAAATTACTAAGGAATGCAGTATGCAAACCGTGGCTATAAAGTTCATGAGCTGATTCAATCGAATCGAATCATCTTTGTTTCAATTGTGTATTTTGTAGTTACATAAGATCTCATAGAAATTGAACAACTCTCTAACTAGTTCATTTGAGTCAATTGAACTAGTTACGGTGAAGAAGAACAAGGTTAATATGAAATGCTCATATGGTTGACCTTTTGGGTTACTATGTTGAACCAACATACACGTACACGTTTGGGAACGGTATTCACAAACCCAGTAAATGTATATCTCAAGTGTGTGTGACAAGCTAAGTTTTCGATCTAACGGTTGAGAAATATTAGCTTGAATCTAAATAAGGTTTTCATCTAACGGTGAATATTGATTGCTTTGTAACTAAGGCAAAACCCTGATTTGAATACTATATATAGGAGACATCTAGCATTGGGCAAAACTAATCCCCACACGTCTGTGTGATACTAGTGCGCTCGCTAGAGTCGATTCTCCTCTAACCTTGGGTTTTCTTCTCTAAAACAGGTTAATGACTTAAAGACTTCATTGGGATTGTGAAGCCAGACCGATACTACTTTTATCGTAGTTGTGTGATCTGATCTTGCATCTTCTATCGTACGACTACAATCTTTGATTAGCTTGAGATCGTGAGAGTTCTCCGATATGCAAGATAAAGAAGTCACAAACATCTTCGTCTCACTGTTTGTGATTCCTCGACGTCCTCTTGTGTATTCAAGTAAGACTGTTGAGAGGTGATTGATTAATCTAGGTTGTTCTTCGGGAATATAAGACCGGATTATCAATTGGTTCCTGTTCACCTTGATTTCATATCTTAAGACGGAACAAAAACCTAGGGTTTTTCTGTGGGAGACAGATTTATCCTTTGATAGACTTTCTATGTGAGACAGATTTTTTTATTATCGAGTCTGCGATTTTGGGTTGCAGCAACTCTTGGTTGTGGGTGAGATCAGCTAACGGAATCAAGTGCGCAGTATCCTGCTGAGATCAGAGGCGTAGGAGTACAACTGTACCTTGAATTAGTGGCAGACTGATTGGGGTTCAACTATAGTCCAGTCCGAAATTAGCTTGGAGTAGGCTAGTGTCTGTAGCGGCTTAATACAATGTGTATTCAATCTGGACTAGGTCTTGGGGGTTTTCTTCATTTGCGGTTTCCTCGTTAACAAAATTTCTGGTGTCTGTGTTATTTCATTTTCCGCATTATATTGTTTCATCTTTATAATTAAAATAATACAGGTTGTGCGTTAAAGGTTAATCGATTGGAGATCCGACCTTGTGGTTGTCGATTTCATTGATTAACACTTGTGCATTGGTCTTTGGTGCCGTCCAAGTTATTCCTTGTATTTGATAAAGACTCGCTATTGTTTTTAGCTTGAGTAAAAATCAAATCAAGAGAGAGATATTAACTCCTTGAGATACTTTTATCTAGATTGAGTCTGACTGTCTAGTTGATTCTCTAGCAAAGTATTTCGGAGTTAGTCCACATAGATTGCTAAGCGAAATATTGGGTGGTGTTGTTAGACCCCCGCTTTTTCTATTGGTATCAGATCAGGCAAACACACTAAGACCTCATCAGTCTGTGTTTGTTGCGATCTGACTCTATGGACAGAGGTGCTATCTCTACTAACGTACCACCAGTCTTCGATGGCTCTAATTACTTATGGTGGAAAATTGTTATGCGAGCCTTCAACAAGTCGCATGATTTTCAATCATGGGTATATGTTGTCAATGGCTATGATGCGCCTGTTGTTGCATCCGGAGACGTAAACGTTCCCAAGAATATTGGTGAATATAATGCTGCTGAGATTCTTGCTGCAAAGCAGAATTTTGAAGGGTTAAATGCTATCATACATGCCATTGCCCCAAGTATTCAACACCATGTGTCTAATTGCACTAGGTCTAAAGATGCTTGGGATATCTTAGAAAGCGTATTTGAAGGTAACTCCAGTGAAAAGGAAGCTAGGATTCAAAACCTTAATTCCGATTGGGAAAACCTTCGTATGGCAGATGAAGAATCATTTGATGAG
This sequence comes from Papaver somniferum, assembly GCF_003573695.1. Lineage (NCBI taxonomy): Eukaryota > Viridiplantae > Streptophyta > Magnoliopsida > Ranunculales > Papaveraceae > Papaver > Papaver somniferum. The sequence continues at coordinate 24,547,839 of NC_039358.1, forward strand.
TTTAATCATAAAGTGTATGAAATTGTTAATGCATCTTTTGCATTGGGTAACACTATTCCTGAAAAGGACATTGTGATGAAAATTCTCAGATCGCTGCCATCTATATACGAGTCTAAGAAGCATGCCATCATTGAGGGGAATAACCTCGATAATCTTTCCAGAAACACCTTGGTTGGAAAGCTAAAGATCTTTGACCATGAGCATACATCCAAAGTCGGTAAGGATGTTTCCTTTAAAGCACAGAAGAACACCAAATTACTTGTCAAAGGTAAAAGTGTTCATGTCTCTGAGGATGATCATCCTGAGGATGATTTTTCGGATGAAGATCTTGACAAATCAGTCTCTTTGATCACAAGACAGTTTAGGGATCTTCTGTTGAAGAGAAGTAAACGGTTTTCAAGAGACAAACCTAAGTCATCAGACAAACCTCACGGTCGCGTACCTCCTAAAAACAGGGATGCCGACGAGGCGGATGACGAGGACATGCCTCAGTGCTGTAAGTGTAAGGGTTTTTGCCATTTTGCTAACGAATTCCCAAATCGTAGAAAATACACTGGGAACAAAGGTCTAGCTGTAACACTTGATGAAATGTCTGAAACCTATAATTCTGATGAAGATAGAAAATCAAGTGTAGGGCTTCTTTGTGAAAACATCGATTTTGATACTTGTAGAAATACATATATCAACCTCAATGGGTTCGGAGAAGAAGGAAACCCAATCAAGCTGGAAGATTCACTGAATCCGGTAACTGGAAACCCTATCAGTGATGTTTCAGGATCAACAACATGTCTTGCTGCTTGCACATCTCAGATGCCTAAATACTATCCAAGATTGACGTGCTCGTTTTGTTCGATGAAGGGACATGAACTATCAAGGTGTTACAAATACAAGCACCAAATAAGGCACGCAAGCAAACTTCAACGAAGATCATATCGATTAGCAAGAAAGCTGAAACTTGCTCAGAAGACTGCTGAGGTATGTAGGATCTTATCTTCGTCTAAGAAGTTGGTTTCCAGAGATAGAATAAGACCATTTGAAAAGAAAATATGGTCAAATTAGTTTGATATACAGAGATCAGAGGATTCCTCTCATGAGGAAAAATATGGACAAATCGTTGTTCATCGCAACACAACTTTATTGTATTGTTAGGAAAATCTTGTCTCATGTGCCCGATCGAAAAGAGACAAGATTGAGTGCTGATCCAGGCTTCAGAAAAGTTTTTCCTTCTTTTCTTAGATTTGTTATTTTTGTCTATCAAATATAAGAAAGGGTTATTATCGACAATTCTACTCTTTATAGGCTTTTAGAGTTGGGCGTATGCGAACCTGTCAATAGGTTTCAGACCCTATATTCCTTTTTCCCTTTTGACATCCTTTATAAGACTGCTTGTTGAGTTAAGTGATTCCATCACATATATCCAGTTGTTCATAACTGTTCTCAAAGCACTATGTCATCAGATGGAAAGGATGTCAACATGATTTTTAAGCCATCAATCAAGGAAAAAGAGAAATCTCCTGTTTCTAAGTCCCTGAAAAGAAAAAGAAGGAATACAAGAAAACCCAGGGATGTTCCTTCTAAATCTCAGAAGTTTTCCGATGTTCTTGATGAGTTAAAGGAATAAGAAGGGAGATTTGTGAAATAAAGACTTTCGTGTCTAAATCCTTGGAAATTCAGAGGACCCTAATTCGACCTCTTCAGCTAAGACAATTCGTGGGTATTGACACTTATCTCCATGAACCTTATGTCTCGATGGCTGTCGATAACAAGGAGTTCGGGAATGATAAAGAATTTCTCAAAGAAATTGTTGCCTAGTATATCTTCTTTTTGGAGTAGTTGGAAGAATAACTAGCGTTTTCAATAACGAAGATTGTGACTACACATAGCTATTTTGTTTTCATCTTCTTATGTTTATTTTTTAGGTTTATTGGTTTTAAATTCTAAAAATATTTGGAGGATGATGTTATCGCAGCATTAATCTTTATGATTTTGTGATATTGCAATATTTTTATGGGATATGTATTGTTTGCGTCCGTGAACTTGAAGGTCCCATATGTTGTCAAAAGCAAAGTCGTTCATGAATTGGTTTTCGTATTGATGAAATGACGAATGGACTTTTGACAAATACTAAAGTTATGCCTATGCAGTCATTTATTTGATGGAAAATAGGATAAAATATTTTGTGTGACAAGGATAAAGTCTATTATGTCATTATGCATATAGTGATGGAAAAATAGAATAGATCCTTGTATGTATTCCGCGGCATTGATCTTCTTTGATCCATTCTTTTTGTATTACCGTGAAGGCTCCATTATGTGTCTTATGTTGAGCACGATACAACTAAGTCGATTATTCTTATTGGCTTTGTTGGTTGTTCCATAAGATGCTATATGTTGAACATTATGAACCAAATTAATCATCTTGGTTGGTTATTTGGTTATTTGCTCCGAAAGTCTTCTTTTGTCGAGAAAAACTTTTGACAATTAAATTTATTACCTTCGTGATTAGTTTGGTTGTTTGTATTCCAATTAGATTAATTATGGGTTCTCTTGTAATTAGTCTAGTTGAGTTTTCATATATTCCACAAGTTCTTGTGTTGAGTATATGAACGACTATACTAACTATGTCTATTGGTTGATGTAGTCGTATATTCCTTAAGGTTTTCCTTATGTTGAGTATGCGAACGATTAAGTTAGTCATCTCCGTATGATTACCTTAGTTGTAGCTCCGTAAGTTTACTTATGTTGAGCACAATCAATTAAATTGATCACTTTTGTGGTTTGATTTAGTTGCGTATTCCAATTAAATTAATCATGGGTTTACTTGTGATTAATTGAGTTTTGTATATAAAAACTCATTTTCCTATGATTTTTGGTGTCCAATTAAAAATCCTTCTTCTCTTTCGAAATTAAGGTCGCTCTTGTTGTTCTCTCGGGAATGACATTAAATGGGGGAGAGTTCTTTTGAACTTGTGCTTAATGGTAATATCTTGCAGGGTGTGCGGCTGTGGAATTTTATAGGGGTTATCTTGTATCTTAAAACTCCTTGATGAATGCATTTAGCTTCGGCTTTATGATTGCATCTAAATTAAGTTGGTATGTATTTATTCTTTTAGTCTATGAAACGTCTCTTCTCGGAAATTTCATTAGGAACTCGTACTTGTACCTTTGCTCATTTTATTGACAAAAAGGGGGAGAATTAATGTGTAGTTCTACTACATATACATATGGTTTTCGGATCATTGTGTAAGGGGAGTGGTTTCCATGTAAGATGGAGTATTGACTAAGGGGGAGTGATACATATCAATGTAGTATTATTGTTAAAGTCGTGATGCAATTGGACTTTGATGTTACATAATAATACTATGTCACTGTATAATGATGATCGGAAATCTCGATCTCTCTCATTGTTATAGCTACGGATCTTCAAGAACGGTGATGCTAAACTTACAGCCTTAAGGATCATTGGAGTACTTGGAAGGACGAAAATTTCAGAGAACGTTGAAGATTAGACTATGGAATAGGAGCCACTAAAGTTTATCTTTTTTGTATTCCATATGTATTAATAGTTTTGTCACAAAAATTGACAAAGGGGGAGATTGTTAGAGCATCGCTCGGTCGACCTCGCATGCGTTGCTATATCAAGCATGTTTGTCAATATTAATGATCAAAACTATGAGTCTTGATTTCTAGTCTACATAGCTAAGTCTCGGACTAGTATATACTAGTGTAGTTGAGCTCAAGGACTTCATGGAGATTCATCATACAACGACGAAGATATACTCAAGGAACCGTGGAACTTCATCAACAAAAAGGTATGTGGAGACTTGAACTTATCTATCACTCAAAAGTCTATCTCTTCTATCTCCTACTTCTTATGAGACAAAAGTCGTATGCTATATAGACATGACATACACATTTGATATTTTGAGCCGAGTATATCTCGCCTATCTATATCTCGAAATCATGTGTTGGTAAAGCGTTTTGCTTTGGTCGGGTTTATCTTCACCTAATGACGAAAATCATATTGTTTCAATCGCTTTGAAAATCTCTTTGACGAGAAATAGTGTAACAAATATATAATGTCCTCTAAGAATGTTTCAATGGTTGGAATGAGAGTTTAGGTCTATATAACCAATGATGGATATAAGCATTGTATGGAAACACATATGTGCATAAGTCCTATTCCTTAATCCGAAGTTTGCGAACTTTGTTGATTGAGAGAAACCGGAGGAATTGGCTTTGCCAAGTCCGCGAACTCAGTACGCAAACTGACGGAAGTTCTCTTGCCGAGAATTTTTTGCTGGATTTTCCAAAAACTCGTTTGCATGCTTAGTCCACGAACTCAGTCCGCGAACCTAGTCCGCGAACTCGCAGAAATCTCTTTGCCGAGATTTTCTGTTGAGTTTGGAAAACTCTGCCGGTTGTCTTAAGTTCGCGAACTTGTTTGCGTACTTGAGTGGGTTATGATCTAAAGATGTGCTCTGAACATGAAACTTAAATTACTAAGGATGCAGTATACAAACCGTGGCTATAAAGTTCATGATCCGATTCAATCGAATTGAATCATCTTTGTTTGAATTGTGTCTTGTGTAGTTACATAAGATCTCATAGCAATTGAACAACTCTCTAACTAGTTCATTTGAGTCAATTGAACTAGTTATGGTGAAGAATAACAAGGTTAATATGAAATGCTCATATGTTTGACCTTTTGGGTTACTATGTTGAACCAACATACACGTACACGTTTGGGCACGGTTTTCACAAACCCAGTAAACGTATATCTCAAGTATGTGTGACAAGCTAAGTTTTCGATCTAACGGTTGAAAAATATTATCTTGAATCTAAATCAGGTTTTCATCTAACGGTGAATATTGATTGCTTTGTAACTAAGGAAAAACCCTGATTTGAAGACTATATATAGGAGACATCTAGCATTGGGAAAAACTAATCCCCACACCTATGTGTGATACTAGTGCGCTCGCTAGAGTCGATTCTCCTCTAACCTTTGGTTTTCTTCTCTAAAACCAGGTTAACGACTTAAAGACTTCATTGGGATTGTGAAGCCAGACAGATACTACTTTTATCGTAGTTGTGTGATCTGATCCTGCATCTTCTATCGTACGAGTAAAATCTTTGATTGGCTTGAGATCGTGAGAGTTCTCCGATAGGCAAGATAAAGAAGTCACAAACATCTTTGTCTCACTGTTTGTGATTCCTCGACGTCCTCTTGTGTATTCAAGTAATCTAGGTGATTGATTAATCTAGGTTGTTCTTCGGGAATATAAGACCGGATTATCAATTGGTTCCTATTCACCTTGATTTCATATCTTAAGACGGAACAAAAACCTAAGATTTTTCTTTGGGAGACAGATTTATCCTTTGATAGAATTTTTTGTGTGAGACAGATTTGTTTATTATCAAGTCTGCGATTTTGGGTTGCAACAACTCTTGGTTGTGGGTGAGATCATCTAAGGGAATCAAGTGCATAATATCCTGTTGGGATCAGAGGCGTATGAGTACAACTGTACCTTTAATTAGTGGGAGACTGATTGGGGTTCAACTATCGTCCAGTCTGAAGTTAGCTTGGAGTAGGCTAGTGTCTGCAGCGACTTAATACAGTGTGTATTCAATCTGGACTAGTTCCCGGGGTTTTTATGCATTTGCGGTTTCCTCGTTAACAAATTTTCTGGTGTTTGTGTTATTTCATTTTCCGCATTATATTGTTTATCTTTATAATTGAAATAATACAGGTTGTGCGTTAAAGGTTAATCGATTGGAGATCCGACCTTGTGGTTGTCGATTTCATTGATTAACACTTGGACATTGGTCTTTGGTACCGTCCAAGTTATTCCTTGTATTTGATAAAGACTCGCTATTTTTTTTAGCTTGAGTAAAAATCAAATCAAGATAGAGATATTAACTCCTTGAGATACTTTTATCTAGATTGAGTCTGACTGTCTAGTTGATTCTCTAGCAAAGTATTTCGGAGTTAGTCCATACAGATTGCTAAGCGAAATATTGGGTGGTGTTGTTAGACCCCCGCTTTTTCATGAACTACACATTAATTCCCCCCCTTTTTGTCAATACAAATTGGCAAAGGTACGAAAAATAGTGGAATCCTCATGAAATTTTCATAGAGATACTTCATGAACAAAAGAGAATAACATATCAACTTGTTTAGATGCCATCATATAGCCTAAGTTAAATGCATTCATCAAGGAGTTTATAAAGATACAAGATAACCCCTACAATATTCCACATCCGCACTCCGCACAAAGATTTGGCAATTAAGCACAAGTTCAATTAAGAACTCTCCCCCATAAAATGTCATTCCCGAAAGAACAACAAGAGCGACCTTACTTTTACAAAAAAAAAAAAAGAAGGATTTCTTTGGATATTAACAAATCACATGAAACATGAATTTGTATCCAAAAATCACAATTAGATTAACCACAAGGAAAATGATCAATTCAATTGGTCATGCTCAACATAAGAAAACTTACTGAGCAACACAGTATATGCACAAAGATGTGAATCAGGGAAAGACCAATACTGTGGAATAAACAAAGATTTATTCTATTTTTATCACTATTTGCACAATGACATAAAATAGACTTAATCTTTGTAAACAAAAGTTCATCCTTTCTTCCATCAATATTTGCATAATGACATAAAAGGCTTAACTTTTGTAGTCAAAAGTTCATTCTATCTTTTATCAATACTTTCATATGACATATATAGAGATAACTTTTGAACAAGTATGGGACAATCAAATTTCACGGACGTAAACAACATATACCATAACAATTTGCAATATATAAAACCATAAAGATTAATACTGTAAAAGTCATCTTCCAAATCAACTTTAAAATTTAAATAAATCTAAAACATTGCAAGATGAAAAATGTTGGTGTTGTTGAGTAGAATGTGGGAAGGAGGAATTAGCCCTAATCACAGAAAGTACTCCCAAATAGTGGATAGGTTTAGGGAAGTAGTACGGAATTAATGATACCTTAAGAGATGTACCTTCTTTTCCTTTTATAATATCTCTCTTATGGATAAGTGCCCATAAGATTACCATATTACTAAACTTGCCATTTCCCTTTACTTAAGTTAATACCAAATCCTAAAGGGCATGTCCCTCTAGGCCAAGGCCTAACTATCCATGTGTACTCTTGGGTAAACTATGGCTTCCCTATCTTAATGGGTTTGGACTAGTCCCCAAGTCTCTTTATCATAAAAGGGAACCATTAATGGATTAAGGGGTTTCCCATTCTAGGATTGGTTATTTTCATGTATCAACATTAGTCCCTTGAATGTTTGACCGGTCAAAGACCGCGTCAACAGTCACTTGTTGATGCTTCAGTTGAGATAGGCGGTTATGGGCAGTTTTGATTCACGACTCTTGGAATGTTGCGGTTATCATTGGGGGTTATGAGCGGTTAATGCTCACGACCTTTAGGATACGATGGTTACTGGTCTGCTCAGTAACTGCTCCTTCTTTTACCCTCCTATAAATAGAAGAGACCTCACCCCAAAATCCCATCTTTTCACTGTCCTCTTTCCTCTCTCTTTGTCTCCCTGCTTCTTACCATGTCTAACGAATCTCTTATCCGCGACTGGCCTTCCCGACTTGAATCTTATACACTTGACGAGTTCAGGAGCAATCCCCGTCTCAAGGATGACATCCGACCGCCTGCTGCGGATGATGGTACTACTCTTTTCCCAACCGATGATATTTGTGTTGCTCGCATGCTTAATCCCCATCCATTTCCTCCGTCCGGGTTGGAAAAATGGTTTATCCGCCCTCAGGAAGAATCTCCCCCTGCGCTTCCTTTGAGGACTCGCCCCGCTTGGCGGTACATAGAGGGGATTATGTCTTTCCTACGATCCATTTACATTCGTCCGCTGAATCTCATGCCGCTTGGGATCCATGGATTGACTACATTCGCTCCAATCCGGAGAATGCAAGGGTCATTCGCTCTCTAGGTATAGGAGCGGCTCTAGAGGCCTCCAGGTTTAGATACGTTCGGCGGGACCATGATAACATAAATCGCTTATGTGCACGTTGGGGTATCGACCCTCGCACATTCATATTTTCCTAGGGAGAAGTGACCTCTATCCTTGAGGACGTGGTTGCGCTCACGGGTCTACCCATCCACGGTGACGTAGTTTACAACAGTTGTCGTCTCCACAAATCTTTAAACAAGGATAACAGAGACCTTCGTGACTGTTTGCTTAAAGCCAAGGATAATTCTATAACTTATCATCTCCCCGAAGAGCTTAAGGCTGAAGTTCCGGACGAGGATGGAGTCCCAATGGATAAAGGGAAGGGTAAAGCCGCTGCATCAGCTTCTCAAGGTTCTCTCGCAAATGTCTCATCTTCTTCGAAATTCATGGCGTCCGCTATAAAAGCTGCTCTACCGGAACCTTCTGCTGCGGAAGAAGCTGATGATGTGAAAGAAGTAAAGAGTGATCAGATGCCCCAAAATCCGGGCAACGTCGAGCTTCCTTCTCGTGCTGGATCAAATACTGGGATCCTCTGCAGTCCGGTCCTGACAAAGGTGTTCCTCCTCGAGAGGGGGAGACAGATAGAGCGGAGCTAGCTTCCTTCCTCATCTTCTGGCTGTATCATGATGTTTTCGAATACAGTCCCCGGGACACCATCAAGAATGAACTGATCCCTATGGTCGTGCTGATGTCCCGCGGCGTGTCGTTCCCGCTTGCTCCCATGTTCCTGGGCGGTTTGTACCACCATTTGGATTTGCTGGTAGGTGAGATCCGTCGCGTGGATGGATCCCATGAGGTTGAAACTTTTCTTCCTGCTAACTTCATCCAAGCGTGGGCTTGAGAACGTTTCCCCAAGTATAGCCCCCCTTAGCTGAATCCCCTTGCACTTTCTCGGCAAGAAGAAGTTGTAGGATCAAAATCTCGCAACAATTATGTCTCAGCGAAATTATCAATGGTACAACACAATAGCGTCGCAGAACAGCTTCAGAAATGATAGAATAAATGACGTCATCTAAGGTCTTGCGAAGATTATGGAGTTTGCGAGATTAACATCTGTGAAGTTGCGAGGATGTCGCAAACCATATCCGAAAATAATGGATATATTAGTTGTCATCCACTATATATTTCCTTATAAATAGTCATTTGAGTTGTAAAGAGAGAGATATCTTTTTGAGTAAGAAACAAATAAATAGGAGAGAGAAAGTTCAGAGCAGAGATCATTCTTGACTTCTTTATCTTTCTTGTAAGAACATTCAGAAATAAATCAATAAAATTGAGAGTGTAAACCTAAAAATGAGCTGATCAATAATGAAATCATATGATGGGTATAGTGTAGGTTTTACTGCAACTACATAATGGCGCTAGAAACAGGGACGATTTGAAGATTATTTTAGAAAAAGCTAAAGATTGATATTGAGATTTGTGAAAATTTAAAGTGATTGATTAAGAATTTTTCATAATTTCTTGCAATACTGTTAGCATTGAAGAAATGGCTAGAAGAAGAAATACATCCGAACAACCGACTACTACTAGAAGAAGCAAAAGAATTGCTGGAAGAGAAAGAAGTGAAATGGGAGAATCTACTAGAATGAGAAATAATAGAGAAAATATAATTCAATCGCCAATTCAACAAACACTAGTTAAGAGAGGAATACAGATTATGACAGAGTGAGCATACACACTTGGCGATCAAATTCATCAGAAGAAATAGAAGAAGAGCAACAAAATAGAAATTATAGACAGGAAGAGAGAAATCAAGAAGCAGATAAAGGAATAATTCATGGAAATGAGGAAATTGGAGCGTTAGAAACATTGAGACGAAGAATACATGAAGAAAGAAGAGCTGAGGCAGAAGAACGTGCGAATTTAACAAGGCAAAATCACGAATTAAGGATGGAGAATATCAGATTGCAGAATAAAAGATCGAGAAGTATTACAAAGTCATATTCCATATCGACTAGAAGAGAAATGAGGAAAAATTCACCCACGATCAATGTTGGAAACAATATTCAAGAAGAAATATCAAATCCTAATGAAGAATATCGCGAAAATAGAGAAAGAACTGATGATCGTTACATTCCACAAAATGAAACTTTTGATGATGGGAAAATTGGAGGAAATCAAGAGAACGGGCAAAATCATAGACAAAATAACCAAGAGGGCGAAGGAAATCAAGAGGAAGGAAGAATAATTTTACATGTTAGAGAAACTCAAAGAAATCAACAGACAATTGAAGAAGAAATTGAAAGACATAATGCTGAACAAGCACGTTTAATATGCGAACGTGAAAGATTGAGAGCGGAAATGGAAGAACAAGAGCTTCAGAAGACAATTCGCCAGAACAATCATGACAATCGAGAAACAAGGCGTATACAAAACCGGAATAAGGATAATCTCAATGAAGAGTATGATAGAGTAAAGAGAATAGCTGAAAGACAGCAAATTGAATTGATAAGAAATGAACAAAATTATGGAGGGGAAAATGAACGACATCATCATTTGAGAATTCAAGATAGGGATGAGGAAGAGAATCGCAAAAGAAGACGAGATGAGGATAATGAAAAAGAGATACAAAATTTCTCAAGAGAAGATAGACGTGAACGCAGAAGAAGAGAAGCAAAATTAAAAAGACCAATGGGTCAAGATTCAGGTGTAAATAAACAAATCTTGAAAGAATTAGAAGAAATGAGAGGAATGCTAAATAACAGAGGAGAATTAGGTAGAAGACAATTGGATGAAGCAATAGAAGAAGCTGCGAAAACTCCATTTACAAGGGAAGTACAATTAGGAGGAATACCACCGAAATGTAATTTTCCTGCATTAACCAGCATTTTCAATGGAACAACTTGTGCAATTCAACACATTAAAGCTTATGTGAGGTGCATGTTACAATGGGAAAATCATGATGCGGTATTGTGCAAATATTTCGCATCCATATTAACGGGAGAAGCGTCAAAATGGTTTGAAGGTTTACCAAAGAATACAATAACCTCCTTCAATCATTTGCAGACCACATTCTTGGGATCATATATAAGTAATAATTCCTCACGACCTGGTATAGAAGATGTGTTTGGATTAAAACAAAGGATTGGCGAAAGTTTGAAACACTTGACTAAAAGATGGAGAACTATGTGTAGCGAAATGGCTGGCCATGTAGATGAGAGATATCTCATATTATCATTTATCAATGCTATGTTTGCAACAAACCTGTTGTATGTCCAAATTTTTAGAGTCAAGAATACGATTACAATGACTAAATTGCGAGAACTTAAAGAAGAATACATTGCTTTAGAGGAAAAACAAAATGAAATGGAATCATATCCAGTTACGAATACCAGCTCACAAACAATGAATGCAAGCTTATTACCGAAGCTAATAAACACAGTGGCGAATACTTCGCAAGTACAAAAAGAAAAGGAGACAAGTAACAATCAACAGAAATTGGTAGCTATGGAGAGCCGAGATCAAGAAGAGTATGAAAGAGAAAGAAATTTCTACAATCGTGGAGGAAATAACAAGATTCAAAGACTCGATCAACCGCAAGAAACTTATGGAGGTCAAAGACCAAAGTTTAATAGAGGGAAAGGAGGTCATAAAGTAATATGGGAAGAAATCAAGATGCCACCTCTAAAGGCAAGTGTGGAGAAGATATGGGAAGCTATAATTTTGATGGAGAATACACCAACACCGTGGAACATGGGAAGGGAACCACCACCAAATCATAAAAGTCATGAATTTTGTTCTTATCATCATTTTCATGGACATACCACAAATGATTGCAGAAATGTAAAGAGAATTATTTTGAGAATGATAGATCAAGGAAAACTAAAGGACTTTTTGGTAGGTCATCCGCAATCTCAACCATTACCACCACCACCAGAACATCACAAAGTGAATACTATGAATAAGAAAGAAACATTCTTCATAGAAGTTGGTGCAAAAGCAAAAAATCTATTTTGTCACTCTATCGTACATTCATATAAGACAATTGAAGATTTTCATGATAATGTTTTAAGTAGAGTGTTATGAATATTGCGAAAATCTCGCGACTAAAGGAATGGCAGAAACAGATCATTTCTTTCGCCACAGAAGAAATTCCCGAAGGAGAAGATATGCATGACAATCCATTGGTAATAAAATTAGAAATTAATCCAAAACCGAAAGAAGATGAGGATGATGAAGCTGAAGATTCATGGGAAATCAATAGAATTCTAGTCGATATTGGAAGCTCTGTGAACATCTTATTTTATCATACTTATAAAACCATGGGTGGAAGAGATGATGATCTTATACCATCAACATATAAGATATATGGTTTTAATGGTACTGCTAACAAGCCTAAAGGGGAGGTTACTATGCAAATTCCATTGAAGGGAATATCTTCTGAAATCTCATTCTGTGTCGTTGATGTAGAATCACCCTACAATGCATTAATTGGTCGACCTTGGCTACATGGGATTCTAGGGGTAGCTTCAACTTTCCACCAATACATCAAATTCCCTCACCCCAATAGTGTAGGAATCATAAAGGGATATTGGGTTGAAGGAAAGAGATGTTACGAAACTGAGATAAAATCTTGCGAAGGAAGAGAAAACAAGAAAGAAAACTTGCGACACAAAATCAAAGACGTACAAAGAAGTGAGAAGTTGATGGTGGATACAATTGAAAAGAAAGGAGAAGAGATGTTGCAAAATTAATGCTAGCTCAGAATAAAAAGGATGAACATAACACTACCAAGGAAGCAGTAGCAGAAAATAATAAAGAAGCAGAGGATGGCAAAGGTAATAAAAACAAGAAATGTATGAATGATTAAGTTGTTGCGATAATCTCGCAATAAGTAAAATTCTCAAAAATGCATTTGATTGAACAACAAAATTGAGATTGCGAAATTCAGATACAATATAATGATTTGCGAGATTCTCGCAGAGATGATGAATTTTACAGAAATAATCAGAGAAGAATGACAAAAGAGAAAGAGGCGAACCTTTATGGCATACACCCTAGTTCGCGAATACAATTTCGCAAGAGGCAAATGTAAGACCTAAAGTACGTCATATAAGGGGGTACCTATTGCATGATTCAGGGAAAGGCTACACCGCCACCGGAACCTGAGTCATGGAGATTTGGGGTCAATAAAGCCCATCCGGGAGAGGCACCTTGGATTCTCAACTTAAGCATATGACTTAGGTTGGGCGACTAAGGTAATAAGGACTCTCCCAAGGAGTGCAAATCTGATCAAGGCGCCGAGGTACACGGTTGAGTCAAGAGTGTCGGGGGCGTTTGAAGCGTCCTTGCCATTCTTGACAAGTCTTGGCTCATACTGCACTCGGCCTGAAGAAAACCCCACTTAGGGTGCAGTCTCGTAACCATAACCCTATAGGTAAAAGGGATAAGAGGCTGCGAAAACAACTGGTTGTTGTTAAGACTGGATGGGAGGCTAACCTTGTATGGTAGAAGTACGCCTCCTTGAAGGGGCAACCAGGGGGAGATAAGGGGGCACCCTCCATTAGGGAGCTGATAAGTGTCTTAAGACGCAAATGTCATAAGGCTTTTTATTCGCGGATATTAAGGCTTGTCATATTTGTGCAACAATCCTGAAGAGGCAATAATACAAAAGAAAAAGATAAGACGAGATCAATGGGTTTTCGCATGAAAGTGCGAAGACGTCCTGCGATTTCGTCGCAAGACGGCAATGTCATGGGGATTATTTTCGCAAGAATATTTAGGCCTGTCATATTGTCGCAACATTCCTGAAGAGGCCATAATACAAAAGAAAAAGTTAAGGCAAGATCAATGGGTTTTTGCATGAAAATGCAAGGACGTCCTGCGATTTTGTCGCAATGAAGAGGTGGCATAATAAGACCTTTAATTAGGAAGGCAAAATAAGACCACACAGGAATGAGATTTTGAAAAGAAACAAAATTCACTTCGCAAAAGGTTGCGAAATTATACAATAAGAATTTTTTATGAAATCTCTCATTTGGATTCAAATAACAGAGGCAAGTATGGGAATGTATGAAATTAGAAAATGTTATTTATCTCCATATGAGAGATTTACTCAAAAATTCAAGAATTAATGATTATATTGATTAACTGTATTGCAAAGAAGAATTTTTTCATTTACGCAGGTAAAATGAAAGAAACACAAATATACAGAAAGAAGAAATGTACAAGTATTACAAGAATCAAAAAGAAGTAAAGACTATTTCTTGGTTAATCCTTCATTATCTTCATCAGACTTGTTTCCTTCTTCATCTGCGTCAGAATCTTCATCACCATCAGAACTTCCATCACTATCAGATTCTTCATCGTCAGCTTCGCTATCAGAGATAATCAAACTGGGAGTATTCTGTGGATTTCTTCTAAAAGACAAGGATAATCAGAATGTGGGATATTATGATCATCACAAACCATTGGATGGTTTGTTGCGAAAATGCATAGCGTCATTCTTAAAATTCTCAACGGTGATTTGATTTGATTCTTCAATCTAGAATACTTGTCGTTGCGAGAAGAAAGATTCTTTGCGAGTTCCTCCTTTTCAGCTTCAAGTTCTTCAATCTTTTCACGATATTTATTTTCAGAATCTGCGAACAAAAGACAACCAATTATTAACTTGATGAAAATTCATAAGAAGCAAAAGATTAGTAAAGAAGAGCAATTAGCAACCTTCTCTGTCAGAAATCATGTCTCTAATCAAGGCTGTATGTTCAACTTGGAGACTAACATTTACGCCTAAATCTTTTCTAGCATCATCTAAAATTTTCGCAGCCCAGACAAATTCATCCTCACTACTTATGAGAAGACGAGAACGAATTTGATTTTCCCTTTCGCAGAGTTCAATATTCTTGCGGTTAGCTTCATCTCGCTCAAGTTGAACTTCAAGGAGAGCCTCTTGGAATTTCGCCAAAGCCTTGGCACCTTGATCAGAGATACGATCCTTATCATCTATGAGACCGCTAATTTTGGTTCTTAACTCATTGGTTTTCTCTTTGGAATCAATAAGGAGACGCTTAAATCTGTTGGCTAAGCCTAAACTGGATCTATGATCAATTTCTAAGAGGCGAAATTTCGATCTAAGTTCATTTAGAGAAAGAGATGAAATGCTATCATTTGAGAATCTATTTAAAAAATTGTTAAGACTTTCAAGAAGGGTATCATTATCCAAGGCATTAGGAAATGAGCGAAGAAGGGTAGCTTCATCAGAAAGACCATAAATGTCTGCAAAAAGGATCATTTAAATAAGATAAAACAACAGGATGAATGAATAAAGAGAAAAGAGAAAAGTAACATACCGTAAAGCTGATTATTAGCTTGTTGAAGACTAGAAATTTTGTTCTTATACGAGGAAAAATCAATTTCTAATTGTCTATTTTTCTCGCGAAGACCTTTAACTTCAACTTCCAATTCTTCATTCTTTTTGCGAAATTGAAGATTCTTCTTTTCAAGATTTTCGCGTCTTCTCTCTAGATCTGAGGCAACAACAAAAGAAGCTTTTCCAGCCTGCGAAAAGAAATAAAAAATATCAATATAGAAAGAGATTTTGAGTTATAACAATAAAAAAGTAAATAGATAAAAGTATACCAGACTATTGAGAGAATGCAAGAAGTCGGGAGTCACTGATCTAGAAACTCCACGAAGAGAGCTATCACCATCCAGTAAAGGGAAATCACAAAGGGTAGCGAGAGATTTGCAGGTATTTGCGAATTGGCTATCTCCCATTCCTTGTAGAGAATCAGAAAAGAGGCCAGAAAGCTTAGCCATAGAAGATTCAGGTGGAGAATCTTCAGTTGCCGCAAGATCATCGTTATCTTCATCACCCTTGTCACTTTCGGAATTTCATTAGGAAGAACATTTGAAGGAGAAGAAGAACGAACTTTTCTTTTCTTTGGAGGAGGACCAGTTGATTTTTCCCTGCGAAGAGTACCTTTACCTTTATCACCAATCTTCGCAGCATCAGCAGATTCTTCTACTTCAGCAATAATCTTCACACACAGATAGAAATAAGAAATGGAAGCATGGAAGTAACAATACTATTTAAAGTCATAAGATAAAATTTCTTACCTCATCTGTGTATGAGCGAAGAGCTAATAGAGTACTAGACTTCCCAGTCCTGTTATAACTATCCTTTAGTTTTTGGATCTTTGGAATATCGCAAGAGTTAGCGAACAGAATAGTAAAAATCAATAAAGAAATATAAAATGAGTTAAAGGGGAGAAGCATACCTCTTTCTCCTTCTCGGGCCAAGAGAAAACCCAAGGTTGATATGCAGCGAGATTCGCAGGAAGAACGTTTTATACAGCAATGTAGGGTCCCTTTAGCATTAAAGGAAAAACACACCATTTATCGTCTTTGGATTGGAGAGGAGTTGTGTTTTTACCAGAATGCCAGTCAATATCTTGCATAAGAATTTTGGCTTCATCAATGTTATCTTTTCTTCTTAATCGAATACCCGAGCGAGTATTCTCTTTCTTCATGGACATAAGTTCGTAGTTTTCAAAGAAATTCGCCGCTGTATACTTCTCAGCAACTATCTCTAGGTTTGCGAATTTTGGATCCCTAAGTTCTTTGGAGTAAAGAGATCCTCTACCAGCACAACGATTAGCGAACTCTAGCATCAGACGGATGCAGTCCCCACTTAGTTGGAAGATGGCTCGCGAAAATCCCGAATGAGCGAGAATTTCATAAAACAAAGGAAGATATGGGTTATAAAGAGGAATAGGGAGACCTGCGAGAATCTGACCTAGCGAAATTATGATTGATTGATCATCACAATTTTGATTAGAGAAAAGCTTGATAAAAAGAATTGATTTGGCATTCTCACCAGGAATGGTGGAGAGTGTAAAACCTTTATCAGCAAGATCTTTTTGGACATCTTGTAAATTCTTCTCATATCTATGACCACTTGGAGCCATGTTTGAATATAGAGTATGGGAATGCATGGAAAGTAAAAGGATTGAAGGAAGAAAAAATTACAGCAGCAGAATTTGCAGAAGAATAATAGAGTTGCAGAGATGAGAGAATAAAAATAGAAGAGAAAGTAAAAGGAAAAGTGGAAAAAGGGGGGGAGAAAAGTATATAAAGAAAATTTTTTACTCGAAGAAATAAACACCATTAAGGCGAAGAGACGTGAGCGGTTGAAAAGTAGCGGTTACAGAAGACGTGTCAAGAAATAAATGGAAGAGAGAGTACGTGTGATAAATGTGGAATATGAAAAGATAAGCAGCTGCTGCATTTCTCACATCGTTCTCTACTTTGCAGAGAAGATATGAGAAGAGGCAAGATGTAGGATCAGAATCTCGCAACAATTATGTCTCAGCGAAATTATCAATGGTACAGCACAATAGCGTCGCAGAACAGCTTCAAAAATGATAGAATAAATGACGTCATCTAAGGTCACGAGAAAGGTGTGATAGTCTTGCGAAGATTAGAGAGTCTGCGAGATTAACATCTGTAAAGTTGCGAGGATGTCGCAAACCATATCCGAAAATAAAGGACATATTAGCTGTCATCCACTATGTATTTCCTTATAAATAGTCATTTGAGTTGTAAAGAGATAGAGAGATCTTTTTGAGTAAGAAACAAGTAAATAGCAGAGAGAAAGTTCAGAGCAGAAATCATTCTTGACTTCTTTATCTTTCTTGTAAGAACATTCAGAAATAAATCAATAAAATTGAGAGTGCAAACCTAAAAATGAGCTGATCAATAATGAAATCATATGAGGGGTGTAGTGTAGGATTTCCTGCAACTACAGAAGTTGTTCAAGAGGATGGTTCCAAGTGCCTAGTGACAAAAGCCGAGTCTCATCCTCGGATGGATCTTTACTACAAGAAGGGTTATCTTCCAAAGGAAAAGCTCAAGGATTACATGGACAAAGGTGCGGATTTCAACCCTATCACTTACCAGGACGGTCGCACTGGCTCTCTTCACTATTATTTTGCTAGCCAATCCGGAGGAGGATATCTTCAGCGGAGATACCTTCGACTGAGGAGTTTGACATGATTTTTTCTATTTTACCTGGGCGTCTTCCCGACTTTCATGGTGGGAAGTTCTCTTCTGAGGCTTACAATACCGTCTGTGTGGCGCGGCAGCTGGGGTTTGACCAAGGAGTTCCTTATGACCCTCCTCCTTCTTCAATAGAGGAGTATAAGGAGGTCCGGAAAAGCTTTGATCGTTCTGTCTTTAAAAGCGGTCTCCGGATGAGCGACCACGCATGCATCTTTGATTTCTTCCAACCTCAATTACGCCGACCTGTGAGTGTTACCAACGAGTGGCTCGGCTATCGTAATAATGTTAATCGGAGCGTGTTGAACATACTCATCAAAGAGCCATTTTCCCCTCTAGATTTAACCGAGGAAGACCTCAAAGAGATGCATGCATCAGGTCGCGTAAAGATAAATTCTGAGGTTGCTAAGAAGTATAGGCTATCTTCCAGCAACAAGGGTCGTCCTCTTCGTCCGATAGTTACCAGATGGGACCCTCTTTCGGGCGCCCCGTCCTCTCAAGAAGATGGCAAGGGTAGCCCTCTACCTCCGTCCAGTTCCAAGAAAAGAAGGCACGTTCCATTATTGACGCCTTTGCATGTCCCATCGGTTGCACCTCCTCTTGCTAAGGTATCTTCTTTCTCATTTGGTTATCATTTTAATCTAGTTCCACGCTTAGTCTCTTTATGCTAGTTTTCCATACTCTTTTAGAATTCTCCTCCTATTGGATGCAAACCCAGAGGTCTCTTTTTTGAAGATTACATCAACTTGCCTCTTAATGAATGGAGGGACGATCGGTTGGATAAGAAGATGAAGCGGGACGCCGGCGTGCTGCCTATTCTGCGACTGCCTGTCATCCGCACTGCTAATATCTCTCCTCCGTTTTCTGAGCAGGCTCCCAAAGTGGGGTCGTCATCCGCGAGTACCTTCATCGAGCGTGTGGAACAACAACTTGGTCGGTCAGTCAGCCAGAATGGTCCTGAGATACTCTCTCCTCGTATGATTCTTCACTCTACTCGTACCCTAATCGTACAAACAATTAAAGATCCCAATCATCCTATTCACACTCCTTCCGATATGTTAGATGCAGGGGATGAGTCTGAATCGGATCATTTTGTGCGCGACTATTCCCCGGAAGGTAGTGGTCTTCAAGGTGGCGCCCAGAATCAGGGCACTTCCCCTTCCAAATCTCGTGAGTATACTATATTCATAATTGTTAAGTTTTATATACCAGCACGTGCCAGTAGCAATATTCTTGTTATGATTATTAAATGCATTTGATGATCTATATAAACATCTTCACTTCCTATACTTGTTGTCAAGATTATTTTATTCTCTTCCTTTATCTTGCTTTCATCAGGTCACTCAGAGCCGACCGCGTCGAGTTCTTCTTCTTCTTCTCGCCAATCTGTTCATTCTCCAGCTAATCCTCCTCTTTCTCCCGTTCTGGTATATATATATATATATTTTTTTTATTCGAATTTTGTTTCCTTATCATATCAGATGTTTTGCTTATGATTTCCCTCTCTGTCTCTCCTTCTTTCCCCCTCTTTTAGAACATGGGAAAACGAGACGGCGCTCATGGTAAAGGAAGTGGCTCGAACCAGCAGGTCAAAGGCAGCGAGTCCGGCAGTGCCAATGACAAGCGGCAGAAATCTTCCAAGCCGACCCCTAAGGTTTGTCAAAGTGTGTATGCGGATGCTGAGTTTATGGTTGTTCCTGAGGATTCTCGGTTCAAATATCCCAGTACCATTTCCGCGGCGGAGGCTGGTGTGGACAACCGCTATGCGCTGGTACACGGATTTTGGGTCCCTTCGTCCAAAGCAGCCACCTATCGGCGCATAGTGTAGAAGTTTGGCCACATGTGTGTTCATGAGGAAATGCCCATCAATTACTTGATCGTAGCTAATGATGATCTGCTCATCATATCAGAGGGTCTTTCCCTGGCGGATGAAACTCCAATGGTCCAGATATCTTGAGGAAGTGGGACGCTACCATTCATACTTATCTAGTTCTTCGATTCCCCATTCAGTGGCTCAAGAATCTGTTAGACCAGGTGTAAATGGGGAAAAACGGTTCGCTGGTTTTCTAGGGAAATGAAGAGACGAGCAAACTTCTTAACCTCACACAGATGCACTGCAAAGGGAGTGCTTAGATTTGAGAGATCAATCTGTAGGACTCCGGCCTAAACCAAGTCAATGGTCGTTCCAGAGTCAATTCAGTCGCAAAGAGGGAGATGGTTTGATCTGTAGGAGGGAAGCTGAGAATTGTGTGGGATCAGTGATGATCAAGGATTGTGGATGTGTTGAAGGTTTCTGCAATTTTTGGTGAACTGATGAGTTCGAATAAGTACTGATAAATTGATGAATTCTTGAGAGTAGTTACTCGAGAAATTCGACAATTGCTGATAGCTAGTGATCATTCGTTGTCTTCAATCATGGATTCAGAGACTTATTTATATTGTCAGAGTCGTGAACACCTTGATCCCTGTAAGTGTGACGGTTTATTGAGTGAAAGAGTGGGAAAGTGGGAGATCGTGGTGAAACCAGTTCCATATTGTGTAGAGACTTGGTTGATTATTTACCCACTACTTTGCTAACTCCTTCAACCGTTGACACGACTTATTCACATTTCTCGTTGTGGATGAATCCACGTGATGTAGGCCGCCAGACCAAAACCTTAATTGATATCCCCCAATTTGACGTGATTGATGTCTCACGAATCGTGGAGTCTGCATGACAGACGTGTATTAATTAGTCAGTTGTTGACTGATTAGACAGTGACTCTAGGTTTTGTTGAATCGAGTATGAATGATGAATGCTCAGCAATTCATGGATCGAACATGTAGTTCTCTGAAATGATGTCAATATTGTAGATTCAGTAATGAATTATTGACCAGTATTTGAGAGACTGAGCAAATATTGCTCAATTCGACAAATTAATGATTATTGATAATTTGATATGCAATTGAGCAAGTATTGCTCAATTCGACAAATTACTGATAAATTACTAAATATTGGTAGCTGGATCAATATTCGAGCAACTGAGCAAGTATTGCTCAATTCGACGAATTACTAATTTTGATGTGCAACTGAGCAAGTATTGCTCAATTCGACAAAATACTGAACGTTGATAATTTGACGTGCAACTGAGCAAGTATTTCTCAATTCGACAAATTACTAATATTACTAAATATTGATAGCTGGATCAATACTTGAGCAACTGAGCAAGTATTGCTCAATTCGACGAAATATTTATTGGTGAGATGACCCAATAAAATATTAAAATATTGGTAGATTACCAAATATTATATGATTAATTCAGATGTTAGTTGCTGAATCCATCATAAATTCATTAGTGTTTGAATCTTGCTCCGAATGATGATTCGTAGAACATTTATTCGAAACCCTAATTTTAGATCAATTATTTGTTAACTGATGAATCGCTGAAAATAGGTCATGAGTGATAGGTGGACCGACCACATGGGATATGGCGTCCATGTGGTTCCCAGTGCTCGAGTGAGCATGCACCAGGGTTCTCAGTTGGAGAGTTGGTGAAAGAACGATGATTAAATGCCGGATTCATCATTTATTGAAAAAATTGTCGGGTTCAACATTAGGTGATAAAACCTAAGTATGAAAGATGGGAGACCGACCAATAGGGCATGGGGCCGGCTCTTGGTGATCAAGGGACCAGTTGTTGGTCGTTTGAGCAATCCCCAGGTTGGTTGGAGAAAGTTTGGGCCCAATATGAGCAATTGAGCAAATTAGGTCAGAATTATGAAAACGTGTAGGACCGGCTTTGTGCAAGCCCTAGGGATGACTCTAGTTGGTCAATAAGGCATGCACGTGTTTCCGTGGTGTCCGTGTCTCCATACTGAGAGTTTCCGTATTTTCTGATGTGCGTTCGGGCAACATTGTGAATTTTCAGAAGAGTTTCATCTTGACTGAAATTCTTGATTTTTTTTGGAATGAGCATGTACGCTCAATTGATCAACATTTTGTAAATATTAAAATGAGGGAATTTTAACATTTAAAATTTCCGTGAGAGGCTAGCCGGTCATGTGACCATGTTGGCTTTTAGTTTTTCATAATTCGAGCAAAATTTGAGAAAATATGAAAGAATCATGAATTTTGCTCAAACCAAGGAGTTTCATGAATTGAGGAAAATAATAATTATTAAAGACTAGGGATTGCAAGGTGTGGGGCTGGCCGGCTATGTTGCCCCGTCTCGCACGCCTTATCCTAATTTTATATTATTATTTTTCATGAAACCATGATATTATGGAGAATCCATGAGTTTTCGTTGAAACAGAGAAGTTTCATGAGTTTAGGAATAATAATTATAAAAAGCTAGGGATTGTGAGGTGTGGGACCGTCCACGGCTTGGGCACGGTCGGCCGGCTATGTTGCCCGGTCCCGCACACCTTTTCCAATTTTATAATATTATTTTTCATGAATTCATGAAGTTATGGAGAATTCATGAGTTTTGCAAAAACAAGGAAAGTTGCTAAAACCAAGGAGTTTTCATGAGTTCATGAAATAACAAAAATAAGGAAAATAATGGAGAGGCATGGGCCGGACACGGCTAGGGCGTGGCCGGCCAGCCGGTGGGCCCGGCCCCATGAGCGCCTCTTCATTATTTTAATATATATTATTTTTCTCTCGCTATGTGTAGTATTCCTCATCTGTCCATGTTTTTTGAATGCTCGTTTATGCATCCGGGTGCTCAGTCATGCATCATTATCGAGTACACTTGCACCATTTTTGTGGGGCCTACTCAGTGGTAGTCCAGATGCCCGGTTGTTGAGTATTATTATTCGTTTATGAAATTCAGTGGAGAATAATTCATGAAACTGAGCAATAAAATTGAGTAGTTCTATTATCAATTCATAGGATCAGTCGTGGATTCGACCATGAATTCGGAATAATAAAGTTAAGTATTACCATTCCATGGGATTGTGGATTCGAACATAGAATCAGAGTAATTAAATATTACTATTTCATGAGATTAACCGTGGATTCAATCATGAAATTAGAGTAATAAAATTATATATTATCATTCCATGAGATTAGCGGTGAATTCGATCATGAAATCGAAATAATGAGATGATACAATTGTTTATTGCCATTCCATGGGATCATGCTGTGGATTCGACCGTGGAATAGGAGCAATTGTTATTGCCATTCCATGGGACCAGGCCGTGGATTCGACCATGGAATATGAGCAATTGTTATTTCCATTCCATGGGATCATGTCGTGGATTCGACCATGGAATAGGAGCAATTGTTATTGCTATTCCATGGGATCAGGCCGTGGATTCGACCATGGAATAGGAAAAATAGTTATTGCCATCCCATGGGATCAGACCGTGGATTCGACCATGGAGTAGGAGCAATAATAGATCATTCTGGGAATTCAGTGGTAAATGTCACGGCAGAATTAATCTATTACAGAAGGTATATTAGCCAGTTAAAGCGTCATACCCATTAAGAAGGTGTATAGTCAGAAGACAACGAGTTGCCGAAGTCCTGAAGACGTTGTTTCTCTCAATCTACGGAGAACCGCCTGGATCTATACACGGTCTCTCTACATAGTCAGGGAACAGTGAGTGTCACCGACGTCCTGAAGGCGTTGTTGCTCTCAATCTACGGAGAACCGCCCAATCGTTCTTCTATGTAGAGGCGGGTCTCTCTCATGTACTCAGGGAACAGTGAGTGTCACCGACGTCCTGAATGCGTTGTTGCTCTCAATCTTACGGAGAACTGCCCAATTACGTTATTCTACATAGAGAACATGATGAAATGCGTGGCACTGAATGCTCAGCTAGTGGAGGCCTTTCAGGAAACATATTCATCATGGCTTCGTAAAATATGAATCGTTGCATGCCTGAAAGCCTTGTCAAAACATGCCTCATGATTTTACGGTTTTGCCCTTTGTTGAAAATCCACTATCAACATTAAGTCCCCTGCTTAGTGGGGAACAGTCATGTTCCACAGTAATGCATTAAATGGTGATTTTCAGTCGATGAGATCGGTGGTTGAACTCATTCTACAAAGGTAGTCTCAGAATCCTCGATTTTCTCTAATGGTGTCATGAACGAGCAAATGCGCAGATAAAGACCCTGATAGTATGATAGAGTGTCATCCCGTGAGCACGGAGAGATTAGGCACTGCTGATTTGGACTCCCGGAGGTTCAGTTCTGGTTGGTTTAGCGTTTGCAGGCCCGAGCTCAAAAAGAAATCCTTTTTTAGGAACGAACGTTCGTTCTTTGTTAGTTTAAGAAATAAACAAAATAAACCTGAGTCTAATGATAAAATTTTTATCTATGTGCTTTCACGGAAGCCAAAATTTTATGTTTTTAAATATGTGAGATTTCCAAAAGGGAATAAACTCTCGTTTCAAAGGTGGATGCTCGTGAGAGGGAGAAAAAAAATATATGCATATGTTTTCAAAGTTACATGAGTTTCACGTTTAAGATGTATATTTTTGTAAAATCAATGTTTTGGTTTTGAACAACTGTTGAAAGTAGACAATTATTCTCGGTGAGATAATGTCTGTATGTGAGTTTTCACAACTGTTGAATGGACGTTTGTCCAATTTTTGAAAAATCAGTGAATGTTCACACAGTGAAAATTTATGTGAAATTAAAATTTTGATTTTCCGCAATTTCTAGAAGTAAGCAATTTTTTATAAAATATTGTTTGTATGGATTTTGTGATCTGATAGTGTATGCACAAAACCAATGAGTGTTCACTCGGTGAAAATAATGTGAATTGTTCACAGTTTTATGAAAATCACGTTATGGTTTTGAATAACAAATTTTGTTCGTCTTTGCAGGTTTGAAGGAACGAACAAATTCTCGAGATTGTAATCACTATAGCTAGTGAAATTGTAAATAGGTAAGAGTTGGATGGTTACTATTTTTATAGACGCTGTTGTGAGCACCTTTATTCCATGATTCATTGTTTTGTTGAATCATGCGCTTTGTATGAACGATGTGCCGAAGTAGCCACTTTACAAGAATGACTGACTCCTATGATGATAATTCCAAAGATGGTGTTTCCAGAGATGACATCTCTACGGATGCAACTTTAAGAAATGGTACTTCTGGGACCTCTGAGTGATGGTGAGAGATCCTTCATACTGAGTTGTACTTCTGGTTATTTCATTAGCTTTACCATAGGATGATCGAATAGTGAGATCCCGAATCAAAGTAGACTCCACGGAAATGGAAGAAAGTCTACGAGAGCGGATAACCCAACAGTAAGGACTATAGGATGATGTGCAGTCCCCAGCCGTCTCCTTGGTGAGTTGTTAGTGCTCCTTGTGTCATGAATTTTCCCTGCCCGTGCAATTAGGATCACGAGACCAAGGTTTTTTATTTATTTTAAGACTTTTGCTCCATGACGGTCTTAAACTTGTTCCCGGACAAACAATTCAGGAATCCAACACTGATGAAGAAGTCGATGTAAGTATCTCTTTCGTGTTGGTAATCATGGCATATCATTGAATGAAATAATAATAATTATTGTCGATGTACCCAGGAGGAAATCATTGTAGATAAGAAGCATGCTGACGAAGCGTGATCTTCTTTGGGACATGAGAATATGGAGAATTTCCGAACCGAATGGAGATAGCAGCGTTGCCGATGGAGATTTCGGCGTTGCTAAGCCTTCAAATGATTTAGAGACTCCCCTAGTAAGTATATCTCCTGTAATCTCTTTATAGAAGTATGAATTTTCTGATTTGTTAATGAATGAATGAGAATCCATGTGAGTATACGAGTAATTTTGCTGAAATACGTCACCAGAAAATTTCAGACTTCAGCCTTTTACTAAAAACACTGTATAATCTTCGTCCGGAGTTGAATTTTCGCGATCTGCATATGTATCTTCAAGCCCAGAAAATTTCCAAGATTAGATGAAGAATATTTTTGAGTTTTGAGCATGTTTAGGGCCTGAAGAAGGCGAAACAGTAAACTTCCAGGAGACTTTCAGAACTTTTTCAGATTGTATGTTGTCCAATGTTTTGGCCATATATCTTTGCTTGTTTCTCCGATTGCTGTGAGTTTTGGATATGTTGTAGAGGACATCCATACGAAGAGAATGGTATATGATCCATCTCTAGATTCTTCACCAATTGCTCCCAGTTTGTCGTCTTATACAGGGCAACGTAAAATTATCTTAGACGGGCATGTTGTAAAGCACTCTTGTTGTGTCTTTAGACCATTCGCTTGTGTCTTGAACGGTTGGTGAAGGATTTTGATGTCATTGATTTATTTTAGATCAGGACCCCTTGATTGATACATGAACATGGTGCTTGCAGCGCCATCTTGTTTCTGTTAGTCGCAAGAACATCACCTCCAAAACCCTAGTCACGGGACCATCACTGAGGTTGCTATCAAGAGGGGGCGATGTAATGACTATGATTGCATGCCCCGGTGGAAGCATTCCTTTTATGATGAATGATCAGCACATGAGAGTCTGGTGTCACGAGTCTTGGAGTGTGAGACTTATCGCCATGATCAGTGGACCGTCAGTCCCCAGTATTTTGTTAAATCTCTCTTCTCGTTTTCCCTTCTTCTGGAAAGACCTAGATAGAGGACCCAGGTAGAAAAATTGATGTAAATACCTAGGTGGTTGAAGTTGGAGGTACCTTGATGAAGGACTTAGCGGAATGACCCGGTGGACACCGATCGACCGTGGAAGTTATGAATCCCGTCTAAGAATTGCTACTTGCATGTTGTATGCTCTGGAAAGTGTAGGAACCTCATACAACGTCGGAATCTGATGCTTGACCCAAAGTTTTGAAGCTAAGAGACTGAGTTATCACATGAGAAAAGAATCACTCAATTTGGAGTTGTAGAGGTCAGACAACGAAGCGTGCACATTTGTAATTTGTAATCCCGTACAAACTTTTCAGATTTCATAGACCTGACGGTAAAGGCCGTATCTTTCAGCTCGTATGTCCAATTGATGCGCCCCTTTGGTATGTTGTAGAAGAGACATAGACGAACATATTTTGTTGAGGAGGAATTGTCCCATTCCTCACCCATTGGTACGTTTTTGTAAACCCATGTCCTGAAATGTGTTGTATCTCTTTTGTGGAAACGATGAGAACATCTTGTAGAAGACTTTGGTTTGTGCCCGTCTGTCGTGTAAGCTTTGGGAAGACGTTCATATTACCATGTTTTCAGGTATACACATCTTGATATGAATAATTAGGGCTTGAAGAAGTACGATCCATAGAAAATGGATAGTCAATGAAGCCGGATGTTGCGCCCGAGATTGATGTTGGTATTACAACTGGAAGTTCTCCATAAATTCTTGTTGATGCTGAGACCATGAATAGAGTTCCTCCACATGCTGATGCCGATACTATGATTGGAGTTGATACAGAGACCTAAGATGATAGTCTTTGCTCTTCCATCCAGTGGGCATGCACAAACTAATTGGTGAGTTGAGCATTCCTAAGATGAAGGTGTATTAGGATTTCAACCCAAATTCTCCTGATATGACTTTACTGTGAAGTGGCTTCGTCATGGAATCGATGTTGTTGCGCGGTAGATAGCAGCAACAGTCTTCATTCTGGATATGATTGGTGAAGAGAGGAAGTTCCCCAGTCGTGCAGGGGCTTTTGACGTAGAGAGGTTCCGTTTGACGACGTTTCATGGAATCACATCAGGTTGCAATGAATTGTTATGTGGATAACATTTATTGAAATACATTGAATTGATATTTCCAATAAAATCAAGTCCCCAATGCATCCATCATTCACTTAGCAGAGTTGAAGGAGTTTGTATTGATGAATGATGTTGCATCTGCTTCATAAGTCTTATCATGGGATAGTGAAGGTTTATCGATTGATTGGTGTTGAATCAGCGTGTCATCGTCGAGATATTTGTGCTGAAGCAATAGGCGCTAATGAAAAGGGTGTACTCTTTGATTGGGAGTACAATTTGAAGAATTCTTGGATGCTTGAGCGTTGAAGCGTCGAATGTCTTAGGATTGATCGTCTTGGCCCGTGTATCTTCTGTTGATTCAGCACTCCGCTACGATAGTGGGATTCAACACTTGTGAAGACATCAGATATTTATGATTTTGTGGCACTCGTGGACATTCCTGCAAGTCTATGGAGAAATGCTCAAAGCGTTCTTTTCCATGCTTCCGTCATCTCTCAGTAGTGAATGTTTCAGTGAGATGCTCGATTCGAAGAGGTGTCATATTCAACCACTTGGTAAAATATTGCGGAGGTAAAATTACCCACTCACAACGTCTTGCAATAACAGAGATGCTATCAGAATTGAGTCACCATGCTAGAAACCTTTTGACGAATGTCAATTTGGTTGCACCATCTTGAATCCAGACTTCCAATAACTCGATCACTTCTTCAATGAGAAGAGAGAAGTTTGAATCTGTCTGATAATTTCCTCATTTTTTTTATACAGGGTTGAGGTTTGTGCATTTCAGGATTGGTTATCCTTTCTTTGCGCTTCTGAAGGATCCTGAGAGATTGGAGAAGTATGCTTCTGCTGTGGTGCTTCGGATTTCCTTTTGCTTCCTTCAGCAACAATGTTCATGGAAGGTTGGAGGTTGTATTGTCTGTTGAAGAGACACTGAGTATCACGAGGTTCTCAGTCTAGGTCTTTCTCTTTCAGTAAAGCATGCGCGGTAGTTGCCGATCGCTTGGCTGCTTCATGGAGTTCTGAGAAAGTCTGGAACTGGAGGTTTTCCAGTAGGGCTCTGTAGACAGGGATCATCTCACTGATGCACAAGTCCACCAGTTGTTGTTCGGTGACATTCGGATCATGGAAATCCAAGGATTGAACCCTGAACCTCTTCACATATTCGTTCGGGTGTTCAGTGTTCTTCTGAGTCATCCTTCCTAAGTCAGAAAGAGTAATCTGCTCCGAGACGAAGAAGTATTTCCTGTAGAAGGCATTGACCATTTCTCCCCAACTTGCGATGCTTCCTGGTGCAATGTTATTGTACCATGTGTACGCTCGGCCCATCAAAGATTTTGAAAATTCTTTCAAACAGACGACATGGTTTTACTCATGTTCGCCTAGCGCTTCTAAGAACCGAGAGACATGTTCTCGAGCGTTCCCCGTTACGTTGTACAACGTGAATGTTGGAGAAGTGTAGCCTTTTGGGAGAGGGATCTTTTGTGTAGCAGCAGGGTACGGAGGTTGATGACGGTGGACAATTGGTGTAGTTCCTTTCCCACGGTCCTCCATGAAGCGTTCCAGATCTTCACGAGTGATGAAACCAGCGGGCTCCTTTGATGTTGGTTTCTCCGCAGCTTTGTGGGCTTCATCATCGTCGACTACATGGACTGGGACAACTTCTGGATCGACGGTTGAAGACGCTTCTTGGCCTTTTCCCTTCTCCTGAGTTTTTTCTGACATCTATTTAGTGAGAGTTTTGAGATAATTGCATAGCTCCTTCTGTGTTGCAGCCATGTCAGTTTGATTTTTGGCAAGAGTCTCTTGCGCCTTTATGATATCAGCTATGGTAGGTGGATTCTCTCTGAATTCCTTAGGAGACCGGCCGAGAGAGGATGGTTTTCGATGTTGGTGTGAGGAGGAGTAGTATCAACAACACCGATGTTGGAAGAAGGAGTGGTTTATAGAGTACCACCGTTGTTGCTAATGCTAGCGTTGTTTGTGTTAGGATTTGTAACTGAACCTGACATAAGATCAACCATTTTATGGAAGTTGAGATTGCAACCGAGAGATTAATCTCCCACTGTGGTCGCCAATCTGTAGATGGGGAAAAACGGTTCGCTGGTTTTTTAGGGAAGTGAAGAGACGAGCGTGTTGTCGAGACTCCTCAACCGAGAAAACTGCTTAACCTCACACAGATGCACTGCAAAGGGAGTGCTTAGATTCGAGAGATCAATCTGTAGGACTCCGTCCAAAACCCAGTCAATGGCCGTTCCAGAGTCAATTCGGTCTCAAAGAGGGAGATGGGTTGATCTGTGGGAGGGATGCTGAGAATTCTGTGGGATCAGTGATGATCAAGGATTGTGGATGTGTTGAAGGTTTCTGCATTTTTTGGTGAACTGATGAGTTCAAATAAGTTCTGATAGATTGATGAATTCTTGATAGTAGTTACTCGAGAAATTCGACAATTGCTGATAGCTAGTGATCATTTATTGTCTTCAATCATGGATTCAGAGACTTACTTATATTGTCAGAGTCGTGAACACCTTGATCCCTGTAATTGTGATGGTTTCTTGAGTGAAAGAGTGGGAAAGTGGGAGATCGTGGTGAAACCAGTTCCAGGTTGTGCAGAGACTTGGTTGATTATTTACCCACTACTTTGCTAACTCCTTCAACCGTTGACACGACTTACTCACATTTCTCGTTGTGGATGAATCCACGTGTTGTAGGCCGCAAGACCAAAACCATAATTGATATCCCCCAATTTGACGTGATTGATGTCTCACGAATCGTGGATTCTGCATGACAGACGTGTATTAATTAGTCAGTTGTTGACTGATTAGACAGTGAGTCTAGGTTTTGTTGAATCGAGCATGAGTGATGAATGCTCAGCGATTCATGGATCGAACATGTAGTTTTATGAATGATGTCAATATTGTAGATTCAGTAATGAATTATTGAACAGTATTTGAGCGACTAAGCAAGTATTGCTCAATTCGGCGAATTATTGAATATTAAGAATTTGACGAGCAACTGAGCAAGTATTGCTCAATTCGACAAATTAATGATTATTGATAATTTGATGTGCAATTGAGCAAGTATTGCTCAATTCAACAAATTACTGATAAATTACTAAATATTGATAGCGGGATCAATATTCGAGCAACTGAGCAAGTATTGCTCAATTCGATGAATTAATAATTTTGACGTGCAACTGAGCAAGTATTGCTCAATTCGACCAATTACTAATATTACTAAATATTGATAGCTGGATCAATACTTGAGCAATTGAGCAAGTATTGCTCAATTCGACAAAATATTTATTGGTGATGTGACCCAATAAAATATTAAAATACTGGTAGAATGTTGGTTGTTGAATCCATCATAAATTCATTAGTGTTTGAATCTTGCTCTGAATGATGATTCGTAGAACATTTATTCGAAGCCCTAATTTCAGATCAATTATTTGTTAACTGATGAATCGCTGAAAATAGGTCATGAGTGATAGAAGGACCGACCACATGGGATATGGCGTCCATGTGGTACCCAGTGCTCGAGTGAGCATGCACCAGGGTTCTCAGTTGGAGAGTTGGTGAAAGAACGATGATTAAATGCCGGATTCATCATTTATTGAAAAAATTGCTGGGTTCAGCATTAAGTGATAAAACCTAAGTATGAAAGATGGGAGACCGACCAAGAGGGCATGGGGCCGTCTCTTGGTGATCCCGGCACCAGTTTTTGGTCGTTTGAGCAATTCCCAGGTTGGAGAGAGTTTGGGCCCAATATGAGTAATTGAGAAAATTAGGTTAGAATTATGAAAACGTGTGGGACCGGCTTTATGCAATCCCTAGGGATGACTCTAGTCGGTAAAGAAGGCATGCATGTGTTTCCATGGTGTCCGTGTCTCCATACTGAGAGTTTCAGTATTTTCTGATGTGCGTTCGGGCAACATTGTGAATTTTCAGAAGAGTTTCATCTTGACTGAAATTCTTGATTTTTGTTGGAATGAGCATGTACACTCAATTGATCAACATTTTGTAAATACTAAAATGAGGAAATTTTAACATTTAAAATTTTCGTGAGCATGTGAGCATGTTGGCTTTTAGTTTTGCATGATTCATCATGAATTTTGCTCAAACCAAGGAGTTTCATGAATTGAGGAAAATGATAATTATAAAAGACTAGGGATTGCAAGGTGTGGGTCCGGCCACGGCTAGGGCATGGCCGACCGACTATGTTTCCTGGTCCAGCACGCCTTTCCCTAACTTTATGTTATTATTTTTCATGAAACCGTGATATTGTGGAGAATCCATGAGTTTTCGTTGAAACATAGAAGTTTCATGAGTTTAGGAATAATAATTATAAAAATCTAGGGATTGTGAGGTGTAGGACCGGCCACGGCTTGGGCACGGCCTGCCGACTATGTTGCCCGGTCCCGCGTACCTTTTCTTATTTTATAATATTATTTTTCATGAATTCATGAGTTTTCCAAAAACAAGGAAAGTTGCTAAAACGAAGGAGTTTTCATGAGTTCATGAAATAACGAAAATAAGGAAAATAATGGGAGAAGCGTGGGACCGGCCACCGCAAGGGCATGGCCGGCCGGCCGGTGGGCCCGACCCCATGAGCGCCTCTTCATTATTTTAATATTTATTGTTTTTCTATGTAGAGGCGATTCTCTCTCATGTAGTCAGGGAAAAGTGAGTGTCACCGACGTCCTGAAGGCGTTGTTGCTCTCAATCTTATGGATAACCGCCTAATTACGTTATTCTACATAGAGGACATGATGAAATGCGTAGCACTGAACGATCAGCTAGTGGAGGCCTTTCAGAAAACATATTCATCATGGCTTCGTAAAATATGAATCGTTGCACGCCTGAAAGCCGTGTCAAAACATGCCTTTATTGAAAATCCACCATCAACACCAGGCGAAGGCTAGCCACAGCGCGCGGATGACGTTACCTCGTGAGATCGAGGAGTTGGAGCGGGAACAAAAGAATCTACTCGATGTTGCAAATGCTAAGAAGGAATCTTATGATCAACTCATGGCGGACGTCGGTCGATCTACCAAGGATCTGAATGCCGCTCGGGATGCTGTCGAGGAGGTCAATGGGCGCTTAACTAGGAAGAGGGCCGAGCTGGTTTCTCTGGATATTTTCTGATGATGATTTCTTGAACAATTTATTTGTTTTGTTTTGTTTTAGTGAGACTGGGGATTTTATGGTTTGCTTTTCTTTTGCAAGACATATTTTATTGTATGGTATAACTTCATTTATTATTATGGTTGGGTGGTATTTAATATGGTACCACTATGAATTTCAATAAGTAGGGATGAATGGAGTTGCTTTCGACATCTCTCAAGTTTCTTTCTGTATTTCCTTCACCCTCTGGTTGTTAGCTATATCTTTTTTGTGCAGCTAATGGCTCATCGCCTTCACGGATATACCTTAGCTTTTGCCCCAGTGCCAATACTGGGTATCCTTCATGAAAAGGAACATGAGCTGACTCGCTTGTTATCAGTGAAAGCTGAAGTGGAGGTACTTAGAGAGATTAGAATGGCTAATAGAGTGGATGCGCGTCCGTGATTTAATGAGCAGTATGAGACTTATTCGATGACTCAGGAGTCGCAGGCGCCCGGACGCGTAACTCTATCCGTACAACGTGTACTGGGTGATGCTATAACTGCCCGACACAAAGCTGAGCGCCTATTTCAGGAAGCAATAATTATGACGACTGATATTGAACAGGAAATAGCTGATTACCGCGCTTTCATCACTCAACAGGCGGGTCCGAATCTTCGTGGGTGTGTTTTGACTTTGTGTGCCGTGTCTGCTCTTATTCGTCCTACCAACATGAAAGCGGAGTTGACACGTCTGTTGATTTTTAAGGATGAAGTCGGGATGCTACAGACTCATCGTCCGATCGCCCTAGACAAGGCCCGCAAAGCTTATGACGAGCATAAAGAGACATTAGATATGGCTCAAAAAGTACATGCTTCTGGTGAAGTTATGCGTAAGGTTCATCAAGTATTGAAGGAGGTGCGTAATACTTATACTGATTCCATTACTCAGTACGGGGAAGCACAATTAATGATGCAAGACTTGGACGAAGACATTTCCTACTGCCGCTCGCTTATAGCTGGGTCATCCTCATCTTGAAGATTTTTTTTCTCTCCTCGGATATTGTGTTGTTTTGATTATATATATGAACGTTTGTTTTGATTAATCACCATAAAATTCTTTGAGTTTTGTTTCTCCTTTTCTTTCATTTGTTTTGAATTTATGGCTAATCGTGTGAGATTAGTTCTTGAAATGGAACGTCTAAATCGTCTTTTCCGGATGATGTGCCTTGCTCGAGATACTTTCGAGATCGAGAACTCAAGTTGGCATGAGCAATTGTCTGTTGCGGATCATCTGGTGAAGAGGATTCAGATCGAAGGTGGTCTTCCCGATTTAGCCCTTCTGGAGTATCGTGGTTATTGACGGGAGCAACGTATGATTACCCACTTTCGATGTGTTGAGGCGGGTCATAGTGCTAGATCCATTGAGATGGCCCTTGCTAAGGTTCGCTTGGAGCTTAATATGATACCATGTTATTTTTTTGGGTAGTTATAGTTCTTATAAATAGACAATGTATGTTAGTATGAAGTCTCCATTTTGTACTTTGTTCATTGTCTATGCTATTATTTGCTACATGGATGAACACTTGCATGGTTATGTGATGTATGTGGCTTCTGTGCCATCATTAGTATCCTCGTATAGGAGAGGATCCGAACTAGATCGCTTGCGGCTCGTAAGAGCCGAGATATATTTGACTAGGGAGAGAAGGATGGCGAGTCGTACAAAAGCTCGCGCTCAGTTCGACAAACATTATAAGATATTTTTAACATCTCGGAAGATTCAAGTGTCCGGGCCAGTTTCTTTCAGGATTCAGAGTGCATTGGATGATGCTGTCTCCGCTCGCCATGAAGCTGATGGACTATTGTAAGAGATAAATCTCATGATCATGGATATTGATCAGGTAATCGCGGACTATGATATATCCGCGTCTCATATTCCGAGTCGTCGTATTGCATGGTTATGTCTTGTCTTTGTGCATGATACGCGCCTTGGTGCATCCTTCAAATAAACAGGTGGAATTGGTACGGTTAGTAGTCCTGGAGGGTGAATTGGGAATTTTGCGAACTCATAGGTTGGTTGTGCAAGAAACTTCACGCAAGGCATTCGAGGAGCATGATGAGACTTCCAACATGGCTCGCCAGAACAATTCGTATGAGAGGATTTTACATCAGGTAGATTAGGTGCTAGGATATTTGCGGGCAGTTTTGACTGTGGCTACTATTCAATGTGAAGAAGCGCTTGTGATGATGCGCGATGTAGAGCAAGAAATCACGCATTGTCATATGCTCATAACTGAAACGACTTAAAGTTTCTCTCGTTTTTTTTTTTTTTTTTTTTTTTTTTTTTTTTTGTTTATAGCCAAATATGTATTCTAAGCAAAAGTTCTCCTGCTTATCCATTCGTTTTTTTTATCCCTAATGGAAGAATCAGTCAGTGCCTTATATTTGTCTCTAAGGAAACAAAAAATGGAACTGTTGTTGGTAATTCCCACTCGTTCATGAATGTGAGGAATTATTTGGGGTTAGCCAGATGCAGTATTTCCATGCTATGGATCTTTATGTGGATCGCCTGAGTACTAGTCGGATCGATCCTTCGACAGAAAGTGTGATGGCTGCGGATGAGGCGTTTGCTAACGCTCGTGACCGGATGGAATGCAAATAAGGCGACTTGGCTGTTGCTGGTGGTCGAATGAGGCGCGCGAACTCAGTTCTATCTTCATATCTTTGATTTAGTGGATTCTGCCACAGAATATATTGTTTTATCTGTATGTCGTGTCGGGCGCTTATGAGCATGCTATTTGTGTTATTTTCCGCGTATCATATACACGTGTAATTTCCTTTAAGAATATTAATTCTATGAAAATATTATCATTTGGATTAGTCGGGACTTACACTTATGGCGTTCTTTACTGATCATGCACGGGAGGTATCATCCTCCGGAGCTACTGATGTGCTTTGTCAAGCTAAGTATAGAACCTTAGTCTTGTCCGGGACTATTGGTGCATTTTGTCAAGCCATGCACATGGATTAATTCATTTTGGATTATTGGTGCACTTCATGTAGGCCGTGCACGAAGCCTAGTTTTTTCTTGGACTATTGGTGCACTTTGTTTAAGCCATTCACGGAGCCTAGCCCTTTCTTGGACTATTAATGCACTTCATCTAAGCCATGCACGGAGCCTAGTCCTTTCTTGGACTATTAGTGCACTTCATCTAAGCCATGCACGGAGCCTAACCCTTTCTTGGACTATTGGTGCACTTCATCTAAGACATGCACGGAGCCTAGCCCTTTCTTGGACTATTGGTGCACTTCATCTAAGCCATGCACGGAGCCTAGCCCTTTCTTGGACTATTGGTGCACTTAATTTGAGTCATGCAAGTAGCCTATCCCTTTCTTGGACTGTTGGTGCACTTCATCTAAGCCATGCATGGAGCCTATCCCTTTCTTGAACTATTAGTGCACATCATATTATCCATGCACAGAGCCTAGTGCTTTCTCGGACTATTGGTGCACTTCATTTAAGCCATGCACGGAGCCTAGCCCTTTCTTGGACTATTGGCGCGTCCTTTCGGGTCGTACGCGAGAATTTAACATGACTCAAAATATAATATAAGATAATTGTTTTATTATTTCTCAGCCATCCGACGTACATTAGGTTACTTAAGCATAATAAGTTTTAGGCCATTTACCAATGATAGGAGTATTGATGCGTGATCCATTCATTCGCTTCATATAGTAATATTCGCTCTGCTGCTGCTTCGCTAATCATATAGGGACCTTGCCAATTTGCAGCAAATTTTCCTGCTTTTTCATTGCGCTGGACATGCGGTGCGATTTTTAGCACTACATCATTCACACTGAAGACTCGTTCTTTCACTTTCTGGTTATAATATCTTGCTGTCGTTTGCCTATACTTATCCGCGAAACGTTCAGCCTTGGCTTGTCATTCCTCTAAGGTATCCAAATGAGCGAAACGACTAACCTCATCCGGGGTTGTGAGGCTGGCCATAGCCACGCGTGCGGACGGTATCGCAATTCTGCTGGTGGTATCGCAATTCTGCTGGTAGTATCGCGTCTTCTCCGTACACCAAAGAATAAGGGGAAGCACCAATTGAACTTCTCTTGGAGATGCGATATGCCCAGAGTGCAAGAGGTAGTTGTTCATGCCAGCCCCTGGGATGATCATGCACTGTCCGGCTTAGTATCCTTAACAGTGTTTTGTTGGTTGCTTCGGCCTTCCCGTTCCCCTGGGGGTAATAGACAGTCGAAGTGTGGAACTTGATCCCATATTGGTTCAACAGATCCATGACAGTTTGATTAACAAAAGAAGTACCATTATCCGAGTGTATAATCATAGGTGCACAAAATCGACATATGATGTGTTCTTTGATAAATGCAGCGATCGTGGCACCTGAGTAGTCCCAAAGTGGAATATGTTTAACCCATTTGGTAGAGTATTCAGTCGCGGTGATGATATACTTGTGCCGCCCGGATGAAGTTGGGCGTATCGACCCGATAATATCAAGTCCCCAGCTATGAAAAGGCCATGGGGTGACGACACTATGTAGCAAGGTATGCGGGGCATGGATTAATGATCCATGGCTTTGACACTGCTGACACTTTTTCACATGCTCGGCCGTATCAAACTCCATCGTGGGCCAGTAATACCCACCTTCATGCAACTGTAGGAAGAGTTTTCTCATACCTTGATGCTCGGCATTGTGAGTTGTAGCCATGACTATCTCCGCCTCTTCTTGTGACAGACAGCGTAGTATCTTGTCCCCGAAGCTCTTCCTATAGAGGATGCCTTCACTCATGAAGAATCGTCCGAGTTTCCTTTGAATTTTTAACGCTTCTTGTCTATTTGGCGGTAGGCGTTCGTACTGGATGAAGCCTATGTAAGGTTGTCTCCAGTCTTCTATCTCCGGACTACATATTTCCGTCTGCTATGGGGGTGCTTGACAATCATCACATTTATCCTGGACTACCGCTGCTTGGACTGCCATATTTGGCCAATATACGCCCATCCTCTGTAGCCGTCGGTACAACAGGATTCCTCCTGTTTGTCCGCATGATTCTTCATGGACGCGATTTAGTATTTCCTGCGCCTCTGGCTTTCCTACACATCGTGATAAAGCGCCTCCGGAAGTTCGGAAGTATAATTCTCCCCGGATTACAACAAATTGTTTCAACACTTTAACGGGCAACAACTGATCTTCCGCCTCTCTAGTCAGATCTTCGACGTATGTTGTTCTCCAATCATCCTTTAATTCGAACGATGCATCTTCTTTCCATGTGCTAGGTAGTGCTCTTATTTTTACCACTCTGGTGCCTTCGTCGGCTTCGTTTAACTGTAGCTTGGATGCTAAGGTATCCAATGCGTCTGCATGCTTGTTGGTGGATCTTCCAGTATGCTCGATGATGGTACTTCCTCTCCTCGCTATTAGTTCTTGAGCTTCCGCTCTGTATGGTGCAAAATGTGCCTCTTTTACCTGAAAATCACCCGATATTTGGTTTGTGACCAATTTCGAGTCTCCCTTGACGTCGATTGCCCCTAGATTGAGTTCCTCGGCCATTCGTAACCCAAGAATCAAAGATTCATACTCTGCGACATTGTTGCTACATTCAAAGTCCAGCTTAAAAGCGAATGATAATAATTCTTTCTTGGGCGTCTCAAATACTATCCCTGCTCCTCCATAAGAGCCGTAGGACGATCCGTCGAAAAATATCTTCCAACGTTCTTCCTCCTGGACTTCCGCAACTTCTCCGGGTATTTCATCACTTATTTCTGTCATATCCATACCTGGGAACGCGGCTAGAAGATCTGCAAATGCTTGCCCGCGCACTCCTTTCGACCGCTGGCATTTTAGCTCAAACTCGGATAACTGTAGTAACCAACGGGCCGTTCTGCTGGATAACACTGGTTTTGTCACCAGGTAAGCGATCGGATTAGATTTCGCCACCACTATGGTTTCATGAGCAAGCATATATGATCGTAATTTTTGTGTGGCATAGATAAGCGCTAAACATGCCTGCTCCGCCTTCGAATATCGAAACTCCGCGTCCCTGAACCCTCTACTAATATAGTGAATTGGGCACAGCTGGTCTTTGCCGAGGTCTTGAGCCAACAGTGTTCTGATCGCTACATTGGTAAATGCAGTGTACAAGTATAGAGGCTCGCCTTTGACCAGAGGTCGTAGGTCCAGCGCGCTGATTAAACATTCTTTAAGTTTCTAAAAGGCCTGCTCCTGCTCATCTCCCTACTGGAACTGCTTGTTCTTATTTAGCAGTGGTGTGAATGCACATAATAGTTGTGCCAGCCCTGGGATGAACCTTCGGACATAAGACACTCTATCAATAAAAGTCTGCAACTCTTTTATGCTTGCGGGTGACCTCATAGTAGTTATCGCTTCAACTTTATCCGTATCGATTTGTATCCCTTTGTCGGTAACAACAAACCCCAGAAATTTTCGGAGGTGTGACTCCAAAAGCGCATTTGAGAGGATTCATCTTTAGGTGATACTTTCTACATCTGTTGAAGACATGCCTTAAGTGGCTGAGGTGGTCTTTTCGTGCCCGGGATTTCACCACCACATCATCTATGTAAACTTCCATAATTTGATGCATCATGTCGTGGAAGATAGCCACTATTTCCCGTTGGTAGGTCGCTCCCACGTTTTTCAACCCGAATGGCATTACAGTATAATAGAAATTCCCGTATGGGGTCTGGAAAGCTGTTTTTTGCGCATCTTCCACGGACATCCTAATTTGCTTATATCCGCTAAATCCGTCCATGAAAGAAAACATATCATACATGCATGTGTTATTTACCATTGTATCGATGTTTGGTACCGGGTAATCATCTTTAGGGCATGCCCGGTTTAGATCTCGATAGTCGACACAACACCGGACCTTACCATTCTTCTTTTACACTGGTACGATGTTAGCTAGCCACACGGGGTGTTGGATCAGTTTAATGAAATTGG
This sequence comes from Papaver somniferum, assembly GCF_003573695.1. Classification (NCBI taxonomy): domain Eukaryota; kingdom Viridiplantae; phylum Streptophyta; class Magnoliopsida; order Ranunculales; family Papaveraceae; genus Papaver; species Papaver somniferum. Next base: position 24,587,600 of record NC_039358.1, read on the forward strand.
ATTTCAACAGCTTCTCCACCTCTTCCTTGATCGCCAATTCTATATTCTCCAGAAAGTTGCGCCTCCGCTGCTTCACAGGCTGATACTCGGGCGAGACATTGAGGTTGTGCGCGATCAAACTGCTATCAAAACCCGGCATTTTGTCATGAGTAAATGCAAACACATCCCGATACTCACGGAGTAGGTTGACCAGTCGTGACCTTTCACTACAAAATTACTGGGTTTTAGTCACGACCCAATTGCCACGGATTTAAATATCTGTGGCTATATGTTACATTTTGCCACGCTAAACAGGTAACTGTGGCAAATAGGTCTCTCATTTGCCACGACATGATATCAACTTGCCACGCGTCTAGCCTTACACGTTATAAGCCTGCCGGATATCTTCTACTCACGACATAGTGGGTCGTGGGTATAGTGGGCCTCTTGCTTCGGGTCAACAAATACTGCCGTAGCAATTGTTTGCTGTGAAATTCTCTTAAAAACCCAAAGTCGTAACTAGTAAACCTGCAGAATACCACGATTTCCACCTGATGATAACTCCCCAGTTCCTTCAGTTCTTCCCACCTCCCTCAAAATCCTCTTTCTTCGATTATGGATGCTATAAAAACAATCGATACCTTGAAACCGTATACACAGAGAAGATTATACTTCAGGTAAGATGGGATTTGTAAAATTAGATCTTCTTATTTTGATTTTCTGAAACTAGGGTCTTTTAAGTAGTAATTATTTATGTAGGAATCAACCTAATTGCATATCGATTTCAATTATTTTACACTGATCTAGAATTTATCTTCTTTAATTTGGATTATTTTATGATATTAGGTCAGATTTGGAAGAAGGAAGTCATCAATTTCATTATCCTCTGCAGGACATCATCGATTTTATCTGCACAAGCTGGTAAGAAGTTTAATTTCTCGTTCCTTGGTTTCCTGCTGCAATTGTCATCCATTTTTAGTTTCTTTTAGATCAAATTTCGATTTTTGTTTTGAAATTCCAGCTAATGTTCTTGCTTTATAACATCAAATATACTAGGTTTTTAAAATTTCTAATTCAAGTGTAATTGCAAAACCCAGTATGCATGTCTTTCTAGGTTAGTCAAATACTGTTTTTGGTTATTCCCATAGAATGTTGTTTTTTCAGTAAGAGATGTGCATCTGGATGTGTATTAAGTCTCCATTCTAATGAACCCAGTTATTTGAGGGTAGGTTGTTGGCTTAAATATCACGAGTTTATGAAAATTGCTTTTCTGTTTGGTATTCTCACTCTAGAAAGAAAGGAAAAACCATGGACAAGTGCACTATTTGCGGGGCTTCAAGGTGGAAGATAGTGAGACCTAATACTCCTTCTAAGATACTCCGCCACTTCCCATTAAAAGGATTCAGCCTTTGTTTATGTCTTCCAAAACTGCCAAGGACATGAGATGGCATAAAGAACGGCGAACTGATACTTATGATCCAAGTAGTCCAGTGAACCATATTTATGTGTACTTGAGATCCTTGATTGAAGAACTTAAAGAGCTATAGGAAGGAGGAGTTGATACTTAAAGAGATTCTTTTAGATCCAAATTTAGATTTTTGTTTTAAAATTCCAGTTAATCCGAGTCTATGAATCACAAAATACTTTTCATCTTGAATGCATATTTGGTGAAAAAATCTCAGTTTTGGTCGCTAATTGTATAGCACAGTCCCTTTATTTTCCCTTCTTTATTATCTTAGGAGTTAAGGACATTATCAATATGGTTAACTGACCCTTATTTTCTTTTGTCAATGGATTTTTCGTTCTTTTTATGCACATTTTTCTGCTTTATGATCAAATGATTGGATCTTTTAATAACTATGAATGTCTAATCTCCTCAGACCACATGATTGTTTGTGGTTTATAGGTACACATAGTGCTATATAGAAATAGGAATACCAATGGATACTATGTAGGTAAATTACGGTAAAGTTGCATCACCATAAGATTACAGACTCTATTCATAGTTTTGAGTAATTTATATGTCGCTTTTATCTTTTTGTTGCAGTTTGTCATCTGAATATCTACTTGATGTCTGCAATTTGCGAACTCCACATTGTTATTAATAGCTTTATTGTATTCTATTAGTGCTTCCTTCTTTAATTATAACTATTTGCTTGCATCAACTTACCAATGTATGAAAATGTACACCAATTATTGTTAAAGTCTTCTTTTCCTTTTTGGCAATCTTATTGACATCATGCTCAACCTGTGGTAACTGCAAAACAAATTCAAAATTATGTTTTGGGCTGGATTTAAAAATACCAAGGATTTGATTTAAGTCTTTAATGTCTTGGCTATATGCAGGGATATAGAATGCGATATGTAGAACGCATATCGAGCCCCCCACATACATATTTTTGTTGAATATTTTTCTTTTATGTCTTGGCTATGCCATAAGGCATAAGTATGTTCCCAAGAGCTTTTGTGAACTTACCCGACTAAAAAATCTTTTTGTAGAATTACGTGACATACAGTTGTGTCCAGTTTATGCTAGTTGTTTTTCTTTTTTCAGTTTTTCCTAGTTGTTCATTCAAGGTAAATGTTACATGACAATAGAATCTGTTTTGCGATTGTAGTTTTTTGTATTGTGTGGTTCTTTTGAAACTTAAATACAACTTTTCATTAATTTCTTATTATGTGTTTTTTATCCACACGTTGTGTGATCTTTTTGTTTCATTATGATGTGCTTACTTATTGTTTGTGGTTCTTGCAGGAATATAGATGACAACCCACAACCTCCGACAGCAAAGAAAGTAAGAGGAGGGGCTAAGTTGAACTTTCGTACAAAGATGAAAAAGGGCGAGAAAGTACCACTGGAATTTTGGCAGGGTGCACCAGTTGGACCAAACGCAAATAAGATCTCGGCTTATTGTGGAAAGCTGGCACTAAATGGAGAAAACTTCCCTTTTGACATTCATGACTGGTCTGAAATGCCCCATAAGGAAGCTTGAAGAAGCCATTGAAGAGATAAAGGTAAAGAAAATTACTTTAACCAATATATTAAATTATTTAACTGATTGAAGATTGCTGAATTTTAACTGATGAACATTGTGGAATATTTTTCGTTATTCTGATGAGATCAACTTTCGGGTGGAGGAGAAAATCCATGAAAAATGGAAGGCAAACAAACGTAACATGAGGTTGGAACATTTCGATGAGAATAAGAATGATGCACAAAACAGAGCTAGTTGTCCAAACGAAGTTATTGACACTCAGTAGGCAAATATGTTGATATATTGGTGTTCACCTGAATTCAAGGTGAGAATGTTTACAGATTTATCATTTATGAGTTTATATGTTAAACTGTGACTTCTAGCTTCTGAACGTTGAATAACATAGAAAAAAAGCAAGAATGGCAAAGCAAGTAGAAAGCATTTGGTTGTGCCTCATCATGGTGGTACTAAGTCATTCGTGAACCACGCGATAGAGGTAACAACTAATATCAAACGATATTGATAGTTAATGTTTATGTAGATCTTGACAATACTATATATGAACAAATAGAAGAGACAACGCAAAAGAAAGCAAGTCTAGCGGCTGTGTATCGGAAAGCCTATAGAGCCAGAGAAGGGAAAACTTCCAACCCTAAAGCTGAAGCAAATCGCGTATGGCTTTTTAATACGTTAATTTGTATGCTGTTAGAATTAGTAAAATTGTTGCAACTTGTTCTCACTTTAACTTTGCATATTATAATTGCAGGCTCAAATGGAAGCCTTGGAGAGGGAAGATTTAGAAGAGAATGGTTCAGATAATGATGTTTCAATCTTGGAACTCACTTCTTATGGCCAGCTGAAAGGAGACAAGTATTCAAAATCATGGGAGCTGAGAAACCTGGTCGGATTCGTGGTGTTGGTTCGCAAATTAAAGTAACCAAGCTTAGGGGGAATCTTCTTCAAATGTTGTCCAAAACAACGAGGAAAATGCTGCATTAAATTAAGAAACTGAAGGAGGATCAGGTTCATATGCAGAATGAATCTGAGGTAATGTTTTATGTTTATTAGTACAAATGATTGTGCATAGTTGTTTATAAACCTCTAAACATGTTCCCCTTGCTGCAACATATTAGAAAGACGATGGCATAATTGTTAAGTTAGACTCTGGATTAACATCATGGACTATAGTGATATTTGCAGACACATTCTTTATTTTAGCTGTCACGACACACATTAGCATATCGTTATCCAATAGCTTGCCAACCAACTTAATATTTGCGTACACCAGTGGATGATATCATATTGAATTATTAGGAAATTTGGAAATGGGTGTACTGGTTTTGGAATACTCTGAATTTCTTGTTCTTTTTTCTACCATGGATTGATTTATGGGTAACTAGGTGTATGGGCTTAAATGTATTGATAGATATTTGTACTTGTTTGAATCCATAAGTGTACGTGAGAGATTATAGTTGGATGAATGGTTGTTCATATGATTCTGCTGTATCTTCTTAATGGTTTAGACCACATGTTATATTTGAAGGGATAAGAAATTAAGCCTCTATAAATTTTGTATACATGGACATTTTCTTCTGTTATTTGTCATTGATATCAGATTTGATGTCTACATTTTGCAGGTTAATTTCATCGAAAGATATTATGTTTAAGGTGTTGGAAGATATATCATAATTAACTTTGGAAGTAAGAAATCCATATGTGATAATTTAAGTATTTTGTGTTCATTCACTTAAATTTCTCTTGAAACTTTTAGCAGACTCAAAATGGTTTAGTATTAAGTTTTTATTTGTTTTCTTGTATCAGACTCAAAATGGCCAAGTATTAAGTTTTTATTTTCTTTGGAATGTAATCAATCAGACAAACATGTAGTACTTGTGTTTTCTAATGAATAAATTGTCTTTTTGAAATTATTGTAGTGTAAGTAAATATTGTCCTGTTATTTCAGTTTTTAAATAGCTTCAGTGAAATCCAGCTACATAAAATGATCTTGGAGCAAAACCCACGCCTAAAAATTGTGGCTGACACCGTGGCTAATAACCCCACACATGTGCCATCCAACTAATTATTAGCCAGGACGGTAACCGGGGTAAAAGCTCTTAAATTATTAGCCAGGCAAGGAAAAACCGTGGCAACCGTCGTGGCAAATACTTTTAGCCACTGGACTATTTGTTACGAGGAGGCTGGCGTGGCAAATTGTTTTTTCCACGGGTTTTTGATCAACTGCCACGGTTTCTTGGCGTCACAAAAAATCAGTATTTTTGTAGTGTTTCTTCTCCTTCCAGATGCTTGCTAATGCGCACGCAGCGAGGTTCATCTTTCGTGCCAAGGTTTACTTCTTCTAATCCATCGAGGGTCGGATCGGGTCTTGTCTTTTCTTCAGGTAAGCCTTCTATTATTCCTGCAAATCTTCAATCACTGCGGTTGCTTCCATCATTTCTTCGTCCGCCGATGACATGGCGTAGTCATGTTGTCGATTGGAAGCTTCCTCGGCTAATTGCTGTAAACGGTAAACATGTCCGCCCTCTGGACGTGAGAAGCGTTTAAATTGACTATTATTTGTTTCGACTACAACCCTCTTAGTCCCCACGACAGGTCCCATCCGAGATGGAATAAAGACCGATTTAGCCTTTCCTTTCATTTGTACCTCAGGATGGAACTCTTTCCACTTAGGGAGGGTGGTGAAATGCTCCGAATGCTCCCTTGGTCCGTGACTGGTTGCGTGAAGAAAACTGCGTCTGCCATGTAAGCTTCCTCAGGACCAAACGGATTACTTGTGCCGGGATCCGGAATTGTTTTCCTCCAATATTAGTCTTTACACACTGGTGATATGTAGATGCTACTACCTTGTGGTTCAGAATCCATCCTCGCCCTAGTAAGACATGAAACGTGGTATCATCCTCAAGCACGTAAAAAGGGGTGAGTGCTCTGATAGGCCCGATCTTCATCATCAAATGTACTATTCCCATTGTCATCTGAGTCTAACCTCCAAATCCTCTCACGGTCGTTGCGCGCATTTTGATCGACGTTCTTGATACTCCTAAAGATTCCAATGTGTGTAGGGAGATCATATTGAGGGAAAATCCGCCGTCTATGAAAGCTCGCTTGAGGGATTGCTTGTTAATATGTGCCGTGAGGTACAAGGGTCGGAGGTGTTCTCCTGGATAGCATATATCTTCATCAATGAAAGTAATAGCTTCCTTAGGCGTCGGATTGTACACCTTTCCAGATGCAATTGCTGTGATGGCTTTGGATGCCTCGCGGACTTGATCCTCACTGAAACCAAGGGAATTGAAGAATTGATGGGCCAAAATGGTTTGGGCGAATTTTCTAGCGACTCCATTTGTGTCTGAAAATATGGTTGTCTCGGACGCCTCACATGCTTCCTCCTCCGCGTCTTCCCATGGTCTCCAGGTTTCTCCTTCTGCGGGTTCATGGGAGATCATCATAACTTGGTGCTGAGGGAGCGGGTCCTTTTGGATGCTTTGTTTTCCTACTTCTAGCTCGCCTTTGGCTCGTTTTCTCTGTACTATGTAGCGCAAAGAAAGACACTCCACAGTCGGATGATGGACCCTCCGGTGATAATGACAGTATCGTTCATGCATATTTTCTGTCGCGGTAGGTTCTGTAGCCACGGGCGGCAAAGTTTCTTCTTTGTTGGCCACCCAATATTGTTCTAGAAGTCCTATTATCTGCTCCCTGCTACACGGTAGTGGTGGTGGCGGGTTTGATCTACCTCCATCCGCTCTTCCCCATCTTTTGCCGGATTTTCCTCCTCGGTAGGGGCCGAAAGCGGCGGCTCCTCCCTTTCCTCTATCACCTCCTTGTTCATTGGATGCATTGTTAACAGAATGTAATTTCCAATTGTGTCCGCTTTTCCCCGAGTTCATAACATCCGCACAGTCTGATATCCGGGATGCAGCCTCTTCGACCTCCACAAAAGTTTGAAACTTGAAGTTCGTCAAGTTTAGCCGGAAGATTGCATCCATTCCTCGAATGAAAATCTCCACCAAGCACTCCTCCGGGATGTCCTCGTCACATTCCAGTGTGAAATCTTGGAAGCGAGTGATATATGTCCCAATTTCTTCTCTGATCCGCTGGGTGTACCTTCCCAAGTCTATTGATGTGACTCTTATTTGTGCTGGCGGGCCACGATCTGATACTTCCTGGTTTCAAGTTATCATACCGGGTAAAAGCGTTGTCCGTGAGTGACTTAGGGAACTCTCTCATGCAGAGGCTCTCATCCTGAGCGTACAAATTCATTGCTGATATAAAACGGCTCACATGTTCCCGCGCATTCCCCTTTCCTCCATATAAATTTTGGCGATGTGTAATCCTCGAGATATAAGTAATCAACGACTTCTGCAAAGTACAGGGGTTAGAATGAATCGTAAGCATTTTGCTTCGTTACTCGATAATGGGCCTCTAGATACTTGGCGATCAGTCTTCTGTCATACCCGAAGTTGTGTTTTTTGAACTGACTGTTTTAGTGGCTGTCGCGCTCTGTTCCCTTGCTCGCTTCAGACGTCCACGTAGCTCATGTTGCCTTTTAATGGGCACGTCTAACTCCTCTTGTATTTCGGACATCTCCTGCTCGCTGGTCTCAGCTGCGGCTTTCTTTCTAGGCATTTCTCCTTTCTTCTGGAGCGCTCCTGCACCCTGGGATGCTCATGCTCCTTGTACGATAGGTGTCGTGACTACTGCTCGGAAATGTATTTCTTCATCACTTTAACCTTGTACATCTTCTACGATAATGACATCCGGATCAGGTACTTCTCCACCCACTGGTACTTCCTGACTCGCACCTGGGAGTATCATGCTGGAAAAGAGGCTAAGAACCTCCCACTGTGGTCGCAATGTTGATGGGTAGAATGTGGGAAGGAGGAACTAGCCCTAATCACAGAAAGTACTCCCAAGGAGTGGATAGGTTTAGGGAAGTACTAGGGAATTAATGATGCCTTAAGAGATATACCTTCTTTCCCTTTTATAATATCTCTATTATGGATAAGTGCCCATAAGATTACCATATTACTGAACTTGCCATTTCCCTTTCTTTAAGTTAATACCAAACCATAAAGGGCCTCTCCCTCTAGGCCAAGGCCCAACTATCCATGTGTACTCTTGGGTAAACTATGGCTTCCCTATCTTAATGGGTTTGGCCTAGTCCCCAGGTCTCTTTATCCTAAAAGGGAACCCTTAAAGGATTAAGGGGTTGCCCATTCTAGGATTGGTTATTTTCATGTATCAACAGTTGGCAATAGCTACGTGTACTCACAATAATGGTTATTCCAAACCCTAGTTATCCTTCTTAAAAATACAAGAATAAATTCTCATAAGAAGTTTCCTAGACATGAATCAAAACAAACTCTAAAACCAAAAACGATCGAGCACACAAAAACATCAGAGTTTGTGTTCAGTATCTTCACGGGTATCAAGACCTTCAAGCTTGTGTCTAACAACATTGACAGTTTCTTCGGAGAAGATATGCTCTTTGAGAAGGTCCTTAACATGTGATTTCATGAGAACAAGGTCAGAATTAACCTTTTCCAACTCAGTTCGTAACATATCAAGATCCTTCATAGAGTTTCCAAGCTTCAGTTTTGCTCTCCCGAGATCATTGAGAAAACCATGAACCACTTCAGCAGAAATCATCTCAGCATTTTCTCGATCTTGATGAGAATATGCATAAAAACATGATGCACCAGGATGAAGATTGTCATCTTTAACAGTGGTTCTTTTCTTCTTTGTATTGAACTCGAAGTAAATAGAGTTATCAATAAAATCTTCAGGTAAATCCCAAGAGCATGGAGGAGCAACCATTCTTGAATAACAAAACCTGGAGTAGGCGTACTCAAATAAAAGGTTTTGGTATTTAAAGGGTTTCTAACGGAAAACGAGTTTAGGGTTTACAAAGTTGGTCCGTGACCAGTAACACGGGTACCCATACGAACACAAACTTGACCGAAAAGAATGAAAGCCACGAAGAGAAACAAACCAAGAAGACGATCTGCCAAGCAATATTTTTCCTAGTGAAAAGATTTCACAAGTCTTAGCTGGATAAATTTTACATTCTCATCAAAGAAAAATTCAGAGCATAAGAATAACAATTTTTGAAATAATAAAATTTGAAAGAAATTTAAAAATTAAAAGCTTAACACTACAAAGACACAAATACTTGTGCAAAAGTGTTTGTGAATGATAATCTAGTTAAGAACGATAAGAAAATAGCTAGATAATCAGAAAACAATTCGCCATCAAGTATACCTGACCATATCTCACTCAACCAGAATTTTGTGAGTGAGATTTCAACCTTGTGATCAATTAGCACAAGTATTAGCCTTGAGCTCATCAAATAACGGTTGCTTTCGGTTAAACCTCTTTCTCCTGTTCTTTGGAGGAAAACCATTATGATGCGAAAAGTTATCATAAAATTTACTATCATCAAAATACGACGCATAGTATGTATTCTTACCTGAAGAATTTTGACTGGAGGGAATTGACAGCCTGTCAATAATCTCCTTATGTCCTTCAATTATCATTTTTAGGTTGTCATCCATCTCTCCATTTTTGCTTCCTTCTTCGGGTACCTTTTTCACATCATGAACAACATTATCTCCCATTATAATCAAAGAAGATCCTCGAGCTCTTCTTGGACGAAATGGTTTAGGAAAACTGTTTCGCATTTGAACATTTGAGGAACACATGGAACTGACTTTCCTGGTGGGGTGCACAGGGTGAGTACTAAAACCAATTGGTTTAGACATACGAATGTCAGTTACACCTTTAAGAATTAAATCTAAGGTGTGTTGAAGACGATCAATAGAGATGTCATTCAACCTATATTTCCTCTTTTGTTCACCATGTCCTTTTGAATCACAAAAGAGACACACTTTCTGATCACCTGAGTGATTAGACAGAACAGTCTTAATCCCATCGTTGGGAGATATCTTCCTTCCAAGTGATGTGGATATTCCTTGATTAGAGGAAGATACAGTCACATATTTTACAATATGAAGGGATTTTGATTTTGCTTCTGGAACAGAGAATTTTCCAGTTATATCAGAAGTAGTTGGTATAGTGGACTCTTTGGAACATTCTTGAATAGAGAGTTTACTCAAAACAAGTTCAGTTTCCAAAGCATCCTCTTTGAGTGTATCCTCAAGCATAGTTCGTGAGGAACAAACTGAGGCGTTTTCCTCACGAAGGACTTTTAGAAGAGATTCACGCTCATTTATCATACCAACAAGGACATTAACTTTGTGTTTCAACCGGTTGACATCATCAGCCTGGATTCTAACAAGTTTTAGAATCACTGCATTGTCATTGGATGCTTCCATTTCAACTTCAGAGTCAGACTCGTCAGTAAGGTAAACCGGGTAACACTTGTCAATGAAAGTCCGTTTCATTGGAAAACCAGATTCGTCTATATTCGAGATCGACAAATCTTTCTATTTAATAGATTTCATAGAAACAGACCTTTTGTTTCTGGTAATGCATTTATTAGAGATAGCACTTCTATTCATATTCAGGTCGCTACAAACACAGACTTATAAGGTCTTTAACGTGTTTTCCTGCTCTGATACCAATTGAAAAAGCGGGGGTACAACAACCACAGCCAATACTTCGTTTTGCAATCTGAATAGACAAACTCCAATATACTTTCAAGAGAATCAACTAGACAGTTAGACTCAATATAGAGAAAAGTATATCCAAGAGTTTTGTATCTCTATCTCTCACTTCAATCTGCTATTAGTAAATAGGAATTTGCGAGCCCGATTGAATATAAGAGACATAACTTGAACGGTACCAAAGACCAATGTTCAAGGATCAATCAATTTCAATCAACAACTAAAGGTTGGATTTCCCAGTTGACCGATTCAACGCGTAACCTGTGATATTTCAATTATATAACAAAATATAATGCGGAAAAGAAATAACACATACATCAGAAGTTTCGTTAACGACGAAACCGCAAATGAAGAAAATCCCTGAGACCTAGTCAAGATTTGAACACCACACTGTATTAAGCTGCTACAGACACTATCCTACTACCAATGAACTTCAGACTGGACTGTAGTTGAACCCTAATCAATCTCACACTGATTCAAGGTACATTTGCGCTCCTTAAGCCTCTGACCCTACCAGGATACTACGCACTTGATTCCCTTAGTTGATCTCACCCACAACTAAGAGTTGCTACGACCCAAAGTCGAAGACTTAATAAACAAATTTTTCTCACACAAAAAAGTCTGTAGGAATAGATAAATTTGTCTCCCACAGAAATACCTACATGTGTTGTTCCGTCTTTTGATAAATCAAGGTGAACATGAACCAATTGATAACCCATACTTAAGTCTATATAGCAACATGACTTTTTTCTCAAAATAAGAGATAAAATATATATACTTTTGAGTGATTGATAAGTTCAAGTCTCCACATCCTTTTGTCGATGAAGTTCCACAAGTTCCCTTGAGTAGTTATTCTTCTTCATTCAATGAACGCCGTGGAGTCTAAAGCTCAACTACACTTACTATCCTAAACCGAGACTTAGCTATAAGTATACTAGAAATCAAGACTTATAGTTTTGGAAACTAAACTTGACAAACAAGCTTGAGATAGAAACGCTTGCGAGTTCGACCGAGCAATGCTCTAACAATCTCCCCCTTTGTCAAATTTAGTGACAAAACTATCAATACATATGAAATACAAAATAAATAAACTTTGTAGCTTCTCATCCAAATGCTTGATCTCCTTGGTTCTTCAACATTACTCGAAATCTTTGTCATTTCCAAGTACTCCAATGATTTCAAATGTGTTCAACTCCGCATCACTGTTGTTAAAGATCTGTAGCTATAACAATGAGAAAAATAGTAGCTCTCAATCATGTTATATAGTGTCATAGTATTATTACACAACATCAAAGTTCAATTGTATCACAACTTTGACAACAATACTATGGTGATATGCACTCCCCCTTAGTCAATACTTCATCTTAAATGAAAACCACTCCCCCTTACATAATTATCTATAAACCATATGTATTTGTATTGTGAACTACACATTAATTCTCCCCTTTTTGTCAAAAAAATTGGTAAAGGTACGAAAATTAGTGGGATCCTAATGAAATTTCCATAGAGACACTTCATGACCAAAAGAGAAGCACATATCAACTTGCTTAGATACAATCATATAGCCGAAACTAAATGCGTTCATCAAGGAGTTTATAAAGATACAAGATAACCCTATAATATTCCACAGCTGCACTTCCCACAAAGATTTTGCAATTAAGTACAAGTTCAATTAAGAACATTCTCCCCCGTAAAATGTCATTCCAAAAGGAACAACAAGAGCGACCTTACGTTTAGGAGAAATGAAGGATTTCTTTGGATATTAACAAATATCATGAAACATGAACTTTGCATCCAAAATACTCAATTAAATTAACCACAAGAGAACCCATGGTTAATTTAATCGGAAATGCTCACAAAAGCAAGCTTACGGAGCCGCACAGTATTTACACAAAGATGTGGATCAGGGAAAGACCAATATTGCGGAATAAACACGGATTCATTCTAATTTTCATCACTATTTGCACAATGACATATAATAATAGACCTAATCATTGTAAACAAAAGTTCATCCTTTCTTCCATCAATATTTACATAATGTCATAAAAGGCTTAACTTTTATTTGTCAAAAGTCCATTCAATCTTTTATCAATATTTGCATACTGACATATGAAAGACTTTACTTTTGATAGTGTATAGGACAATCAAAGTTCATGGACGCAAACACACATATCCCATAACAAGTTTCAAGATATAAAACCATAAAGATTAATACTGCAAAATCATCTTCCAAATAAATTTTAGAATTTAAATAAATAAATCTAAAAAAATTGCAAGATGAAAATCGTTGGACATAGCTATGTGTATTCACAATAATGGCTATTCCAAACCCTAGTTATCCTTCTTAAAAACACAAGAATAAATTCTCATAAGAAGTTTCCTAGAAAAAATAAAACAATTCTTAGAGAACATAATTCGAAAAACATCAGACATGGCCAACAATCAGAGATCGAACATAGACGAGTTCATCAGTTGCTTTCTTCAGTTCGTTTTTCAGAAATTCAAGATTCTTTGTTGCAATTCCAAGTTGTTCATGTGCGACGCTAAAATCTCTAAGAAGATTTCCTACCAGTTGTGATGACATCTGAACTGGAAGTTTGTTTTCATGATCAACAACATGAAAGCAGGTTATGAAAACAGGGTCCTTGTGAAACTCGATAGCTTTGCCCTTCTCAACTTCATCTTCCTTGTTGCATACATCCATTGTGCTTACACAAAAATCTCAGGGGAACTTTTTGACGATACATGTATGTATCAAAAAGGGTATGATACATATATATATGTGTGAGTGCTTCATAATGTTAGAGCATTGCTCGGTTGAACTCGCCTGCGTTGCTATCTGAAGCATGTTTGTCAATATTAGTGATCAAAACTATAAGTCTTTATTTTTAGCCTACATAGATAAAGGTCTCAGATTAAGATAGAAAGTGTAGTTGAGCTCAAGACTCCATGGAAATCATCATACAAGACGAAGGACTGCTCAAGGAACTTGTGGATTTTCATCGACTAAAAGGTATGTGGAGACTTGAACTTATCTGTCACTCAAAAGTCTATTTACTCTATCTCCTACTCTTGAGACAAAAGTCGTTTTGATACATAGACTTTCATTATACACATCGAGCCGAGTTTATGATAGACGCATTTATGTGTCTAATATAGCCCCATTGTATATTGTGTTAGTACCCATTTTTGTACTTATTATGGCTTTTTATGTCCCTGTAGGTATTTCCGGAGAAATAAGCTTTTGCGGCGAAATTGGCTAAGAAAGTGGTTTTTGCGCTCGTGGGAGAAAATTACTATACAGACTCTCACTTTGGATAAGGGGTAACCTAATTACTAAGGGGTGACCCATTTCCAGGCAGCTGCTAAAGGGACACCAGAACTGGATAGGGGGAGGTCTTCTTCAAATTTCAAATACTGGTTTTTGGCGGGAAAGGCCATGCATATCGCTGTTGAATTTTGATCCGATTGTTGGAGCTGTTTTAGGGAGATTAAACACCGGAAATTGATTGCGCTGGACGTGATATGGATATAAAATTCTAGTATGGATGATTTCATGGGCTTAATTGGGCTAGAATATCCGGGAGAAGCAATCAAAGTTAAAACAGAGAGACGTGTCCTGTTGTGCACTTTCAAAGATTTTTGAGAGATTTCTGGAGGACTTTGACGATGGATTAACATTTACACGGTCTTATTCAAGTCTAGGGAAGAGTTTGGTAGCTATTTTATAGCTAACAGCACGTGAAAAAGCTCAACAGAAGGGATTATTCTCTCAACAGCGCAGAAAAGAAAAAGAAAAGAAAAAGTCGGAATTTATACGAGATATTTGGGGTATGTGGGATATATAAGAGTGGTTTCAATTCATAAAAAGGGTTAGAAAAGTTTAGAGAGAAATAGGAGAGAGTTCAGAGCCGAAACAAGGAAGATACCATTGATTGTTGCTGCTGCTGCTGCGAGGAGGAAGAACGTGAAGAACAGACTCTCCAAGGCCGTCGTTTATCAACAGTGACATCGACTGTCTACTGCGGGTCGTAGTTCTTCAACAGTGCAAACAGCGAGCTCTCTGTGTCGTTGTTATACAACACTTGTGTTCTATCGATTATTTTCAGCACTACCCCTTTGTAACAGTGACGCTGCAACAGTATAACAGCGTTACAAACTTCAATTATCAATTATTTTCATCAATAAAAACACTTATTTAGCCATGAATACATCTTGTGAGTGTGTTTTTGAGATGAGGAGCTAAACCCCTTAGCCAAGGCGACGGAGGAAGCCATTGGTCCTTATTTATGGTATAATTCTAACTTTATTATTTATTTGCAATGTTATTACATGATTATTTGCATGGAATTTTTATTGGAAAATTGATTTTTATTGAATAATTGTGATTCATTTTGATGGAGCATGCTTAGTTTAAGACTCTTGATGTTTCATGCTTGGTGTTTACATTTATTACTTCAAAAATCTACAAAAGGCATAATATTAGAATCACTCTAAAAGAAAATTGCATGAATATTAATTATTAGAATTTATCAAATAATGGATCAATGGTGGAATCCAAGTCTTGGTGTTTTTCTCTAAAGGTTTGAACTATTTTATTTATTTGCGTGTTTAATTTAAATCTAGAAAAATTGTTTTCTTCACAAGTCTGAAAAGAACCTGTTTACTACTACAACTACAATCACTATTTGAAAAACTATCAGTTTATCTCGCCTATCTATATCTCGAAATATGTGTTGGTAAGCTTTCGCTTTAGCTGAATTCATCTTTACCAAGTGACGAAAGTCATGTTATGTTTCAATCACTTTGAAAATTTCTCTGACGAAAAATGGTCTATGAATAACGGTTATATAACGTTCTCTGAGAATGTTTCAATGATTGAAATGAGACTTTAGATTACATAATCATTAGTAGGATATAAGCATTGTTATGGAAACACATATATGTATAAGTCCTTATTCCTTGAACCAAAGTTTGCGAACTTTGTTGATCAAGAGAAATGGAAGTAGAGCCAAGTCTGCGAACTAAGTCCGCGAACTTGCGGAACTTCTAGGCCCGAGATTTTATGCTGGAGTTCGTGTACTCCTTCCATGAGCTTAAGTCCGCGAACCTAGTCCCCGAACTTGAGCAGGTTATATCTAAAGTCGGTTGTTCTTGAACTAATGTTTAAATAAACTAAGGAATGCTTTTGCAAACCGTGGCTATAAAGTTCATGAACCGATTCGAGTGAATCAAACCGATTTTGCTTCAATTGTGTCTTGTGTAGTTACATAAGATCTCCTTGCATTTGAACAACTCTATAACTAGTTCATTTGAGTCATTTGAACTAGTTATGGTGAAGAAGAAAAAGGTTGATATGAGACTAATCATATGGCTAACCATTTGGTTGACTTGTTGAACCAACAAATGTTAATGTTTGGGTACGGTTCATAAACCCAAAATTGTACATTTCATTTGTGTGTGACAAGCTAAGTTTTCGATCTAACAGTTGAGAAATATTAGCTTGAATCTAATCAGGTTTTCATCTAATGGTGAATATTGAATGCTTTGTTACTAATCTAACATTGATTGCAAACCCTTATTTGAAAGTGTATATAAGGGAGAACTTTAGCAACTGGGAAACCTAATCCCCATACATTCTATGTGATACTAGTTGTGCTAAACTAGAGTCGATTCTCCTTTAACCTTTGGTTTCTTCTTCTAAACCAGGTTAACGACTTAAAGATTTCATTGGGATTGTGAAGCCAGACCGATACTACTTTTCTTGTAGTTGTGTGATCTGATCTTGCATCTTCTATCGTACGATTACAATTGAAATTAATTGTCTTGAGATTTTATACCTCCGATAGGAAAGATAGAAAATTAATCACAAACAAAATTCGTCTCATCGTTTGTGATTCCACGGTATCTTTTTTCGTTGTGTCGATTAAGATTATTGTGAGGTGATTGATAATACGAATTTCTATCACTGGTATTATTGATTGGTTCCTGTTCACCTTGATTTATCAAAAGACGGAACAAAACTCGTAGGTATATTCGTGGGAGACGAATTTATCTATTATTGTAGAATTTTCTGCGTGATACAAATTTGTTTATTAAAGTCTTCGACTTTGGGTCGTAGCAACTCTTAGTTGTGGGTGAGATCAGCTAAGGGAATCAAGTGCGCAGTATCCTGCTGGGATCAGAGGCGTAGGAGCATAATTGTACCTTGGATCAGTACGAGATTGATTGGGGTTCAACTACAGTCCAGACTGAAGTTAATTTGGAGTAGGCTAGGCGGCTTAATACAGTGTGTGTTCAATCTGGACTAGGTCCCGGGGTTTTTCTGCATTTGCGGTTTCCTCGTTAACAAAATTCTGGTTTCTGTGTTATTTCTATTCCGCATTATATTTGATCATATAATTGAAATAATACAGGTTGTGCGTTGTTCAATCAATTAGAATATCAGACCTTATTGGTTGTTGATTTAAATTGATTGACACTTGGATATTGGTCTTTGGTACCATCCAAGTTATCTCTCTTTGATAAAGACTCGCAGATTTCTATTTGCTTGAGTAAAGATCAAATCGAGAGATTGAGATATAAACTCTTTCATATACTTTTCATTGATTGAGTCTAACTGTCTAGTTGATTCTTATAAAAGTATATTGGAGTTTGTCCATACAGATTGCTAAGCGAAATATTGGGTGTGGTTGTTAAACCCCCGATTTTTCAATTGGTATCAGAGAAGGCAAGCACGTTCAAGACCTTACAAGTCTGTGTTTCTATCGATATGATGATGGACGATAGTATCTCTAATAAACGCGTCACCATAAATAAAAGCTCTGTCTTGTCTAACTCTATTAAAGAGAAAGATTCCTCAATCTTGAATATAGACGAACCTTGTGTTCCAACAAGACAGACAGGCTCCGACATGAGTATTTCCGATTACCCTTCAAAAGAGTCTATCTCTCTAAATGAAAGAGAAACAACTGAAAAGAGTGTCTTGATTCTAAATCTTTCTAGAATCCAAGCTGATAGATTTAATCGGTTAAAACACCATGTCGATGTTCTGCTTGGTGTAATAAGAGACTGCAAATTCAAATAAAATACTGAATATCATTCTTCATGTATGACTCCTGAGGCTCGCCTCAAAAAGGATGCTTTGCAAATTGAACATCGCTTGAGTAAACTCTCTATTCAAGGATGCTCTAAGCAGTCTAATATACCAAGCACTTCTGCTACGCCTGAAAACTTTCCAGCTCCAGAAGCAAAATTGGAATCCCTTCCTGTTAAAAAGAATGTGTCTGAATTTCCCATTAATCAAGGATGTTCCACATCACATGGAAGGAAGAATTCTCCTAACGAGGTTGTTAAGACTACCTTGCATAATCACACTTGTTATCAGAAACTATGCCTCTTTTGTGATGCTAA
Source organism: Papaver somniferum (assembly GCF_003573695.1). Taxonomy (NCBI): domain Eukaryota; kingdom Viridiplantae; phylum Streptophyta; class Magnoliopsida; order Ranunculales; family Papaveraceae; genus Papaver; species Papaver somniferum. The sequence goes on from NC_039358.1 coordinate 24,605,610, forward strand.
AGGCTCTTCTATACAAAAAGGAAACTCTAGGTTGAATAAAACCTCCTTGGTTAAACTTCAACACACCTTAAACTTAATTCTCAAAGGTGTAACTGACATTCGTATGTCTAAACCAGTTGGTTTTCGTACTTATCCTGTGTACGTTACCAGGAAGGTCAGTTCAATGAGTTCCTCAAATGTTCTAAAGCAGAATAAGAGTCTTAACAAGAATCGTCCAAGGAAAGATCATGTCGTTTCCTCTGGAAATTACATTTCCCTTAATGTGAACAAAATTCCAGAAGAAAGAAGAAAAATTGATGATATGAGAAATAACCTGATGGAGATGATTGAAGGATATAAAGAAATTGTCGACAGGTTGTCATCCTCCTCAAGTCAAAATTCTTCTGGTAAAAACTCTAACTATGTCTCGTATTTTGACGACAGTAAGTTTTATGATAATTTCTCACATAAAAAGGGATCTCCTTCTAGATTTAGAAGGAAAAAGAGACTTGATCAGAAACACAATTCTCTTAATAAGCTCAGTGCTCATACTTGTGCCAATTAATCACAAGAGTTGAGAACTTTCTCATAAATTCCTGTTGAGCAAGATGTGTAAAAGTCAGGTATACTGTGGCGGTTTGATGTTCTGTCTAGTTGAGCTATCCTCTTATCGTTTATAGCTAAACTAGTGTCTACAGACAATATTGCCTAAAATGTATTTGTGTTGTCTAGTATCGTTTCTCTGTTTTGATGCAAGACTTTTTGTATTTATGGTCTGCTACACTTGTGTTCTAGATTTCTTCATGTTATGAAATTTATTGAGCCATTTTTGTAGCAAAAGGTTTTTGTTAGTTTTTCTTTGTGGGTCTTGTTGTATTCATATGTGTACGTGTGTTACCATCATGAGTCAACAGTTTGTAAACCCTAAAGGTCTTCTTCCCTAAGAAAACATATAAATACCAAACCACAGAGTCGCGTTTGCGTACTCTAGGTTATTTTGGTTTATCAAGAATGTTGTCCTCTTCACAATTGAGTGGTTTGGCTAAAGGCTTTCTTGATAAAGGTATTGGTTTTGAATACGAAGGGAGGAAGAAAAGAACCCTTGTAGATGAAGATCATCCTAATTCCTCGTGTTACTATGCATATACTCATGAGAATATTAAGAAGGATGATATGATTTCTGCCGAAGTGGTTCATGACTTTCTTAAGTATTTTGAGGAAGCAAAACTGCAGCTCGTTGATACTCTGAAAAATCTTGATATGTTGAAAACTGAGTTGAAAAAGGTTTCATCTGACCTTGGTCTCATAAAATCTCAAATCAATGATCTTCACAAAGAGAATCTCTTCTCTGAAGATGGAATGGATGCTGCTAATCACAAGCTCAAAGACACCAAGACTCGTGAGGTTACTGAACCGTATATTTGACCTTAGTTCGTGTTCGGCCATTGCACTGGAGTCTGCTTTTGTTCCCTAGATTGTTGATTTATCTTATTGTCTAGTAAATCTTCTATTTTTCTTTTTTTTATTAGAAGAATAACTAGAGGTCGGAATATCCATTATTGTGATTACACATAGCTATGTCCAACGTTTTCATCTTCATGTTTTTAGATTTATTGGTTTAAATTATAAACTTGCTTGGAAGATGATTTTTGCATTATTAATCTTTATGGTTTTATATATTTCAATTGGTTATGGGATATGTGTGTTTGCGTCCGTGAACTTGATTGTCCCATATCTTGTCAAAAGTAAAGTCGTTTATGAATTGATATGCATGTATTGATGAAAGAATGAATGGAATTTTCACAAATACAAATGTTAATCTTATATTGTCAATCTTTGACGGAAGATGGGTTAAAATCTTTTGTTTGAAAGGATTATGTCTGTTAAATGTCGTTATGCAAATAGTGATGGAAAATAGAATGAATCCTTGTGTATTCCGCAGTAATTGATCTTCCCTGATCCATATTTTATGTATTACTGTGAGGCTCTGTAAAGTGTCTTATGTTGAGCATTAAACAACCAAGTTGATTATTTTTGATTAGCTATGGTGTTGTTCCGTAAGGTACTTTATGTCGAGCATTTTCAACTAAATTAATCATCGTGTTTGGTTATTTAGTTATGACTCCATAAGCCTTCTTATGTTTGAGCGTTCATGACTGGGTTGATTGTTTTCATGATTAACTTAGTCATTGCTCCATAGACTCTCTTACGTGAGTATGACCAATTAAATTGATTACTTTTTTGGTTATTTTGATTGTGTATTTCGATTAGATTAATTATGGGTTTACTTGTGATTAATCTAATTGAGCGCGCTTAAGTCTCAATAAGTTTACTTGTTTTTTTTTTATCGGGCGAGTTGGAGCTCGGAGGATCGGGCGACTCACCCACTCCAAGTTTCTCATAATTTTCTCTTTCCGTAATCAATTTCAGGTGAAATCTTACAGTGATTCAGGTTAATACCTTCACTAATTCTAGTTCTTCTTATTAATTACAATGATTGGTGGTAATAAAATCAATTTGGTATCGTTCTTTTGATTCAAATGGAGGATTCTCAAAAATCAAAAAATGGATCTAGTTCTGTATTAAAAAAAAAATTCAGAAACTGAATTTGGTTCAACTTCAAAGATGAATTCGGAGTTTCCTGAGAATGGAGTTCATGGTAACTCTCCTTCTTTATTTATTCCAGATGATATAATTGATTAGCTTAAAGGAATGGGAATTTAGTTTGATTGGAAGATTAGATCTCGTAAAACTGAAATTTAAGATTACAGAATCAGCCCTTAGAAGACAATGGATATATTCCTTTAGGAAAAGGTTACTTTATTATCAAACTCGACAATGAAGAAGACAAACTTCATAAAGTATCTGGTAATTGGGTTGTGGATGAACAAGAGATTACTCTGAAGAATTGGGAGCCAAACTTTAATCCTACTACTCAGAAAACCTCTTTAGCTTATGTGTGGGTGAATTTTCCTGGTCTTAGTATAGAATATTGGAAAGAAAACATCATTCTACAGATGGGTAAAGCTCTGGGGAGATCAATAAAAGTTGATGAAACAACTTTGAAGAAAGAAGAAGGGTTTTATGCTAGTGTTTTGGTGGTAATGGACTTGTCAAAAGCAATACCAAGTAAAATCTGGGTTGAATCAAAGTATGGTGGTTTTGAGCAAACAATCCAAATCCCAAAATTACCAAAATATTGCAATCATTGTAAGATTTTGGGACACTATGTAGCTGAATGCAAAGCCAAAAGACAGGAACAAGATAAACAGGAAGAACTAAAATATTCTCATCCAGTGAAACAAATTTGGAGGAAAGTGAAAGCAAACAAGAAAATTGCTCCAGCTCAGGTTGGTTTTGATATATGTTTTACCTCCCCAAGTAAAAACAAAGAAGTGGAAATTTATGAAAGCTTACTGGATACTGATGAAGAAGTTGATGAAATTATTTTTTCAATTAATGCAAAAAAGGATACTCCTCAAGTTAATTCAGGTAAATTTCAGTTATTACAGGATATGAATGAAGATATTTTTCACTCACAAGTTGAGTTTCCAGCTCTCAGTATTAATGAAATACTCAAGTCTGCATCTAGTGCTCCTTCAATTAATGAGGTTATAAATGTTATACCACCTGTGGAAAAAGAAGTAGTTCATGAAGAAGTGCCTAAGGATAAACTGAAGACTACAAAGAATATAAGTATCATAAAAACAAGAAATCAATCTATTGGTTTAGTGAACAATGGAGTACCACTTGTGAAGATGAGAGGAAGGAATTCTTCTCAACAAACATCCAATAAATGAGGATTGTATTCTATAATATCATAGGCCTAAGGAGAACAAGGGCCAAAGATAAGCTTAGAAGTTTAGTGAAAATTTTTAATCCTACTTTAGTTATTCTGGCAGAACCAAAGATAAATTATACTTCAGATTTTTGCAAAAAATGGAGATTGAAAGGAATGCATCATAAAGCTATACACAATTCAACTGATTCAAGAAGAGGTAATATATGGATATTATGGAGTGCTTATATACAACCTCCAACTGTTGTTTCAAGTACAGAACAGTCAATTACAATAGAAGTTGAAAATGTTCTTGTAACAGGTGTCCATGCAGCATCTTTAACAACAGATAGAAGAACATTATGGAGGGAGATTGAGATATTAAGTGTTTTAGATAAACCATGGTTAACAATTGGAGATTTTAATGCAGTTTTGAAGGTAGAAGAGAAGAAGGGAGGTTCAAAACCATTAAGAATATCAATGTTAAAATTTAATAATTGTTTACATAACTGTGGTTTGATTCAAGCAGCTAAAACTGGTTTAGAGTTTTCATGGAGCAATAATAGAGATGGAAAGAAAACAATTGTATGTAATTTAGACAGAGCTGTCTATAATGACAAATGGTTAGATCTTTTCCCAAGCTGGTCATATAAGGTAGGTGCAAGAGGAGTATCTGATCACAGCACACTATGTGGAGGTAATACAACAATTCCAAAGCCAACTAATGTGCCTTTTAGAGCATTAAAAGTGTGGAAACAATATCCTGTATTCTTAAATTTAATAAAGGAGTCATGGAACAAAAGCATCCAAGGAAATCCAATTTATATTTTCATGAGCAAGATGAAGAGACTTAAAATTGACATAAAGGAATGGAATTGGGCTGTTTTTGGTGATGTGAACAAGAATTTGAAGCTAGCTGAGCAAGAAGTATTAGAAACTACAATCGTTTCTAATCAGAATACAGAAGATACTCAATTACTAAACAAGCTAGTCACTGCAAGAGGAAGGTTGGAAGTTCTAGTACATCAACAAAAACAAATTACTCAACAGAAGTCCAGAGTCATGTGGCTAAAGGAAGGAGCATCAAACTCTAGATATTTCCATGTAAACTTAAAGTTGAGACAAGCTCAGAACATGATAGTAGAATTAGAGAATGAAGAAGGAAATATAATCTCTAACCGAAAAGATATTGCAGATGTTGGTTTGTTACTTTGAAGACAAATTTAAATTTAGAGAAGTGGAAATAGCTCAAGATTATTTGAATAATATACCTAGATTGGTAAATGGAGAAGACAATGAAATGATGGAAGCTGTTCTTACAAATGCAGAGATTAAAAATGCAGTTTTTGAGCTAAACCCTGAAAGTGCACCAGGACCAGATGGATTTGCTGGTTAGTTCTACAGATTGGCTTGGGAAATCATAGAAGAAGACTTTACAAGTGCAATCCAATATTGTTGGAGAAGACAATTCATTCCTGCAGGCCTAAATGCAAATTTTTTAAAGCTCATTCCAAAAGTCAGCAGTGCAAAAAAGGATAAACAATTTAGACCAATTGGTCTAATGAATTTCAGTTTTAAAATCTTCACCAAAATTTTGGCTTCCAGACTTGGACAAATTATACACAAGATAGTGTCACCTCAACAAGGAGCTTTCATAAAGGGGAGAACAATACAAGAGCAGATAGCCTTAGCATCAGAAATGATAAATGAATTGGACACTAAAAGGAGAGGAGGTAATTTTGGCCTAAAGATAGATATCACACAGGCTTATGATTCACTAAGTTGGAAATTCTTATTTCAAGCTATGAGTAAGTTTGGCTTTTCAGAAAAAAGAATATACTGGCTGCAAATTCTTCTTACATCAGCTAGAATATCTGTTTTAGTGAATGTGGACCAGAGGGGTACTTCAAAGTGGAAAGAGGTCTCAGGCAGGGAGACCCATTATCCCCACTTTTGTTTGTGATTGCTGAAGATGTTTTAAGCAGAAACGTTACCAAAAAGCTACAAAATGGAAAACTGAAGGGAATGGTGAATAAGAATGGGGTACAGCCTTCTCATATACTTTTTGCAGATGATATCTTCTTGTTTTGTAATGGAGAGAGGAGAAATGTTAAAAAACTAATGGACATGCTCAAGGAATATCAGAATGCTTCTGGTCAAATTATCAACTTAGAAAAAAGCAAGTGTTTTATGGGAGGTACTAGTGATAGCAGGAAAATTCAAATATCTGAAGAATGCTGCACTTCTTTAGCTGAATTACCTGATAAGTACTTGGGAGTTCTCTTATTTTCTGGAGGAGTCAAATCTTGTCATGTATGGAGATGTGTTGAGATGATGCAAGACATACTTGCAGGTTGGAAGGGAAGACTGCTTTCTTTTCAAGAAAGAGTAATATTGGTGAAGTTTGTTCTTAGTAGCTTGCCAATCTACAATATGTACATATATAGATGGCCTAAAAGAGTAATCAAAAAATGTGAGAGAATAATAAGAAACTTCTTGTGGACAGGGGATCCCTCTCAAAGAAAACAAATTTTGTTGAAATGCAATAAAGTTTGCTCTCCAATAAAGGAAGGAGGATTGGGAATAAGGAGGCTGGAGGTATTAATAAAGCACTTTTAATGAAACTCTTTTGGAAGATTCAAAATGGAACAGAGGAATGGGCAAAAAAATTTCAAACCAAATTCCAGAATAAAAAAGGAGACTGTATTTCATATTATAAAAAATCATCTATATGGAAAGGATCAAATGGGTGAAGGAAGATGTAAATGAAGGAACAAGGTGGTTGGTTGAAAATGGTGACCAGATTTCTGTGTGGAATGATAATTGGATTCAGAGTATTACTCTTGGAGAACAACATCCAAATAATGCCTATATGAATCAATTCCCTGATATGAAGGTGACAGATCTAATATTAGATGGTGAGTGGGTAATACCTAGTGAGCTGATGGAGATAATTGATATTAATGATATGCCAGTTCTGAATGGAGGAGAAGATAAAAGAATCTGGAAACACACTTACTTTGGACATTTCTCAGTGGCTTCAGCAGTTGAGACAATAAGATAGAAATTCCCTAAACTTCAGTGGACTACAAAGGTATGGCATTCCTCAGTACATCCTAATATCTCAAGTAATGTATGGAAGCTTGCTTTGAACATTTGTGCCACAGATGATAATCTAAAAAAGAGAAAAGTACAGCTAGCTTCAAGATGCTGTTTCTGCAAAAAAAAAAAATAGAGATCATCTGCTCTGGTATTGCAACTTCAGTGAAATTATCTGGAAATGGTTAGGTAATATGTTTAACTTTATCAACCCCAGTTCATTTGAAGAAGTCTTTACAATGGCAAAACAAAAAAGTCCAGCCATTAAAGAAATTTGGAAAGTTGCTTTTTTTGTAACCATTAGAGAAATTTGGTTCATGAGGAATAAAATTATATATGAAGAGGATCCATTGAATATGAAAGTATTCAAGAGAAGAATAATCCAATTAACAAAAAAGTGTGAAGTTAGACTCCAATGTGGAATTCTTATTATGATCTGCAGGTGTTGAAGTTTTTTGGTCTTAAAAGCAGGAAAGTTAACAGTCCTAGAGTAAAGGAAATCTTTTTCCAACTACCTCCACAGAACCATATAGTATTGTGCTGTGATGGAGCCTCAAGAGGCAACCCATGAGTGTCTGGATATGGATTTATTGGTAGAAGACACACATGAGAGTACTTGATTGCAGTATCAGGTGGTTTAGGAGTTTCTACTAATTATGTAGCAGAGGTTATGGCAATTCTGAATGCAGGTGAATGGGCAATATGTGAAGGCCACTTTGAAGGTTTCTTTAGAACTGATTCAGCAGTTGTTATGATAGCCTTCATGAAGAACAAAGTCCCATGGTTTGTTGAGAATAGATGGAAGAAAATATGCTCAATTCTTACTTCATGGCAGTTTATTCATAACTACAGAGAAGTTAACTTCTCAGTAGACAACTTAGCTAAAAAAGAACAAAGACTTGCAAGGGGAGAAAGAATTTTCTATGCTACAAGACCTACCTTCCTTGGAGCATTGGAAAACACATAACAAGCATATTATAGATTTTGTTGATTGTGTAAAACTAGCTAAGGGCCTATTTGTTTTTACATTTTCTTAGCTTATTTTTTGCCTTTCTTTGTGTGCTTTTTGTAAAACTCTTTGGTTATTAATATAATTCATTGTTCAGCAAAAAAAAATAATTAATATTTTGGATTCAAATTCATACTTGTATGTGATTTTTTATGTCCAAAGAAATCCTTCTTTTCTTTCGAAATTAAGGTTGCTCTTGTTGTTCCCTTGGGAATGACATTTTATGGGAGAGAGTTCTTTTGAACTTGCGCTTAATTGCCATATCTTTGTGGGGAGGGTTTATCTTGTATCTTTATAAACTCCTTGATGAATGCATTTAGCTTCGGCTTTATGATTGCATATAAAGAACAAGTTAATATTTTTGCTTTCTTTTGGTCATGAAATGTCTCTTTCGGAAATTTCATTAGGATCCCGTTCTTGTACCTTTGCCAATTTTATTGAAAAAAAGGGGGAGAATTAATATGTAGATCACACTACAAATACAAATGGTTTTCGGATCATTATGTAAGGGGGAGTGGTTTCCATGTGAGATGGAGTATTGACTAAGGGGGAGTGATACATATCACCATAGTATTGTTGTTGAAGTTGTGATACAATTGAACTTTGACGATGTATAATGATACTATGACACTGTATAACAATGATTGCGAACTATTGTTTTCTTGTTGTTATAGCTACGGATTTTCAACAACGATGATGCTAAACTTATAACCTTTGGGATCATTGGAGTACTTGGAAGTGACGAAGATTTCGAGTAATTTTGAAGATTAGGCATGTGGAATAGGAGTGTTTACGGGTGAAAACTGTTTCTACTGGTTTTGGTAAATTTGGGTGTGTGTGGATGAGAAACGAATTTAAAACCTAAAAAAATGCACTGCACGGGAGTGCTTTTGATTCGAGAGATCAATCTATACAATTCTGGCCTAAACCAAGAAATGGCCGTTCTAGACTTTCTTCGGTCACAAAGTGAAGGAGATGGGGTTGATCTTAGGGAGGGAAGCGAAGAATGTGTTGAGATTGTGAAGGTGTTGGTTGTTTATGACTTGTATCAGTATGTTGAACTGGCTTGCACAATGGAAGCTATCAGTTCTAGGTGTTTTCTAGATACTGTGACAACACTTGGTTTCTCCATGTTGTTTGGAAATAGGTGAAGGACCTATTTATACAAGTCATGGCAACCCTCATCTCTCGTAGGAAGTGGAGGAGGTAAAGTGATGGAGTAGTGGGGTCGTGTATGAGTGGTGATTGTCACACGATCACACCTTTTCCCACTTCCCTCATCACTCCACTTTTTCCTGACACGTTCTCGTAATGGTGAGTTGCACGCTGCACGCTGTAAACCGTCAGACCAATACCCCAGTAAGTATCCCCCAGTTTGTGACATGCTTGATGTCTCGAATGAGTGGACCGTGGGACCCATTGCAGGAAATAGCATACGGTGCTAAGTTAAACAACTAAGTTATTTAAGAAATTGATATTCATGAAATATCGTGTATGCTCGATGCATGTAATGCATCGAAAACAATCAATATGTATGAAGCATTGCTGTTTAAATCTTAACCGAATAAGTCGCGGATTAAGCGTCTTAAAATAGCATCACGTCCAACCATCTTCGAGTGATCGTTTGGGGGCCGCATGGGCGATCCATCCATGGTCGATCACTCCCTGTGGAAGAGTGGCAGACGGTGATCATCGAGGTGCTTCATTAGTCGCTTAACTTTTAACCTAGGATGTCCGACCAAGCTAGAAAAGTTGGACATACGAGATGGTTTACGGCATATATTTGCGACCGTTGATGGAATTTTAGGGTTTTTAAGAGGTGCGCAAGCATACCTCTTTGGCTTGATCGAACTCAAGCATGGGCGTTAATTTTGCTGGGACCGACCGGGCATGCGTGTAGACGTCCTGTCGGCGAGCATGTCTACGCCTCTCGGTTTCACAAAGATTCGATCTAAGCCGCTCAATTTGACCGACAAAGATGAGTGGTCGTTACCGATTTGCGAAAGAAATCCATTGCCGCAAAGGATTGAAGGCCACGTGGCATGCCACCTTTGGGCATGCGTTTCGAGGCGCTTGGCCATAGTTCGCATAAGCCGGTCGGTCACACGCACAGGTGGACCCGCGGTGATCATGTAAATATCCTTGGGACCTCTTGAGTGTATATCCACATCCTCCGTTTAGGATGGAGAAGATGGATGGACGCGATCGAACTACGACAGATATGCATTGCCGCAAACTCTAATTAGGGTTTTTAAATAGTCACGCACGCGTGACTTTGGCCAAACGGTTTGGTGAGCTGTGCTTCTCCTTTGGAGAGACCGATCGTGTGGGCCCACGTTGGGCTGACGGTGAACATGTGTGCACCTTCCTGATGGTCCTAGGCGCGATCTAATCCATACAAATATGCGGGCTAAGTTGGATGGTTGTGATCGTTTTAAGACGCTAGTGGAGTTTCCGCGACCCTTTAAAGCATCACGCCAGCCATGTTTCGAGCAAACGTTCATTGCTCTATGGCTTTGCCGTGAGAAAAACGATCGAGTAGGTGAGGAGTGGGTTCGCCAACATGTGCATTAGCGCTTCCCTGATCATTCGCGGGACGATCTAAGCCGTCCAACCAGGATGGTGAAGTTGGACGGTTGTGACATTTTTAAGACTGACCTGATCAGTCTCGCTCGTTCGAGCCTTTCCCAAAACAACATGGCCACCCTATTTTAGGGCTGGCGTTCGGCGGGAGTTGTGAGTATAGCGTGGTGTTCGACCTGCTAGGGCATAAGCGGGCCCGCCGGTGGTCATCACGGTGATCGCCTGCTCCTGCTAGGGTTCGTCTAGGCTGGTTAAATCGTGCGGTCAACTTGCATGGCCGTGATATTTTCTGAGACTGATACGACAGTTGTTGATGGTGGATTTTTATTTAAGGCTAAAATTGTAAAAGCCGAAATTATGATTTTTTCCCTAACATCCTGCAAAGGATAAAGCCCCTGATAAAATAGAGAATACTTCTCCATTGAAAACTTATAGCATTATCAATTAATGCATGACCAGCCTTGTATTTCCTGTACTGCTTCACTCTTATCATTATTGGTGCGGCATGACGACTGAGTGTTGATCTCAGCAGAGCAACACGAATCTCCAAGCATTAAATAAGGAGGCATGTACGAAATACCCGTACAGGCTATAACTCTCGGAGTGTTATACTAGCCCGATCGAGCATCTGGATTGTTTGTATCAGTCTTAGAAACGATCACGACCATCCAACTTCACCAGCATGATTGGATGGCTTAGATCAAATCCATAACCCTCAAGCAGGTATTGGAATGTTCAACACCGGACCAATGCGGACCCCGCATGGTCGGCCTCCCCAAAAGGGTAGCATGGCTTGCCAATTCGTCCAGCCAAAGCAGCGTGGACCAGAAACCCTAAATTAGTGTTTGCAGCACATTACATGTGTCACAAATCAGTCTCAACCATCCATCTTCGCAGGCATAGATGCAGGGTGTAGATGTAGATTCAAAGGGCCCGGAGCATGTCAACACAAACACTATGCGCCCGCCTACATATATGACCGATCGATAAGGACCAAACATGGATGGTCGTCCCAATTCGTGCGTCCAAACAAGGCATGACGCACGGCTGGCAGAACCCTAATTAGGATTTTCGATCACGAGCGTCCATTTTCACCTGATCGAACGAAGGTTCTAGGAGTCGATTGAGCAGGTCCAGTAAGTATCAACACGATCACTGTGAGCCCATATATCTCCACACCCGATCGGCCAAGGCATACCATGCCTGGTCGCCTCGATTCGCACGCCCAAACTGGCGTGGTCACACCTCCCAATCACGATCTGATCTCGACCATTCAACTTCACCTGACAAATTGAGTGGCTTAGATCATGTTTTCATGGGACAGTCAGGTATAGGCATGAACACCAGCCTATCGCCTACACGCCGAACTAATCGGCCGGACCGACCAAGCTTGGTGGTCTCGAAACGCGCGCCTGAAGAAGTCATGGCGCAGGACCATCATAGTTTTCTCATGATTTAGTTGGCGTCGTTTATTATTTCGTTTCTGAAGTTATTCTGCGGCGCTGCCGTGTTGTGTTGTTAATAATTTCGCTGAGGCATTATTGCTGCGAGATTCTGATCCTACATCTTGCCTCTTCTCATATCTTCTCTGCGAAGTAGAGAATGATGTGAGAAATGCCACAGCTGTTCATCTCTTCATATTCTGCATTTATCACACGTATTCTTTCTTCCATCTATTTCTTGACACGTCTTCTGTAACCGCTGCTTTTCAACCGGTCACGTCTTTTCGCATTAATGGTGTTTATTTCTTCGAGTAAAAAAAATCTTCTTTATATATTCTTCTTACTCTTCTTTCCATTTTTTTTACTTTCTCTTCTCTTTTTATTCTCTCATCTCTGCAACTCTATTGTTCTTCCGTAAGTTCTACTACTGTAATTCTTCCCTCTTTAATCTTCTTACTTTTTATCCATTCCCATACTCTATATTCAGATATGCCTCCAAGTGGCCACAAACATGAGAAAAATTTAAAAGACGTCCAAAAAGATCTTGCTGAGAAAGGTTTCACACTTTCTACCATTCCTGGTGAAAGTGCCAAGTCAATTCTTTCTATCAAACTTTTTTCTGATCAACATTGTGATGATCAATCAATCATAATTTCGCTAGGTAAAATCCTCGCAGGTCTCCCCATTCCTCTTTATGACCCTGATATTCCTCTGTTCTATGAAATTCTCGCTCACTCGGGATTTTCGCGAGCTATCTTCCAATTGAGTGGGGATTACATCCGTATGATGCTGGAGTTCGCTAACCGTGGTGCTGGCAAAGGATATCTTTACTCCAAAGAACTTAGGGATCCTAAATTCGCAGATTTGGAGATAATTGCTGAAAAATACACAGTAACGAGTTTCTTTGAAAATTATGAATTGATCTCCATGAAGAAAGAGAATACTCGCTGGGGTATTCGCTTGAAAAGGAAAGATAATATTGATGAAGCTAAAATACTCATGCAAGACATTGATTGGCACTCTGGTAAAAACACAACTCCTCGCCAATCCAAAGATAATAAATGGTGTGTTTTTCCCTTGATGCTGAAAGGACCTTACATTGCTGGGTCGAATGTTCTTCCTGAGAATCTCACTTCATATCAACCTTGGGTATTCTCTTGGCCAGAGAAGGAGAAAGAGGTATGTCTCTTCTAGTTTCACCCACTTTAAATTTCTTTATTCTTTTGTTCGCCGATTCTTGCGAAATTCTACAGATCCAGAAACTGAAAGATAGCTATCACAGGACTGGGAAGGCTAGTACCTTGTTAGGTCTTCGCTCATACACAGATGAGGTAAGAAATATTCTCTTATGATTTTAAACAGTATATTGTTGCCTCTATTTCTTATTTTTATCTGTGTGTGAAGATTATTGCTGAAATAGAAGAGTCTGCCAATGTTGCGAAGACTGGTGATAAAGGCAAAGGTGCTCTTCGCAGGGAAAAACCAACTGCTCCTCCTTCAAAGAAGAGAAAAATCAGTTCTTCCTCTCCTTCAAATATTCCTTCTCATGAAAATTCCGAGAGTGATGAGGATGATGAGGATAATGATGACCTTGCTGCAAATGAAGATTCTCCATCTGAATTTTCTATGGCTAAGCTCTCTGGCCTCTTTTCTGATTCTTTGCAAGGAATGGGAGATAGTCAATTCGCTAATACCTGCAAAGCTCTCGCTAACGATTTTCGATGTTCCTTTACTGGATGGTGATAATTCTCTTCATGGAATTTCTAGATCGGTGACCCCCAATTTCTTGCATTCTCTTAATAGTCTGGTATGATTTCGTCCCTTTACTTCTTCATTATTGTAACTCAAAATCTCTTTTATTTTAATACTTTTTATATTTTCTCGCAGGCTGGAAAAGCTTCTTTCGCTGTGGCCTCAGATCTGGAGAGGAGACGCGAAATTCTTGAAAAGAAGAATCTTCAATTTCGTGTAAAGAATGAGGAACTGGAAACTGAAATCAAAGGTCTTCGCGAGAAAAACAAACAACTAGAAATTGATTCTTCTTCGTACAGGAACAAAATCTCTAGCCTTCAGCAAGCTAATAATCAACTCTATGGTATGTTACTTTTCTCCTTTCCCTTCATTCATTCATCCTGTTGTTTTATCTTATTTAATTGATCCTTTTTGCAGACATGTATGGTCTTTCTGATGAAGCTACCATTCTTCGTTCATTTCCTAATGCCTTGGATAATGATACTCTTCTTGAGCGTCTTAATAAATCTTTAAATAGTTTCTCAAATGATAGAATTTCATCTCTTTATCTGAATGAACTGAGATCCAAATTTCGCCTCTTAGAGATTGACCATAGATCTAGTTTAGGCTTAGTAAATCGATTTAAGCGTCTCTTTCTTAGTTCTAAAGAGAAAATCATTGAGCTAAGAACCAAAATTAGCGGTCTCATAGATGATAAGGATCGCATCTCTGATAAAGGTGCTAAGGCTTTGGCGAAATTCCAAGAGTCCCTTCTTGAAGTTCAACTTGAACGAGATGAAGCTAACTGCAAGTATACCGAGCTCTGCGAAAGAGAAAACCAAATTCGTTCTCGTCTCCTTATAAATAATGAGGATGAATTCGCTTGGGCTGCGAAAATCTTAGACGATGCCAGAAAAGATTTAGGTGTAAATGTTAGGCTCCAAGTTGAGCATACAGCCTTGATTAGAGATATGATTTCTGACAGAGAAGGTTATTAACTGTTCTTCTTTACTAATCTTTTGTTTCTTATGAATTTTCATCAAGTTATTAATCGATTGCCTTTTGCTCACAGATTCTGAAAGTAGATATCGCGAAAGAATTGAGGAACTTGAAGCTGAAAAAGAGGAACTCGCAAAGAATCTTTCTTCTCGCACCGATAAGTATTCTAGATTAAAGAATCAAATCAAGATTACTGTTGCGAACTTTAAGAACGATGCTATGCATTTTCGCAATCAAACTATTCAAATGGTTTGTGATGACCATAGTATTCCTCATTCTGATTATCCTTGTCTCTTGTAGGAGATCCCAAAGAACATTCCTAGTCTGACTATTTCTGATAGCGAAGCTGATGATGAAGAATCTGATGGTGTTGAAGGTTCTGATGGAGATAAAAGTTCTGATGCAGATGAAGAAGGGGACAAGTCTGATGAAGGTGATGAAGGATCAACTAAGAAGTAGTCTTTGTTTATTTCTTTAATATTCTGTAATACTTGTACATTTATTCCTCCTTTCTGTATATTTGCGAATTCTTTTGGTTCTCCATATTCCTTAATATACGAGTTTCTTTCATTTTGACCTGCATTCATTAAAACAATTCTTCCTTGCAATATGGTTAATCAATATAATCATTAATTTTTAATTTTTGCGTAAATCTATCATGTGGAGACAAGTAAAATTTTCTAATTTCATTCATTCTCATACTTGCCTCTGTTATTTGTATCCAAATGAGAGATTTTGCAGATTTTTCTTATTTTGTGCTCAACTTCGCAGTTGTTTATGTATAATTTCGCAATCATATGCAAAGTGAATTTTGATTCTTTTCAAAATCTCATCGCTGTGTGGTCTTATTTTTCCTTCCTAGTTAAAGGTATTATTATGCCACCTCTTGTCTTTGCGACAAAATCGCAGGACGTCTTTGCACTTTCATGCAAAAACCCATTGATCTTGCCTTAACTTTTTTCTTTCGTATTATGGCCTCTTCAGGAATGTTGCGACAATATAACAGGCCTAAATATTCTTGCAAAAATAAATCCCCATTACATTGTCGTCTTGCGACGAAATCGCAGGACGTCTTCGCACTTTCATGCGAAAACCCATTGATCTCGTCTTGTCTTTTTCTTTAGTATTATTGCCTCTTCAGGATTGTTGCACAAATATGACAAGCCTTAATACCCTTGCGAGTAAAAAGCCTCATGACATTTGCGTCTTAAGACACTTATCAGCTCCCTAATGGAGGGTGCCTCCCTTATCTCCCCCTGGTTGCCCCTTCAAGGAGGCGTACTTCTACCATACAAGGTTAGCTCCTCCCATCCAGTCTTAACAACAACCAGTTTTTTTCGCAGCCTCTTATCCCTTTTGTCTATAGGGTTTATGGTTACGATACTGCACCCTAAGTGGGGTTTTCTTCGGGCCGAGTGCAGTATCAGCCAAGACTTGTTAAGAATGGTAAGGTACGCTCCATACGCCCCTAGCACTCTTGACTCAACCGTGTACCTCGGCGCCTTAATCAAATTATGCACTACTTGGGAGAGTCCTTATTACCTTAGTCGCCCAACCTAAGTCATATGTTTAAGCTGAGAATCCAAGGTGCCTCTCCCGGATGGGCTTTATTGACCCCAAATCTCCATGACTCAGGTTCCGGTGGAGGTGTAACCTTTCCCTGAACCATGCAACAGCCACCCCCTTATATGACGTACTTTAGGTCTTACATTTGCCTCTTGCGAAATTGTATTCGCGAACTAGGGTGTACGCCATAAAGGTTCGCCCCTTTCTCTTTTGTCATTGTTCTCTGATCGTCTTTTATAGAATTCATTATCTCTCAATTTTGTCATTCAATCATTCATACATTTCTTATTTTTATTACATTTTCCATTCTCTGTTTCTTTGTTATTTTCTGCCACTGCTTCCTTGATAGTGGTATGTTCGCCATTTTTTATTCTGAGCTAGCATTAGTTTCGCAACATCTCTTCTTCTTCTCGTTCGATTGCATCCACCATCAATCTCTCATTTCTTTGTGTCTCTTTGATTTTTTATCGCAAACTTTCCTTCTTGTTTGCGCTTCCTTCGCAGGATTCCACCTCAGTTTCGTAACACCTCTTTCCTTCAACCCAATCTCCCTTTATGATTCCTACACCGCTGGGGTGAGAGAATTTGATGCACTGATGGAAAGTTGAAGCTACACCTAGAATCCCATGTAACCAAGGTCGACCAATTAATGCATTGTAGGGTGATTTTACGTCAACGACACAGAACAAGATTTTAGAAGATATTCCCTTCAATGGAATTCGCATAGTAATCTCCCCTTTAGGATTTTTGGCAGTACCATTAAAACCATATATCTTATATGTTGATGGTATAAGATCATCATCTCTTCCTCCCATAGTTTTATAAGTATGATAAAATAAGATGTTCACAGAGCTTCCAGTATCGATTAGAATCCTATTAATTGCGCATGAATCTTCAGCTTCATCATCCTCATTTTCTTTCGGTTTTGGATTAATTTCTAATTTTACCACCAATGGATTGTCATGTACCTCTCCACCTTCGGGGACTTCTTCTGCGGTAAAAGAAATAGTTTGTTTATGCCCTTCCTCTAGTGGCGAGATTTTCGCAATATTCATAATTTCTCTTCCATCATTATCTCTTGCGAACACTCTACTCAAAACATTGTCATGAAAATCTTAAATTGTCTTGTATGAATGTACGATAGAGTGACAGAATAGATTCTTTGCTTTTGCACCAACTTCTATGAAGAATGTTTCCTTCTTTTTCATCGTGTTTACTTTGTGATGCTCTGGTGGTGGTGGCAATGGTTGAGATTGTGGGTTCCCTACCAAAAAGTGGTTTAGTTTTCCTTGATCTATCATTCTCAGAATAATTCTTTTTACATTTCTGCAATCATTTGTAGTATGTCCATAAAAATGATGATAAGAACAGAATTCACGACTTCTGTGGTTTGGAGGTGGTTTTGTTCCCATGTTCCATGGTGTTGGTATATTCTCCATCAAAATTATAGCTTCCCATATTTTCTCCACACTTTCATTTAGAGGTGGCATCTTGATTTCTTCCCATACCACCTTGTGACCTCCTTTTCCTCTATTATAGTTTTGTCTTTGACCTCCATAAGTTTCTTGCGGCTGATCGAGTCATTGAACTTTGTTATTTCCACCACGATTGTAGAAATTTCTTTCTCTTTCATACTCCTCTTGATCTCGGCTTCCCATAGACACCAATTTCTGTTGATTGTTGTCCGTCACCTTTTCTTGTTGTACTTGCGAAGTGCTCGCCACTTTGTTTATTAGTTTGGGTAATAAGCTTGCATTTGCTGTTTGTGAACTGGTGTTCGCAACCGGATATGAATCCATTTTATTTTTCCTTTCCTCTAGAGAAATATATTCTTCCTGAAGTTCTCGCAATTCAGTCATTATGATTGTATTCTTGACTCTGAAAATTTGGATATACAATAGGTTGGTTGCAAACATAACATTGGTAAATGATAAGATAAGATATCTCTCATCTACACGGCCATCCATTTCGCTACACATAGTCCTCCATCTTTTAGTTAGGTTCTTCAAACTTTCGCCAATCCTTTGTTTTAATCCAAACACGTCTTCAATACCAGGTCGCGAAGAATTATTACTTATATATGCCCCCAGGAATGTAGTCTGCAAATGATTGAAGGATGTTATTGTATTCTTTGGTAGACCTTCGAACCATTTTAACGCCTCCCCTGTTAAGCTGGATGCGAAATACTTGCATAATACTGCATCATGATTTTCACATTGCAACATGCACCTCACATAGGCTTATCAATTCCATTCGCTGTCTTTCAGCTATCCTCTGTACTCTATCATACTCTTCATTGATATTACCGTTATTCCGGTTTTGTGTACGCCTTCTTTCTCGATTGTCGTGATTGTTCTGGCGAATTGTCTCCTGAATCTCTTGTTCTTTCATTTCCGCTCTCAATCTTTCACGTTCACAAATTAAACGTGCTTGTTCAGCATAATGTCTTTTAATTTCTTCTTCAATCGTTTGTTGATTTCTTTGAGCTTCTCTCTCATGTAAAATTCTCCTTCCTTCCTCTCGATTCCCTTCGCCATCTTGATTATTTTGTCCCTGACGTTGTCCATTCTCTTGATTTCTATCATTTTTCCTATCATCAAAAGTTTCATTTTGTGGAACGTAACGATCATCAGTTCTTTCTATATTTTCGCGATGTTCTTCATTAGGATTTGATATTTCTTCTTGAATATTATTTACGGCATTAGTTGTGGGTGAGTTTCGCCTCATCTCTCTTCTAGTCGATCTTCTACTCTGTAGTCTCATATTTTCCATCCTCAATTCGTGATTTTTCCTTGTTAGATTCGCACGTTCTTCTGCCTCAGCTCTTCTTTCTTCATGTATTCTTCGTCTCAACGTTTCTAACGCTCCAATTTCCTCATCTCCATGAATTATTCCTTCACTGCTTCTT
Source organism: Papaver somniferum (assembly GCF_003573695.1). NCBI lineage: Eukaryota > Viridiplantae > Streptophyta > Magnoliopsida > Ranunculales > Papaveraceae > Papaver > Papaver somniferum. The sequence continues at coordinate 24,624,704 of NC_039358.1, forward strand.
GATTTCTCTCTACCTGTCTATGGTTTCTGGTTTGCTTCTCTTCTTCTAATTCTTCTGCTGAATTTGATTGCCAAGTGTGTATACTTACCCTATCATAATCTGTATTCCTTCCTTGTATTAGTGTTTGTTGAACTGGTGGTTGAATTTGATTTTCTCCATTATTTCTCATTCTAGTAGATTCTCCCGTTTCACTTCTTTCCCTTCCAGCAATTCTCTTGCTTCTTCTAACAATAGTTAGTTGTTCTGATGTATTTCTTCTTCTAGCCATTTCTTCAATGTTAACGAATTGCAAGAAATAATGTAAAATTCTTAACCAACTACTCCAAATCTTCACAAATCTCAATATTAATCTTCAATTTTTTCTAGAATAATCTTCAATCTTTCCCTGTTTCTAGCGCTATTATGTAGTTGCAGGAACTCCTACACTACACCCCTCACAAGATTTCATTAACATTCAACTCAATTTAGATTAACAATCTTAATTTTATTGATAAATCTTTGAACAATCTTACAAGAAAAGATAAAGGAATCAAGAATAACTACTGCTCTAGACTTTCTCTCTCCTATTTACTTGTTTCTCAATCATAAAAGATCTCTCCCATTTTCCTTTACAACTGAGCGGCTATTTATAGGGAATTACATAGTGGATGACAGCTAATCTGTCATTTATTTTCGGATATAGCTTGCGACATTCTCGCAACCTTACAAATATTAATCTCGCAAACTCTCTAGTTTTCGCAGGATCATCACATTTTTCTCATGATTTAGCTGACATCGTTTATTATGCCATTTTTGAAATTGTTTTGCGACACTGTTGTGTTGTGTTGTTGATAATTTTGCTGAGGCATTATTGCTGCGAGATTCTGATCCTACACCTCCAACTTATGAATAAGTCACGTACTTGGAACAATTTCTTTGCTTCGTATTCCAAACAGTAAAGGAACAACAAATCTGTTTGGTATCAACTCTCTTCAACCAAGTGATGTGAGTTCGACAAAGGCTCTTCTGTTTATCTCAATAAACTCCTTCGTCAGGTTCTTAGATCTATCTTATTCTCAACTACCGAAGTAATTGTTAAGATTTTGCAATCAATACTTTTAATCACAAAGAATTGTATTGATGCCGATCTATACAACTAATCAATCCAATCTACCACAAGGATAAACTGATTATATTTGGATCCTCTTATACTGAATCAAGTATGGTGCACACCAAAGATTTTGAACCCCAAATCAGAAATCTTCAATATCTTATTTGTCTTCAAATCTTCTTAGATCTTCAATAAACACCTGCACACAACAACTTGAATCTCTTGTGATCAATCACGCATAGAACGGAGTCTGTTAACTATGGATTATCACAAGATCGTATTTAGAACTAACAACAGTCTAAAGATCCCTGTCGAAACTTCGATCTATTTGAGTGAATCTTATATCAGAAGAGAAAATTCTCAAGCATAAACAAACTAGCTGCAGTCAAAGTTCAACCACCGTTAGTCAATCAAATCAATCGAAAACACAAGATAAACCGCAATTATCTAGTTTCCCGCCAACGGTACTCGTAGAGCTTCTCAATCCCAAAGAAGACTTTAAACTGAGCGGCCGTAAGAGATTTCGCCTAATTAGGTTACTCTCCTCTTCGAATAGACGGCTATACCAGTAACAACACAATCGAGGAAGTTTGCTGTCACGACGGATTAGTTTGCTAGAAATGCAAACTTCAAGTATTTATAGACAACGAAGTTTGGACACCAAGGAATTTCCAAAACCGAAAATATTCTCAAAGATATTCAATATATTCCAAATTCAGTTTCCATAATTCCTGGAAACGCTCTGTCCAAAATAATGACCGAAAATCTCTTTGGAAAATCTTAACTAGTAAATGCACGTTACTAGTAAATGCACGTTACTGATACACCGGCCTCTGGTTCATAGTGAAACTATTGACTTGAGGAGGATCGTTGCGAGGATCAGTCCCCAGTGTAAAAATTTCCGTGACAAGACTCATATCTGATGTCATCTTGACGAGGAGATCGAGTATGCCGTTTATTGTTTCTTTGGTCAGGTCCATGTTCTTCGTGTGAATCTCCTGCACCCATGCTAACTCGATCAATGTTGGGATTCTTCCGGTTACACCATCAGATACACCGTTGGGAAGAGGGGTATCTTCATTGGAGGAGCTTCGACCGGGATTTGAAATTGTTGGGAGAGTCCTAAGACCAACCATTTCGAAATCAGCCAAATAGGATTGGATATTGAAGAAATTGACTTCACAACCGAGAGATTAATCTCCCACTCTGGTCGCCAATTGTTTATGGGTGAAAACTGTTTCTACTGGTTTTGGTAAATTTGGGTGTGTGTGGATGAGAAACGAATTTAAACCCTAAACAAATGCACTGCACGGGAGTGATTTTATTTGAGAGATCAATCTATATAATTCTGTCCTAAACCAAGAAATGGTCGTTCCAGACTTGCTTCGGTCACAAAGTGAAGGAGATGGGGTTGATCTTAGGGAGGGAAGCGAAGAAGGTGTTGAGATTGTGAAGGTGTTGGCTGTTTATGACTTGTATCAGTATGTTGAACTGGCTTGAACAATTGAATCTTTCAGTTCTCGGTGTTTTCTGGATACTGTGACAACACTTGGTTTCTCTGTGTTGTTTGTAAATAGGTGAAGGACCTATTTATACAAGTCATGGAGCGCAACCCTCATCTCTCGCATGAAGTGGAGGAAGTGAAGTGATGGATTAGCGGGGTCGTGTATGAGTGGTGATTGTCACACGATCACACCTTTTCCCACTTCCCTCATCATTATTAACCGTACACCTTTTCCTGACACGTTCTCGTAATGGCGCGTTGCACGCTTCACGTTGTAAACCGCCAGACCAATACCCCAGTAAGTATCCCCCAGTTTGTGACATGCTTGATGTCTCGAATGATTGGATCGTGGGACCCACTGCAGGAAATAACATACGGTGCTAAGTTAAATAACTAAGTTATTTAAGAAATTGATATTCATGAAATATCGTGTATGCTCGATGCATGTAATGCGTCGAAAACAATCAATATGTATGAAGCATTGTTGTTTTAAAGCTTAACCGAATAAGTCGCGGATTAAGCGTCATAAAATAGCATCACGTACAACCATCTTCGAGTGATCGTTTGGAGGCCGCATGGGCGATCCATCCCCTGGTCGATCACTCCCTGTGGAAGAGTGGCAGACGGTGATCATCGAGGTGCTTCATTAGTCGCCTAACTTTTAATCTAGGTTGTCTGACCAAGCTGGAAAACTTGGACGAACGAGATGGTTTACGACATATATTTGCGACCGTTGATGGAATTTTAGGGTTTTTAAGAGGTGCGCAATCATACCTCTTTGGCTTGATCGAACTCTAGCATGTGCGTTAATTTTGGTGGGACCGACTGGGCATGCTTTTAGACGGCCTGCTGGCGAGCATGTCTACGCCTCTCGGTTTCACAAAGATTCGATCTAGGCCGCTAAATCTGACCGGCAAACATGAGTGGTCGTGATCGATTTACGACAGAAATCCATTGCCGCAAAGGATTGAAGGCCGCGTGGCATGCCACCTTCGGGCGTGCGTTTCGAGGCGCTTGGCCATAGTTCGCCTAGGCCGGTCTGTCACACGCACAGGTGGACCCGCGGTGATCACGTAAATATCCTTGGGGCCTCTTGAGTCTATATTTACACCCTCCTTTTAGGCTGGCGAAGATGGATGGACGCGATCGAACTACGACAGATATACATTGCCGCAAACCCTAATTAGGGTTTTTAAATAGTCATGCACGCGTGACTTTGGCTAAACGGTTTGGAGAGCTATGCTTCTCCTTTGGAGAGACCGATCGTGTGAGGCCCACGTTGGGCTGGCGGTGAACATGTGTGCACCTTCCTGATGGTCCTAGGCGCGATCTAAGCCATCCAAATATGCTGGCTAAGTTGGATGGTTGTGATCGTTTTAAGACGCTAGTGGAATTTTCGTGACCCTTTAAAGCATCACGCCTGCCATGTTTCGAGCAAACGTTCATTGCTCCATGACTTTGTCGTGAGAAAACCGATCGGGTAGGTGAGGAGTGGGTCCGCCAATGTGTGCGTTTGCGCTTCCCTGATCATTCGCGGGACGATCTAAGCCGTCCAACCAGGATGGCGAAGTTGGACGGTTGTGACATTTTTAAGACTGACCTGATCAGTCTCGCTCGTTCAAGCCTTTCCCAAAAAAACATGGCCACCCTATTTTAGGGCTGGCGTTCGGCGGGCGTTAGGAGTATAGCGTGGTGATCGACCGGCTAGGGCATTAGCGGGTCCGCCGGTGGTCATCACGGTGATCTCCTGCTCCTGTTAGGGTTCGTCTAGGCTGGTTAAATCATGCAGTCAACTTGCATGGCCGTGATCGTTTCTTATACTGATACGGACAGTCCAGATTTCTATTAGGAAATTAAATATGCTCGATCGGGATAATATAAGCACGCCGATACGAGATTCTCTTCGTTAGAGAATGGTTTAGCCTGTACGGGTATTTCGTGCATACCTCACTATTGACACTTGGAGATTCATGTTACTCTGCTGAGAGTAACACTCAGTCATCATGCCGCACCAATAATGAGAGTTCCGCTGAGAACAGCACAGGAAATACTAGGCAAATCATGCATTAATTAATAATGCTATAAATTCACAGAATATTTGGGATTGTTCCTACATGCACCATTCTGGGTGAATTTTGTATATTTATTGAATTGCTTCAAATAAATAAAGCGAGAGGTTTTCTGCGCTCATCGCTTATCAAATGGCTTTATCCTTTGTAGGATGTCAGCACACGGCTTTATCCTTTGCAGGATGTCAGCACATTAAATTTGGTTTTACAATTTTAGCCCTGAACTAAAATCCACCATCAACAAGGAGTTACAAAAGTTAATTTATTTAATTTTTATATTCCATATGTATTAATAGTTTTTCTATTAAAATTGACAAAGGGGAGATTGTTAGAGCATTGCTCGTTCGAACTCGCATGCGTTGCTATCTCAAGCATGTTTGTCAATATTAGTGATCAAAACTATAAGTCTTGATTTCTAGCCTACATAGTTAAAGGTCTCGGATTAGGATAGAAAGTGTAGTTGAGCTCAAGACTCCATGCCAATCATCATACAAGACGAAGGACTACTCAAGGAACTGGTGGATCTTCATCGACTAAAAGGTATGTGGAAACATGAACTTATCAGTCACTCAAAATTTTATTTACTCTATCTCCTACTCTTGAGACAAAAGTCGTTTTGATATATAGAATTTCATTATACACATTTTCTATTTCGAGCCGAGTTTATCTCGCCTATCTATTTCTCGAAATATGTGTTGGTAATCTTTCGCTTTAGCCGAATTCATCTTTACCAAGTGACGAAAGTCATGTTATGTTTCAATCACTTTGAAAATTGCTCTGCCGAAAAATGGTCTGTGAATAACGGCTATATAACGTTCTCTGAGAATGTTTCAATGATTGAATTAGAGTTTAGATTACATAACCATTGGTAGGATATAAGCATTGTTGTGGAAACACATATATGTATAAGTCCTTATTCCTTGAACCAAAGTTTGTGAACTTTGCTGATCAAGAGAAATGAAAGTGGCGTGAGCCAAGTCCGCGAATTAAGTCCTCGAACTTGCGGAACTTCTCGGCCCGAGATTTTCTGCTGGAGTTCGTGTACTCCTTACATGAGCTTAAGTCCGCGAACCCAGTCCGCGAACTTGAGAAGGTTATATCTAAAGTCGGTTGTTCTTGAACTAATGTTTAAATAAACTAAGGAATGCTTTTACAAACCGTGGCTATAAAGTTCATGAATCGATTCGAGTGAATCAAACCGATTTTGATTCAATTGAGTCTTGTGTAATTACATAAGATCTCCTTGCAATTGAACAACTCTCTAACTAGTTCATTTGAGTCATTTGAACTAGTTATGGTGAAGAAGAATAAGGTTGATATGAGAGTAATCATATGTCTAACCATTTGGTTGACTTGTTGAACCAACAAATGTTAATGTTTGGGTACGGTTCATAAACCCAAAACTAGACATTTCATTTGTGTGTGACAAGCTAAGTTTATTGAAGCTTGAATCTAATCAGGTTTTCATCTAACGGTGAATATTGAATGCTTTGTTACTAAGCTAACATTGATTGCAAACCCTGATTTGAAAGTGTATATAAGGGAGAACTCTAGCAATTGGGAAACCTAATCCCCACACATTCTGTGTGATACTAGTTGTGATAAACTAGAGTCGATTCTCCTTTAACCTTTGGTTTCTTCTTCTAAACCAGGTTAATCACTTAAAGACTTCATTGGGATTGTGAAGCCAGACCGATACTACTTTTCTTGTAGTTGTGTGATCTGATCTTGCATCTTCTATCGTACGAGTACAATTGAAATAATTGGCTTGAGATTTTATATCTCCGATAGGAAAGATAGAAAAGTAATCACAAACAAACATCGTCTCATCGTTTGTGATTCCACAATATCTTTTTTCGCTGCGTTGATTAAGATTATTGTGAGGTGATTGATAATACTAAGTTTTTCTTCAGGAATATAAGTATGGTATTATTGATTGGTTCCTGTTCACCTTGATTTATCAAAAGACGGAACAAAACTCGTAGATATATTCGTGGGAGACGGATTTATCTATTATCGTAGACTTTTCTGTGTGATACAGATTTTTTTATTAAAGTCTTCGACTTTGGGTCGTAGCAACTCTTAGTTGTGGGTGAGATCAGCTAAAGGAATCGAGTGTGTAGTATCCTGCTGGGATGAGAGGCGTAGGAGCATAACTGTAGCTTGGATCAGTGTGAGATTGATTGGGGTTCAACCACAGTCCAGACCGAAGTTAATTTGGAGTAGGCTAGTGTCTGTAGCGGCTTAATACAATGTGTGTTCAATCTGGACTAGGTCCCGGGGTTTTTCTGCATTTGCTGTTTCCTCGTTAACAAAATTCTGGTGTCTGTGTTATTTCTATTCTGCATTATATTTGTTTATATAATTGAAATAATACAGGTTGTGCGTTGTTCAATCAATTAGAATATCAAACCTTATTGGTTGTTGATTTAAATTGATTGACTCTTGGATATTGGTCTTTGGTACCATCCAAGTTATCTCTCTTTGATAAAGACTCAAAGATTTCTATTTGCTTGAGTAAAGATCAAATCGAGAGATTGAGATATAAATTATTTGATATACTTTTCATTGATTGAGTCTAACTATCTCGTTAATTCTCATAAAAGTATACTGGAGTTTGTCCATACATATTGTTAAGCGAAATATTGGGTGTGGTTATTAGACCCCCGCTTTTTCACATAGGAAAACCCTAGGGTTTGTATATGCTCTATACGGGTCAGGTGTACGTGCACTTATGGTTATAAACTTGGTACAAGGCCAAGAGAGTAATGGAGACAAATTTAGAAGTAGTTTTGATAGAAATCAAAGACACATTCTAAAAAAATGACGAAAACCTTAGTTCAAAAGAACATAAGATAATTGTTGACGATCAACAACTAATTGGTCAATGAGAAGAAAAACAAGAATCCTTCAAGGCAAGCAACAAAGAAAATATTATCAAGAGTCAATGATCAAAAATATTACACCATGTAATATACTGGACCAAGGCTCAACAGTATTATGATCATCAAGACGTGAAAGGGTAAAGATAATGAAAAGAATAATATAACAACGACTACTTTCTTAAGACAACAGATCTTCTTGAGAAATATGAACATCCTGCCACAGTTACAAGGAGGATGCTACACTGAGAAGTCAAGTTGTATTTTGATGAGAATTTTGCTCATCAAGAATATTGACTTCTTCTCTATTTATTTCATGAAGATTTTCAAAAAATTCAAAAGGGTTAGTCAAAAGAGATTTAAACAGTGGAGAACAAGGGATACCTGAAACTGTTGCCTTCCTTGCCTTCTTAATGCTTCGTTTAAGTCTGTTTATACTCGTCTTGAGCTCCGAGACTCGATTATTGATATGAATGAAGTCTGGAGCAGACATCTTGGATTCAAGACTTTCTTCAGAGAGAGGAAAGGAGTTTGAACATTTTTTATTCCTCCTATGACTTTTTCTCTTCTCAGACTAATTTAAAGAGTCAGTTATCCACCTGATGTTATTTCTTCTACAATTGTAGGCGATTTTTGTGTCATAATCATAACCAAAAATTGGCTCATCACCACATTTTTCTTGATTGCAGAAAAAACCTTTTACTCCAGCTTGATGAGAAACATGTTTAATCACTTATTTAGACATCCATACAAGAATGTTATGAAGTTTTTCATTCCTCAGTCGGAAACGACATCTTCTTTCAAGGTGTCCTTTGTTTCCGCAATAATAACACTTGAAGGAATTGATTGTTCTCGTGAAATTTGATTTCAAAGGTGGGCAATCCTTGTTCCTAGGCACATCAGCTGCTGAAGAGGTTTTTTCACATAGAGACTTGTCATTAGCACGAACAAAATTGATCTTACTAGTACTTGGAGCGTCTATTCCTTTATAGCCCAGACCACGTGTATCACGATTTTCTTTACATGCCCCCAGCAAAGAAGATAATTTTATATATCTAGAATTGAATCATTTCAGATTCTCTTCCAGTGAATTTACCTTATCAAGAGCAGCAGCTAGATCAGTCTTCAACAGTTTTTCTTTGGCGAGAAGAATGATTTCTCTGTCAATAAAACATTTTTGTTGAGAGTCGTATCTTGCTTCAGATTCTGCAAGTCTTTCTTTCAACACAAAGAGATTCCGAAGAAGATTATCACATTCGGACATTTTTGAACGTACGTCTTCTTCTCGATCTTTAACGGTAGAATATAAGAGTTTGTGTCCACAATCATAACCTTTAAAGAGTTTTCTTAGTTTTTTCTTTTCTTGACAGAGAGGTGTCAGATATTTAGCCAGGCAAGATGTTGACCTTTTCTTTTCTAATATGTAGTCAAAAAGTTTGATATATTGGGAGACTTCCTCATCAATACTTTGTCCCTTTTCTGAGTTACTTTAATCTGAAATATCATCCAAGTAAGTGTTCATCTAGGAATTTTCTCAGTTGATCACAGTTTCAGTCAAAGGAGAAAGTATGAGCGAATTCTTAGGTGGCTTAGAACTTTGAACCACATCAGAATGCTCCTGAGCTGGTGTTGTGTTGTCACAGATAGTACAACCGTCCATAGAGTCAGATCGCTACAAACAAAGACTTATGAGGTCCTAAACGTGTTTGCCTGCTCTGATACCAATTGAAAAAGCGAGGGTCTAACAACCTCACCGAATATTTCGCTTAGCAATCTGTATGGACTAACTCTAATATACTTTCAAGAGAATTAACTAGACAGTCAGACTCAATCTTAAGAAAAGTATATCAAAGATTTATATCTCAATATCTCAATTCAATCCGCAATCAAACAAATAAGAATTTGTGAGCCTGATTGAATACAAGAGAAATAACTTGAACGGTACCAAAGACCAATGTTCAAGGATCAATCAATTTCAATCAATAACCAAAGGTTGGATTTACCAATTGATCGATTCAACGCACAACCTGTGATATTTTAATTATGAAAAGACGAGGGTATCCAAATATACCTCAAACTAAAACTTTTCCACCTATAAGTCCTTTCTTCGAAAGTGATTGTCTATGGACTGAGTCGAGACAATACAACAAATCGGTTCACACTTCATGTGATCGTCTATGAATACGAGATCGAGACAATACGACAACAAGATAACTTGTGTCATTGACTATGGATACAAGATCGAGACAATGCAACAACGAAGTATGTTTACTTGATAAAAGGTTCGGACTTAACCAAACACAATAGGATTACTTATCAAGTAAATAGGAATTAACTTTTGTGTAATTTACTTTAAATTATAATAACAAGAATTATAATTTCGGAAAATAAAAGTAAATGACACAACAAGATTTTGTTAACAAGGAAACCGCAAATGCAGAAAAACCCCAGGACCTTGTCCATAATTGAGTACACTCAGGATTAAGCCGCTATACAAAATCAAACCAACTTCGTATAGTTGAGACCAAGCAACTAAACCCATAGTTCACCTAGTTTCGTCTGTATTCCCACGCCTCTGACCTGTAATAAGTCACGTACTTGGAACAATTCATTTGGTTCGTATTCCAAACAGTAAAGGGACAACAAAACTGTTTGGTATCGACTCTTTTCAAGCAAGTGATGTGAGTTCGACAAAAGGATCTTCTGTTTATCTCAATAAACTCCTTTGTCAGGTTCTTAGATCTATCTTATTATCAACTACCAAAGCAATTTTTAAGATTTTTCATCAATACTTTTAATCACAAAGAATTGTATTGATGCTGATCTACATAACTAATCAATCTAATCTACCACAAGGATAAACCGATTATAGTTCGATCCTCTTTTACCGAAACAAGTATTGTGCACACCAAAGATTATGAACCCAAATCAGAAATCTTCAAAGTCTTCTTTGTCTTCAAATCTTCTTAGATCTTCAATAAACACCTGCACACAATTAACTTGAATCTCTTGTGATCAATCACGCACATAACGGAGTCTGTTAACAATGGATTATCACAAGACGTCTTTAGATCTACAAACAGTCCAAAGATCCCCGTCGAAACTTCGATCTAGTTTGAGTGAATCTTATATTAGAAGAGAAGATTCTCAAGCATAAACAAACTAGGTGCAATCAAAGTTCAACCACCGTTAGTCAATTAAATCAATCTAAAACAAAATATAAACCGTAATTATCTATTTCCCACCAATGGTATTAATAGATCTTCTCAATCCCAAAGAAGTCTTTAAACTGAGCGGCCGTAAGAGATTTCGCCTAATTAGGTTACTCTTCTCTCCGAATAGGCGGTTTCAACAGTAGCAGCACAACTGAGATAGTTTTGCTGTCTCTGAGGATTAGTTTCCTCGAAATGCAAACTTTCATGTGTATAGACCAAGGAAGATTGGACACCAAGGAATTTCCAAAACCGAAATACTCTCAAGATATGCAATATATTCCAGATTCGGTTTCCATAATTCCTGGAAATGCTTTGTCCAAATAATGACCGAAAATCTCTTAGAAAATCTCCAACTAGTAAATGCACATTACTAATGTTCATTTTCCAAAAATAAAATTAAAAACCTTATGTAAGAGATTCTCAATTTATTTTATTCGATCCGGGATTTTCTTCCTTTAGATATTAAGGAATAACTTTGAACAATTAAAGATAAGCGTTACTGCACATGTTCAAAGTATGTCGACATCATTAATTTGCAAGTCCTCTTTCATTCTAAAAATATTAAAATCGATTTGCCACACTTCCAAACAAGTTTAGAATTGGTTCATCCGACTTTCAAGAACTACGTGATTGATCAAGAACACTCAATCACCAAACATGGGTTTCACGGTTCTACCTCCATGTGAGTACTTTGCATAGTCATGCTAGTTACCAAAATTCGGTTGACTAGGTACTAGGATCGGTTCCCCACATATATATGGTATCTAACTCATATGTGTTGCACATGTCCATAGGATCAGTTCCCTTTTGCCTAAAAACATATTGCACATGTTCATAGGATCGGTTCCCCTTTCTGCTACAAACTTGTTGCACCTCATACAAGGATCGATTCCCCTTTGTAATGTGTTGCACCTCTTCATAGGATCGGTTACCCTTTACCTAGATTCGGTCAAACAAATCACAAACTCGATCATACCATCTCAGGTGATTACTTAAGATCGGTTGCACCTCATACAAGGATTGATTCCCCTTTGTGGTAGGTTGCACCTCTTACTAGGATCGATTCCCCTTTACCCAGAGTTGGTCATACCAATAATACTAAATCGATCATACCATCTCAGGTGATTACTTAAGATCGTTTTCACTAATAAAAGTCATACCAATACAAAAGTCAGCCCTTTGTGAATAGTTTAACGAAGAACATAAACAAGTCAGGAGCGGTTATAATAATCACACATATTGGTAGTTCAAAAGATATGCAATGAGTAACAATACCAATAATGCCTGGCGATTTCTCTTTCGATTCACAAAACAAGTTCATGAATTTACTTCCTTAAAACAAATGTAAAACATTGTTTCCTAGGATGAAATCTTCACCTTATACCCATACATAGTCACAATAGCACTCAAACGATTATTTCGATGTCTTATCTACAAAGTTTAATGGTTAAGCAATAAAATTCGTATTGTATTCCTTAATTCTATGTCTAACTAGAGTATAATCATTCATGTTTCGCAGTTTTGTTTTCAATATGCACGACTTGAAAGATATGTTAGGGAATGAAACAGTTCAAGTCAAATATCACTAACCTCAAGTGGAAGGATGATGTTGTCGTTGTAGATCCTTACTTCTTCACTTCTTCAAGTCTTCGCAATACTTGTAGTTTCTCATATCCTAATACTTTCAAGCTAACCTATAAGAAGTTGACTCTAGTACATAATCAAGCGACTCTTAAATGAGTTTTGTCTCACTAAAATATGACAACCAAACTTGACATACCAACGCTTGGTGGTTTCAACCGAGCTATTCTCTAACAAATTATATAACAAAATATAATGCGGAAAAGAAATAACAGAGACACCAGAAGTTTTGTTAACGAGGAAACCGCAAATGCAGAAAAACCCTGGGACCTAGTCCATATTTGAACACCACACTATATTAAGCCGCTACAGGCACTGGCCTACTACAAAGCTAAATTCGGTCTGGAATGTAGTTGAACCCTAATCAATCTCACGCTGATTTAAGGTACAGTCGTGTTCCTTACGTCTCTGATCCCAGCAGGATACTACGCACTTGATTCCCTTAGCTGATCTCACCCACAACTAAGAGTTGCTACGACCCAAAGTCGAAGACTTGATAAACAAACCTGTATCACACAGAAAAGTCTATTGAATAGATAAATCTGTCTCCCACAGATATACCTACGAGTTTTTGTTCTGTCTTTTAATAAATCAAGGTGAACAGGAACCAATTGTTAACCCCGACTTATATTCCCGAAGAACATCCTAGTATTATCAATCACCTCACAATAATCTTAATCGATTAACTAAACAAGATATTTTGGAATCACAAACGAGAGACGAAGGTGTTTGTGAATACTTTTCTATCTTGCCGATCGAAGATAAATCTCAAGCCAATCTTACGATTGCACTCAACCATGATAGAAAACAGCAAGATCAGATCACGCAACTACAGAGAAAATAGTTGGGTCTGGCTTCACAATCCCAATGAAGTCTTCAAGTCGTTAACCTACAGGGTTTCGTGAAAAACCTAAGGTTAAAGGAGAATCGACTCTAGCTTATACAACTAGTATCACACAGGAGGTATGGGGATTAGTTTTCCCAGTTTATAGAGTTCTCCTTTATATATATTTCAAAACAGGGTTTGCAATTTAAGTTACCTTGGTAACAAAGCATTCAATATTCACCGTTAGATGAAAACCTTATCATATTCAAGCTAATATCTTTCAACTGTTAGATCGAACTTAGCTTGTTATACACAAATCAAATGTACCTTCATTTAGGTTTGAGTAACCGTACCTAAACGTGTAAACCTAGTCGGTTCAACAATAGTTAACCAATGGTTATCCATATGAGCACTTTCATATTAACCTTATTCATCTTCACCATAACTAGTTCAAATGACTCATATGAACTAGTTAGAGAGTTGTTCAATTGCTTAGATCTCATAGTGGTATACAAGACACAATCAAAGCAAAATCAATTTTGATTCACTCGAATCAATTCATGAACATTATAGACATGGTTTGCAAAGATTGCATTCCTTATTATATAAATGTTTTAGTTCATGAACAAACCGAGTTTAGAAAGTAACCTACTTAGGTATGCAAACGGGTACGCATACTTAAGTGATCGGATTGAGTTTGTTTTAACTTTTAAACTCCAGCAGAAATTCACGGACGTGAAACTTCCGCCAGTATGCGTACGGGTACGCATACTTACCGGGATTTCCAACAACCGCTGGTACACGTACGGGTACGCATACTTTAGGTTCCCGGTTTTGGACTTTTACACAAATGTGAGAACACACTATGTTCATATCCAAACATGGCTTATTCTAAAATCTCATTCCAATCATTGAAACTTTCTTAGAGGGTGTTAAAATAGTTGTTATTCACAAACTATTTTCATCAAAGCGATTTTCAAGTTATTGGAATAATCAACATGATTTTCGAACTCGCAAGCGTTGCTATCTCAAGCTTGTTTGTCAAGTTTAGTTTTCAAAACTATAAGTCTTGATTTCTAGTCTACTTATAACTAAGTCTCGGATTAGGATAGTAAGTGTAGTTGAGCATTAGACTTCACGACGTTCATCGACTGAAGACGAAAAACTACTAAGGGGAGATTGTGGAACTTCATCAACAAAAGGTATGTGGATACTTGAACCCATCTATCACTCAAAAGTCTATCTACTCTATCTCCTATTTGAGACAAAATTCGTATAGCTATATAAACTTCGATTATACACATTTGATACTTCGAGCTGAGTTTAACTCGCTTACATATTTCTCGAAATATGTGTTAGTAAGCTTTCGCTTGAACCAATTTCATCTTATATTCTTGACGAAAGTTAAAAGATGATCATGTGAAAATCGTCTGGTAACATCCTACATGATTTGTGTGAGATATTCATTTGATGTAGACTCAGAATGTTTCGTATTGATCATTCGATCACTTAAAAATTGCTTTGAAGCTAATAGTTTGTGTGAGACAACTATTATCGTCTTCTAAGAATGTTTCAATGACTGAAATGGGAGTTTAGAACAATTAACCATGATTGGATATAGCAAAGTACGTGTACTTGTATGCTAAATTGTTGCATGTTATTCCAAGTTCGGGAACCATAGTATGCGTACTGGTTGGTTAATGAAAGTCCGGGAACTTAGTATGCCTACCCGTATGCGTACTGGCGTAAAGTTCATGCCCAGAAATTCAACTGAGTTTGGAGGTATGCGTACTCGTTCGCATACTGGCGAACCCAAACTTAGTCCGCCACTTAGGTATGCGTACCCGTTTGCATACTTGAGTAGGTTATGTTCTAAAATCGGTTTTTTCATGAACTAATACATTTATATATTAAGGAATGCAATCTTTTGCAAACCGTGGCTATAATGTTCATGAATTGATTCGAGTGAATCCAAATCGATTTTGCTTCAATTGTGTCTTGTATAATTCTATGAGAATATAAACAATTGAACAACTCTAGAATTAGTTTCATTTGAGTCATTTGAACTAGTTATGGTTAAGATGAATAAGGTTGATATGAAAGTGCTCATATGGCTAACTTTGGTTAACTATTATTGAGCCAACAAGGTGCACATGTTTAGGTACGGTTACTCATATCTAAATGAAGTCACTTTTCATTTGTGTGTAACAAGCTAAGTTCGATCTAACGGTTGAAAGATATTATCTTGAGTCTAATCAGGTTTTCATCTAACGGTGAATATTGAATGCTTTGCTACCAAGGTATCATTGATTACAAAATCTGATTTGAAGACTATATAAGGGAGAACTCTAGCAACTGGGAAACCTAATCCCCACACCTCATGTGTGATACTAGTTGCGACTAGAGTTGATTCTCCTTTAACCTTAGGTTTTTTCCAAAACCCTGTAGGTTAATGACTTGAGGACTTCATTGGGATTGTGAAGCCATACCCAACTATTTCTCTGTAGTTGCATGTTCTGATCTTGCTGTTTTCTATCGTATTGAGTACTATCTTCTCTAAGATTTGCTCGAGATTTAATCTCCGATAGACAAGATAAAAAGTAGCCACAAACATCTTCGTCTTATATATCGTTTGTGATTCCACAATATCTTGTTTCGCTACCATACGATTAAGATTATTGTGAGGTGATTGATATTACTAGGATGTTCTTCGGGAATATAATACTGGTGTATCAATTGGTTCTTGTTCACCTTGATTTATCAAAAGACGAAATAAAACTCATAGGTATTTCTGTGGGAGACAGATTTATCTATTCAATAGACTTTTCTGTATGAGACATATTGGTTTATCAAGTCTTCGACTTTGGGTCTTATCAACTCTTAGTTGTGGGTGAGATCAGCTAAGGGAATCAAGTGTGCAGAGTCCTGCTGGGATTCAGAGGTGTAAGGAACGCGACTGTACCTTGATCAGTGTGAGATTGGTTAGGGCTCAACTACATTCCGGTCTGAAGTTAACTTGGAGTAGGCTAGTGTCTGTAGCGGCTTAATACAGTGTGGAGTTCAAATCTGGACTAGGTCTCGGGGTTTTTATGCATTTGCGGTTTCCTCGTTAACAAAACTTCTGGTGCAGTGTTATTTCTTTTCCGTATTATATTTGTTTATATAATTGAAATATCATAGGTTGTGCGTAAGTTCAATCAATTGTGAATCCAACCTTTGGTTGTTGATTTAATTGATTGACACTTGGATGTTGGTTTTTGATACCGTCCAAGTTGTTTCTTATAATAATCAAGCTCACGGATTTCTATCTGTTTGATTTGCTGATTATATTAAGAAACAGAGATATAGCTCCTGGATATATTTCTCGATTGAGCTCGCTTTATTAGTTGGTGCTCTCATAATTATATTGGAGTTTGTCCATACAGATTTCTTAAACGAAATATTGGGAGAGGTTGTTAGACCCCCGCTTTTTCAATTGGTATCATAACATGAGACCACGTTTAAGACCTTATAAGTCTGTGTTTGTAGCAATCTGACTCTATGGACAGAAGTGTTATCTCTGTAAATATACCACCAGTCTTGGATGCTCAAATTACTTATGGTGGAAAATTGATATGCGTGCCTTTCTTCAAGCGGGTGATTTTCAATCATGGTTTATGTTGTTAACGGCTATAATCCTCCAATGGTTACAGTAGATGGTGTCTCTATTGCAAAGGATATTGGTAGATATAAACCTAACGAGATTCTCTCTGCAAAGAAAAATTATGACGGTTTAAATGCTATCATTCATGTCATTACCCCAGATCTTCAGCACCATCTGACTACGTGCACTCGGTCTAAAGATGCGGGGGTATCTTAGAAACTTTATTCGAAGGGAATACCTTTGATAAGGAAGCTAGGCTTCAAAACCTAAATTCTGATTGGGAAAAACATGTTGTCCGCTTGAAGGAGTTTTCAAAATCCTTAACCAGCAGAACATACACATCGTAAAACAACATCGCACCAGGAAGCATCACTAGTTGGGGAGAATTGATTAATGTTTTCTATAGAAAGTACTTCTTCGTTTCAGAAAAGATCACCCTCTCAGACCTGGGAAGAACGTTTCAGAGGAACAATGAACATCCCAGTGATTACTTAAAAATGTTCAGAGTCCAAGCTTTGCATTTTCATGATCCGAATGCCATTGATCAACAACTCGTAGACTTGTGCATTAATGGAATGATCCCGGTCTACAAAGATTTATTAGAGAATCTCTTATTTCATACTTTCTCATAGCTTCATGAAGCAGCCAAACGGTCAGCAACTACCTCTTTGTCCCCACTGGAAAGAGCGAAAGCTACAAAAGTCGAGGAACCGCAGGAAACTCGACGCAGTGCCAGGCGCCTGATCAATAAGTAGTATAATCTCCAACCTTCCATGAATGTTGCTGAAGGAAGCAAGAGGAAAGGCGAGGAACAACAACATAAAAACGCTTCTCCAACATCCCAAGCTCCCCCGAAAACGCAAAGAAAGGATAACCAATCTTGCACAAACCTCGAACCGTCAACAAACGGGGAAATAATTAGATAGACTCAAACTTCCCTCTTCTCACTGAAGAAGCGATCGAGTTACTTGAAGTCTGGGTTCAAGATGATGCAATCAAATTGTCGTTCATCGGGAGAAATCCAACTAAAGAAGAAATGGAGAATCCCAGAAGAGTTTCAACTGTGGAATGAAGGAGTACACAAGACCCTCTCCCAATCAAGACATTCACTCTCTCTGAACAACCTATCAAAAAAGGAGTTCAATCCTTGGTCGAACATATATGTGAATTGCTCTATCTGTTGAAGGCACAAAGGAGAGACATGTTCATAGCACTTAATCACATCGTGTCAGGAAGTCCATTCCGGAAATACTTCCTGAGCCTCCAGCCACATACAAAGAGATGTACGACTGGGAACTGCTTACCATAGTCAATCTCAATGAAAACGAATTTGGGAGAATGGTGATCGATGCTGGCACCGCTATCAATATTTTTCCCTAAAAACCCTCAGAGCCACAACCATCACTCGAAAAGAAGCTACTCATGCTCCCATATTAATCAGAGACCATGAAAGAATGCTCAGAGATGCTTATGGCTACATTACTCTCAAGGTGAAAATAGATTCAACCTGGACAGAGACCAAGTTTCACATAATCAGGAAGATCCAAGATATGCCACGATCCTCGAACGAGCGTGGATCCACGCTGAAAAGATGGATACTAACAAAGCGTCTTTTGGCGGACGTTCCATCATCAGAGCACTTGGAAAAATTTCGAACCTCGACGAGGTTGAAACAAGAACCTGCAAAATATGCACAAACATTAATCAAGAGGTTCCGCATTCAGGAAAGTCTCATTCCTCCCATGTCTATGTCATTTATTTTCTCACATGCTATCCTAGCATGAGGACTCAATTCTTCTAGCAACTCTGCTATTGCAAGATGTTATGAATGGGTAGCTTCACCACATTAAGATTTTACCAAGTGGTTGAATCTGACACCTCTCTGAATCGAGCATCTCACTGAGACATTCATTACTGAGATGATGTCCAAGCTTGGCAAAGAACACTTTGAGCATTTCTCCATAGCCTTGCAGAAGTGTCCATGTGTGCCAAAAAATCAGAAAGTCCGCACAAGTATTGAATCCCACTACCACAATGAAAGGAATGCTGAATCAACAAAACATACTCGAGATCGAGACGGTCAAGCCTAAGACATTCAAGGCTTAAGGAGTATGAGGCTTCAACGCTCAAGCAGCTAAGGTTTAAAGCATTTAGGATTTTCTTAACTTATCGTTATTTTCAATTCCTCCTTGTATTAAGCAATTGAATCTATCAAACCAAAAGAAAATCCCTACAACTTTCAATCATCTACTTCTCCAAAGCCAACTGAAAGTCAAAAACTTCTCATCTCTGATTACTACATTCTTCAGAAGCTTTCATACTGTACTCCCAATCAAAGAGTACACCTTTGATAATGACGCCTCTAGCTTCAGCACAAATATCTCGACGATGACACAATGATTCAACACCAGCACGATCAAAGTGTAATTGAACTACAATCGATAAATATTCACTATATCCCATTATAAGACTTCTGAAGCAGATGCAACACCATTCATCAATGGATGCTACAAACTCCTTCAACTCTGCTAAGTGAACGATGGTTGCACTGGGGACTTGATCTTATTGGAAGGATCAATTCAATATATTTCAATAAATGTTATCCACATAAAAAGTCATTGCAACCTGATGTGATTCCATGAAACATCATCAGACGGGACCTCTCTACATCACAAACCTCTGAGGTACTTCCTCTCTTCACCGATCACATCTAGAATGAAGACCGTTGTTGCAAGTCGATTCACTGACGAAGCCAGTGCACAATAAAGTTATATTGTTCAGGAGAATTCGGGTTGAAATCCCATCACACCTTCATCTTAGGAATGCTCAACCCACCAACTAGTTCGTGAATGTAAAGGCTCACTGGATTGAGGAGCAAAGACTATGTCAATAATCATGGTTATAGCCTTTTCGGTCTCTGGAGTAACTTTGACCATAGTATCGACATAAACAAGGATGTATAGAGGAACTCTGTACATGGTATCATCATCAATAATAATGTCTGGAGAAAATTCAATCGTGACCTCCGCATCAACAACGGTCTCAGGAGCAACATCCTCATGACAACTAACCATTCTCTAAAGTGTTACTCGATGAAGCGGACTTCTCCAAGAACTATTGATTCATATCAAGTTGTGTAGACATGAAAACATGTTCACATGAAAGTCTCTCAAATCTTGCATGACGGGCGGGCATAAGCCAAAGTCTTCAATAACATGTTCTCATCACCTCTACAAATGAGATACAACACACTTCAGGCCGTGGGCTTAAAAAAACGTACAATGGGACAATTCTTCTTCAACGAAATATGTTCATTTATGTCTCTCCTACAACATACCAAAAGGGCGCATCAATCGGACATATGAGCTGAAAGATATGGCCTTTACGGTCAGGTCTATGAAATCTGAAACTTTTGTACATGATTACAAATTACAAATGTGCATGCTAAGTTGTATGACCTACAGAACTCCAAATTGAGTGATTCATTTCTCATATGATAACCCAGTCTCTTAGCTTCAAAAGTTGGGGTTAATCACTGAATTCTGACATCATATGAGGTTCATACAGCTTCCAGAGCATACAACATGCAAGCAGAAATTCTTAGGAGAGATTCATAACCTCCACAATCGATCGGTGTCCACCATGTCTTTCCACTAATTCCTTCATCAAGGTACCTCCAACTTCGACCACCTAGGTCTTTACATCAATTTTTTTACTTGGGTCCTCTATCTAGGTCTTTCCAGAAGAAGGGAAAACGAAAGGGAGATATTTAACAAAATATTGGGGACTGACGGTCCCCTGATCATGACGATCAATTTCATAGTCCAAGACCCGTGGCACCGGACTCTCCTGTGCTAATCATTCATCATAAAATGAATTCTACCACCGGGACATGCAACCATGGTCATTACAACATCCCCTCTTCAGAGCAACCTCAGTTATGGACCCGTGACCAGGGTTTTCAGAAATGATGTTTCTACGACTTCCAGAAACAAGATGGCACTATAAGAACCATGCTCATGTATCAATCAAGGGGTTCAGATTGAAAATTAATCAATGATATTGAAATCCTTCATCGAGCATCCAAGACGACAATCAAATGGTCCAGAGACCAAATAAGACGTTTTACAACAAGTCCAACTGAAATCGTGTTACGCTGCCATGTATAATACGATGAACTGGGAGCAATTGAAAACGGATCAATACATGTGTCATATGCCATTCTCTTTGTATGCATGTTCTCTATGACATATCCAAAATTTAAGTTGATCGGCTGAACGATCTAATAGCCGTGGGTTAAACATCGGACATCGTCATTGTAGAAAATTCTCTGAAATTCTCCTCGAACTTTTTGTTTCGTCTATTTGATCCACTAAACGATATCCAAACTCAGTGTGAATGGGGAAAAACGATTTGCTGGTTTTTACGGAATTGAAGAGTCGACCGTGTGGAGACTCCTTGAACCGAGCGAAATGTTGAACCTCACACAGATGCACTGCAAGAAGGGAGTGCTTTAAGTTCGAGAGATCAATCTGTAAGACCCCGTCCTAAACCAAGAACAATGGTCGTTCCAGAGTCAATTCAGTCACAAGAGAGGATGGGTTGATCTGTAGGAGGGAAGCTGAGAAATGTGTGAGATCAATGGTGATCTGAGATTGTAGGTGTGTTGTGAATTCAGCGTGAAAATACTCTGAATGATTGAATTTTTCTCAATTGAGAGTAATTTCTGTGAGTTTGTGTAGACGAAAGATTGTCTGTATGAACTTTGATGAGAAATTGCTCGTTTTGGCGAATGTTGTTCGATTGTTCGAAAAAACCTCTTTCTTCAATCAGGATTCAGAGACATTTTATAATGCCAGAGTTGAAAACACCATGATCCCATGAAGTGTGACAGTTGCTGGAATCAGAGAGTGGGAAATGGGGAAATCGTCTTAAAACCAATTACTCATCGTGCGGAGACTTGGTTAACTTTCCACCCACTACTTTGCTGACTCTTCCAACTGATTTCACGACTTACTCACATTCTCGTCGTGGGTGAACACACGTGTCGTAGACCGCCAGACCAAAACCCTAGTTAATATCCCCCCATGTGACACGATTGAAATCTTGTGATTATGGAGTCAGTTGCTGACTTTATGGGACGATGAGTCCATGTAGCGCTGAGTTGAACATGATTAGCAAATGTTTCGAAACTCATGAATTTATGAATTTAATGTGCCTGCTGAGACGAGGTACCATTATAACCTAAGACGAGCAAATTGTGTTGCTAAATTGTTGAATATTGGTAGTTGAACCAATATTCTTTGATTTGAGCAAATATTGCTATTCGGAGCGAATATTTCTAATTGAATAAATATTGCCGGTTCGAGCGAATATTGCTAGTTCGAGCAAATATTGTTCTTTTGATGAATTGTTGGTAGCTGGACCAAATAAAATATTAATTTAAGTTACTGACTGCTGGGTCGAGCAAAATAAATATGAATATCAATCATGGAATCAATATAAAATTATCAGAGTGTTCGAATCTGCACAGAATCACGTTTCTGCAGAGCTCTGGATTCAAAACCCTAATTTTACCGAAATGGTGATTTATTGCAAATCAACACGGGACCGGCTACATGGGATGACGGGTTCACCATATAACGCCCAGATGCTCGAATGAGCAAAAAATACCAAAGTCTCTTGAGGACCAGTTGGTGAAAGAATGATTAAATACTGGTTTAATCATTTACTGAAATAATGCTCGTGTGAGCAACAAATCATAAAACCTGATGTAGAAAATATGAGGGGCCGACCAAGAGGTCATGAGACCGGCTCTTGATGGTCGTTGGACCAGTAGATGGTCGTTTGAGCGAACTTCCAATTGTTTGGAAAGAGTTCGAACCTAATATGAACAACTGAGAAAATTAGGTTAAAATCATTAAAACATGCGGCACCAGCTGTTTGCAAGCCTCAGGGTCACCCTTGGTCAGTCAAGGGGATGTGCCCGTGTCACCATAGTGTTCGTGCTTCAGTCCTGAGAATTTTGATATTTTCTGATGCACGTTTGAGCAACATTTGGAGAAAATATGCAAAATCCATGGTTTTGCTGAAACCGACAAAAATACATGAGATGATGAAAATAATAAATAAACAAGGAGTCACAAGGTGTGGGACCGGCCACGGCTAGGGCATGGCCGGCCGGCTGACACGCGGTCCCACATGCTTTTCCCAGTTTTTATGTATTTTTCTCTGATTTAAGGGAAATTCCATGAAACTAGAGAATTTGGCGAAATTAGGGAACTTCCATGAGATGAGAGACATAAATTAAAATATAAAATAGGGAATGGGACTGTGGGACCGACAATGGTCGTGGCATGGCCGGCCGGCCAATAGGCGCGGGTCCCAAGACACTCTTCCCAATTTTATGTAATTTTGATGATTTTAGATAATTTTCATAAAATCAAAGGGATTTGTTGAAAACCAAGATATTTTGTTGAAATCAGGGAGTTTACATGAAATCAGGAAACAAAACACCAAATAATAATAAAATAATGGGCGTGTGGGACCAGCTAGGGCATGGACGGCCGGCTAGAGCCCGATCCCACAAGTTTTCCTAATTTTTTAATATTTTCCATGATTTTAGAGAAAATACATGAAATTAGGTAATTTTAGGGAAAATTCATAAAATCAAGGAATTTTCATAATTTGAGAAGGAATAATAAAATAATGTGACGTGAAGTGTGGGACCGGCCAAGGCCAAGACATGGCCGGCTGGTGCTCGGTCCCGCGACACCTTTCCCTAATTTTATTATTTTTGATAAAATTATATGATTTAGATAAAAATACATGAAATTAGGTAATTTTCATGATTTTAGGGAAAAATCATAAAATCAAGGAATTTTCATAATTTGAGAAGGAATAATAAAATAATGGGACGTGAGGTGTGGGATCGGCCACGGCCAAGACATGGCCAGCTGGTGCTCGGTCCCGCGACACCTTTCCCTAATTTTATTATTTTTGATAAAATCATGTGATTTAGATAATTTCTTTGAAATAAAGGAAATTTGCTCGAACAAGAGGATTTTCATGAGATCGTGAAGATAGTAAAAATATGATAAAATATAAAATTGGGCGCGGGATTAGTCACGGCATGACTGGCCGGCGTGAACCTAGTCCCCTTGCGCTTTTGCTTAATGTTTTATTATTATTATTTTCCCTTCTTATTTTGCATAGGTTCCTCGTTCGTTCGTATTTTTGAAATGCTCGTTCGTGCATTCAAAATGCTGGTCTATGCATTATCCACTAATTACACTTTTACCATTTTTGTCAGGGCTTATTCGATGCTCAGATGCCTGTTTCGTTGAATATTTATTACTAACCTGTGAAATTTTGCTGGGAAGAACCACAGATTGAAGTAACGGAATATAACGAGGAATCGTAAAATATTGCTGGATATTCAGGTGATTTATTGACGACTCGTAGAATATTGCTGGATATTCAGGCGATGGCTCGTAGAATATTATTGGATATTCAGACGATTTAAGATAATTAATTGCTGGCTCTATACTAGAAGGGCTTCCTGTCTAGGAGCATTAATTATCTGAGGGTTGAGCAATATGAACTTGCCGGAGTGTCATATTCCTCTTGCATAGTCGGGGAAAACCTGGTTACATCCCGAAGACGTTGTCGCTCTATACTAGCAGACATTTTGTCTAGGAGCCGCCCAATCTTTCAATTCTATACAGTATGAGATGTGTCGTGGCCTCAGCTGAGAGACTACACATCTTCATCTTGCCTGAGAGACTTACTCCATCAGAGGTGGCATGATCTTTCATGCATAGAGACATGAGTCTCGATACTCATCCGATTGTCGGATCCGAAGTAATTACTGAAATTGCTCAGTATTCATGAGATGTGTCGTGGCCTCAGCTGAGAGACTACACATCTACATGTACTTTGAGAGACGGCCTTCTCAGTCAGAGATTTTATGGCATGAGATTTCATGCTTTGATGAGAGACATGAGCCTCAATACTCATCCGGTTGTCGAATCTGGAGTATAGTTTTACAATTCTACCCTTTGTCGAAAATCCACCATCTACACTCAGAAATCTTCTTTGCTAAAGCTAGGAAATTTCTCGGGCATCAAAAATTTGGGGTAGATCATCAAAAACGAACATTGTATGAAGATTCTACAGCATTTTCAATGACAACCTATCTTCTGAATTTTCTGATGATGAATCATGACAAAATTCCTCATTCATTCACATGAATTTTCATCCATTCAACCATCCAGGAAGACTGCAAGCAAGACTAATCTTCAGATTCATCAGGATCATCATAAATCGCATCTAAATATTCATCTTCCTCACATTCGTCTTGGAGATCAACTTTGGTCAGTTATTCAGCCCTTAAATCAGACGATCGAGAGGATCCCATGAATCAGCTCCCTCACTTTGACGAAGGTATGATCCACCTTTGCATGAGCATCTTCAAAATCTTTCATTTTCGGTTTGGTGTTTCTGGAGCATTTCCCAGAGGAGTCGGAGACATGGTCATCTCCAAGAGCCGCCATTAGCTGTTACTGAAAGTGCGGAGTCAAAACAAATTGGCAAAAATACGCGTTAAAATGGTAACAGTTCAATCCCTACTTCTTTACAATTTTACTAACTGTAGTGATTATAACGCGAAAATTTCGAGAAATTGCTTGTTTCTTCAAACCTGCGAAGACGAGCAAAGTCCATTATTCAAAAATCAAAAATTGATTTTCATAAAATGGTGAACACCCACGTGAATTTTTACTGTGTAACATCCACTGGTCTTTCAAAAACTGGACAGACGTTCATTTTACAATTCTGAAAACTCACGTACAAACATTATTTCACCATGTATAATTGTCTACTTTCAACAGTTGTTCAAAATCAAAACATTGATTTTACAAAAAAAAATATTTTTTGCTCCCTCGCGCGAGCATGCGAATTTGAAACGAGAGTATATTTTCAAAAAATTGCGAAACCTCACATATCAAAAGTAAAAAATTTCATGAAAGCTCATAAACAAAATTTTAATTACTAACAGACGCACGGCTATTCAAAAAAGATCCCTCATATGCTAGGGATAATTAACCTTTTCTTAAAACGAACGGGCATTCGTTCCCAAAGCAAAACTTTTGTGAAAGCTCACACATATATATATATATATATATATAAAAAAGGGTTATTTTCTTTTACTGGACAGACGTCCATCTTCAAAAAAAAAAATATCCTCTCGTACGAGCATTCACCTTTAAAACGAGAGTTTATTCCATTTTGTGAAATCTCACATATTTAAAAAAATAAAATTTTAATTTTCGTGAAAGCTCATAGACAAAAATTTTATCATTAGACGCAGGTCTATTGAAAACCAAATCTCTCTTATGCTAGGATTATTGTTTGTTTCTCAAACTAACGAACAAACGAACATTCGTTCCTAAAACAAGGATTTCCTTTTTTGGGCTCGGGACCCGCAAACGCTAAACCAACCAAAACTGGACGTCTGATCATCCAAATCAGCAGTGTTTCATCTCTTCGTGCTCACGAGATGACACTCTATCGAACTTCCAGAGTCCTTATCCAGGCATTTGCTTGTACATGACATCATTGAAGCAAATCAGGGAATCTGGAAATGCCTTTGTACGACTAAGTTCAACTACTTACCTCATCTACTGGAAAATCACCATTCAGTGCTTACTGCGGAACATGATTGTCCCTCCTATATTTTCTTATTATTATTATTTCCTTCATCTCATGAAACTCCTTCGTTTGAGCAAAAAACCCTAGTTTTGCATATTTTCTCAAATATTGCTCAAACCATCAAAAAGCCAAAAAGCCAAATGGTCACATGACCGACTAGGCTACTCACGACAAATATTAAAA
Organism: Papaver somniferum; assembly: GCF_003573695.1. NCBI lineage: Eukaryota > Viridiplantae > Streptophyta > Magnoliopsida > Ranunculales > Papaveraceae > Papaver > Papaver somniferum. The sequence continues at coordinate 24,651,468 of NC_039358.1, forward strand.
TATAATTATTTTGATATTCTCAAAAGATTGGTCGCACGAGCAAAGTTCTACTTGCTCATTCGAGCAAAATCGAGAGTTTCAATCAAGATCAAACTCTTCTGAAAATCCAAAATATTACTCAAACGCGCACCAGAAAATACCAAAATTCTCAGGACTGAGACATGGACACTATAGTGACACAGGCATGTCACCTTGACCGACCAAGGTCGGCCCTTAGGCTTGCAAGGAGCTGCTCCCACACTCTTTCACAATTTTGACCTAATTAGCTTTCAACAGTCATATTGGGGTTCTAACTCTTTCCAACCAACTTAGAATTTGCTCAATAGACCACCAGCTGGTCCCACGACCACCAAGGGACGGTTTCACACCCCTTTTCCGGTCCCTCATCTCTCCATAATTAGGTTTTATTACCTAATGCTCAGACGAGCACTATTTTAATTAATGATTAAACCAACATTTAATCATCCTTTCACCCACTAGTCAATAAAGGACTTTGGTACATTCTCACTCGAGCACATGGGCGCTACATGGTCGGCCATCATCCCATGTAACTGATCCCTCCTTCGCTCAGTGATTGATTTTCAGCAAGTCATCAATTGATCAGTAATTGATCAAAATTAGGGTTTCGAACTGAATGCTCTGCAAATCATAATTCTGAGCAAGTTTAAACACTAATAATTTATGTTGATCCAGCAATCAACATCTTAAATTAATTATATAATATTCGATCCAGCTACCAAGATTTTAATTAATATTTTATTTGGTCATGTTACCAATAATTCATCAGACGAGCAATATTTTCTCAGACGAGCAATATTTGCTCAGACAAGGAATATTGATTCAACCATCAATATTCAGTAATTTATGAGCAATATTTCCTCAGACGAGCAATATTCGCTCAAACGGGGAATATTAATTTAACTATCAATATTCAGTAATTTTACTCAGACAAGCGATATTTGCTCAAAGTATTAATATTGATTCAACTATCAATACTAGTTGTCGCACGTGCTCTGCACGGGCCTAAATAGTTCGCAGAGAAAAGTGGTTTTAGTATTTTCTTTTCTCTTGAGCCTCGTTGTCAAACATGCCAGATTTTTTGTCCCCAATACTTAATATACTACCTCCGATGGTATACATTCCAATGGTGCACTGGTGCATGCAACGATAATTCAGCTAATTCAATAGTTTCACAAAGTTGATTGTGTTCTAAAAGCATAAAACTCATGAGTCATTCAGTACTGGTCTCATATTATCAGCCAAATTAACTACTCGCCAAATAAATTAGTTCGGAAACTAATTCTTATTATTGTTAATAATATAAAATTTCTTATTATTAATCATAATCGGATTCTACTGACATGAAACAGAAATTGTAACTTTTAAGAAACAATCTTAAATCAGAAACAAACTTTAGGAAACTCAATGGTAAAAAAAATAAAAAATTATATAGGTATCATACATGTAGCGCATTGTTGTTTGATGTCAACGATCAGTACTGTAACTGGTACAACAACGACATGGAATTGTTGCATTGTATGCAGTAGCTACGGTATCAATGTAGTAGGTTATTCATTTCTGCAGTAACTACAACAATCTATGTGAAACTGTTGGTTCTTGGTTTGTTTTCACTCTGTTCATTGTACTGGGAGTTCATGATATTCTTAGCTTTAAGTATTGGAGCCAGTGTGAGGATCTCAAATGAGCTTGGCGCATGTAGGCCAGGAGCAGCAAATTCCCTATACTGGCGGTCAGCCACAATGGTTTGCATAGCTTTCATGGTAAGTGGTGCATCTCCTGATTATCACCAAGCCTCAGTAGTGAGATCACAACTCCAGCCCGCAGTTGTTTCATAGATCAACAAAATATCAAAAAATGAACAACAACATTGCGTACTCACTAAAAATAACAAAAGAGAGCATGTCTTTAGCAAGAATAACATTGTGTTTGAGCATGTCTTTAGAAAGAATAACATTGCGTTTTTACTATATTTGAATCCTAATATTACATTTAGTTTTTCTATCTTTGCCCACAGATACATATATATCCCTTCGGTTGAAAAACAATCTACAACCTAACTATAATTATTCAGATAGAACAACCACTGACAATACACAATTATAACTACACACTTTGAGCACTATTTTCTGAGATTAACTCATCATATATCTAAGATAGAATACATGCACGAAACCAGCACATAAGAATAACAAATCCAATACATTTGGAGATGAGTTGCCTGTTCAGAATCATCATTCTCATAGATGTTGCACCCGTTGAATTCCTGGCTTGCCCGCTACATAAGAATCTCAGTCATCCTCGTTATCGTCTCTCCTTATATTTTGTAATTTACTTAGGCAGCTGCATCAACAGAACAAAAATAGCTCAGAGACAGGTTGTTTCATGCATAGGTGGAATTGAATTTGTGTTCTTATTATGACTTGAAAATTACAAAAGGTGATTTAGAAAGCATTAATATACTTTTAATATATAACTTAAAAAGGATACCAAGAAAATGTATGTAAAATATATGCTTTTGTATACCTCTTGACACATTGTCGAAATCATACACTTTAAATGAAGCTACATACCAAAGTAGGTAATTTATGTATTTATGAATTGAATTTGTAAGTTACCTGTCCATTCTCCAATAATTGAACCATTACCGCTAGAACAGTCCAGTTGTAATACAAACAGACATAGATTTTTCATCAGGCTTTCCTTAATATCATTGTCAGATACTTTAAGACTTGAATGTATTACTAATTTTTCTAGTGGAATATTTCTCCAATAACAAATTAGTAATTAAAACACACGCATCTTATAATTGAAAGACTGCTAGCTTTTGTATTTGGTGATGCTTACTTAACCAAAGGTGGTTCGTTTTCCGAATAAGAATTCAGTTAATCTTCAATTTCACCCTTACCTGCCATCTACGGCTCAGTGAAAACTCTCAATCCTGAAACAATGAGATAAACCAAAACTTAAGTAATCAGCTTTAATAAACCTTAAATTCCAAAATTTATTTACCCTAATTTACAAAATCTATTTGACCCTAATACCGTATTACCCTAATTTACATCAACTGATAATTAACTCATGAATGGAATGAAACCTAAATTTAATGTACCTGATTCATAATATCTATTACCTCAAGGTTCTTTATGTATAATCAATTACCCACTGCAATATATAGATCTTTATGTACATCAAAAACAAAGTAACACCAGAAACAAAAAAAAAAAAAAGGAAAGAAAGAAAGAAAAAAGCGTATGATACAAAGGGAAATCGTGAGAAGAGATGTTATTGTGGAATTAAGTTACTGTTATCTGAAGAACGGGAGAACAACAATTAGAACATGCAGGTATAAAGATTAAAAAGCGGAGAGTGGAGAAGAAGCGGTGAAACATGGAAAAAGAAAAAAAAAATCGTTGGGATTTAGGTTTTTAGGAATTATTTTTTTCCTTTCATGAATCATGCCTCATGCGTTTGAGATAGATATAAACGGTAGAGAGAGAGAAGTGGGGTCGAGAAAACCAAAGATCGGTGGCGGGGAAAATCAAAATATTCTTATTGGTCGAAATATATTCTGGTGGTGTCAGAAGCTTTAGGAAGAGAGCTTTGTTCAGCTTTTAACCACGACAGAGGAAATTCACCTGAAATCATATTATTAATTCAACAACTCATCAGACGAGCAATATTTGCTCAGACTATCAATATCCATCATGTTGATTCAATTATCAACATCATTCATTCGAGAACTGTACGTCCCAGCAGACATGTTCAATCCAAGAATCATAGAGCATTCGGCAACCATGTTCGACTGAACAATACTTAGACTCACGTATAATAAAGTCAATGCTAGACACATTTTTGTGTCTACATTGTCCTTAATTTTCTGTATTGTTGGTACTCGATTTTATACTTTTTATGGTGTTTTATGTGTTTGTAGGTATTCTTGGGAAATAAACATTTTCGAAAAAATTCGGCTTGAAAAGTTAATAAAGGCATCCCGGAAGACATTTGCTAAACGGACCCCTGCTTTGAATAAGGGGCACCTCATTTACTAAGGGGCACCTTTCTTGATAAGGGGTACCTTCTTTACTATTTCCACCCCAGGACAGCAACTGCTAGGCGCACCCCATCACTGGTTAAGGGAAACCATCTTCCTCTCCGTTTGAATTAATTTCTTGGCGGGAATTTTTGGCAAGGGAAGAAAAGAATTAGGGTTCGTCGTTTGGGTGTGTTCTAAGGAGATTCAATGACCGAAACTGTGAGGGATGCCTTAAATCAGAGTAACAGGCATGTTATGGGCTTCAAAATCAACTGGATTTGGTTGTATAATCGGCAGTGAAGAAAACATGGTCGTATATTCACTTGAAATATTATCGGGTTTCTATGGAAGATTGGAGGAAATTTGGTGGAGATTAAACCGCTGAAATGGGTTCGGATTATCCTGTTTCGTCTTAACAGGGCTGGTAATTGTGTTAGAATTAATAGACTTGGGTTGTACACGTAGTTTTCAGGTAAAACAGAGACACGAGTATCGGATTCTATTTGTGTTCTCTCGTTTCTTTTGTGCGATTTAGAGAAGTTGACGTGTGGCTGCAAGAAGTTTTACTCCACCAAAGACTCATTCTCAGCGTGTTGGAAGGATTCATGCGTGTGGAAGAGATAAAAAAGGAGAGAAAATCGATATTATTCCCGTGACTGCATGAAAGTTATTACAGAAATTTTGGAATTTATTACAGGAGATACTTGGTGCAGTGGGGTATATAAAGAGCATTCAGAGGTCAAAGAAGGATAATGAAGTGTTAGGGGTTAGAATAGAGCAGAGAAATCAAGTTGCAGAGAATATTTTTCTGTTGATGCTGTCAAGAACATGAAGAACATAAGACGCTTTATGGCAGTCGTAAAGGTACAGTGACAGCGACAGTTTATATTTATCGTTCTCTGTAACAGTTGAGTTTGTAACAAATATATTTGTTACAAACCCGGTTTTATCATTTTTCTCACATTCATCTTGTAAACACTTTTTGAGCCATGAATAAATATTTTAAGTGTGTTTTCGATGTGATGAGATAAATCCCAATACTAGGACGACGGAGGAAGACGAATTTCATACATGGGTAAAATTATTTAATTCTTTTTAAGACTTTTGCATTAATTTTAATTGAAATATGATTTGAATTAACTGATTTTTACTTAATTTGATGATGTATGCTTAGCTTAAATGTTTTGATACATCATGCTTAAGATTTACAACTAATCTTTTGAGAATCTACCTTGGCAAAATAAGAGTCCATGATAATTTTATTTATTGAGCTTTAATTGTTGAGAATAAATAAATTGAAACCTATGTTATGAATTCGACGAAATCCTAGTCCCAGTAACTCTCTTCCAAAACCAAAACCAAAACCAAAACCAAAGCTCTTATCCAGTAACTCACTTCATCCTGTGATAATATTTTGTATATTTATTTTCTTTTATTTTATTATTTTAGTTTATTAATTCTTAAAAATCAATCTCATCAAGTCCGAGTGAACGATAACTCTACTTACCACTATCTAAAATTTGATCAATTTTTGGCGCCGCCGACGCGGACTTGTTTATAGATTTGTTTTTTAGGTTTTACTTTTATTTTTTTTATTTTCGTTCTTTTTTACGCGTTTTGTTATTTTCTGTTTGCTTTCAGGTTTGGAGCGGATTTAAAGAAAAAGAGAAAGTGCTGAAAAGAAAAGCGAAGCCAAAGAAGGAAAGAAAAGAGGAATCCAAAAGGAGTGAAGAAGAATTTTTTTTTTGTATATAAATATATTTTTTTATTATTATTATTTTTAGAAACTGTAAATAGGTTTTACTTTTTGTAATTTTGTAATTTTTTATTTTTGGACACTTTTCGAACTTTATTTTTTTTGGGACATTGGACATTTTTTTTAAAAACCCTAAGGAAGAGTTAATTTAAATAAAACTGCTGAAGGGAAGGACGACAGTTACGATACTGTCTCGGCCCCTCGGGTTTGTACATGACATAGGAGTCGTGGCCCGAGTCGACTTCAACGGTTCATCCCCCGTCTGGAACGGGAGGTAAGTTTTTCTATACACCCGTGAATCCCTGTCAGTGGGTTTATTTTGTGTTGAGAATGTAGAGATGGTATTACAATATACAATACAACGAATATCCGATTGATTTTCAAGATGGACATTACTTTGACCATAGTGTGAATAGTGGATGGGAACGCCAACATTTTGAAGATTACGGTCATACCATGGTGAGCCCAATTACTATTCACATGAATATCGGTCATACGAGCAAAATTCCTATAATTCCTCTCCTCTATATGAGGCACGTAAGATACTTGAGTCAACGCGTAAGTTACTTGAGTCGACACATAAGTTAGCGGACACAGATGACTTAGTTATGGACGAAATAACTGTAACGGTGAGTGAAACTTATTTAGAAGATAACCTCAGGAAGTTAGTTGAGTCAACATGTAAGTTAACTGAGTCAACACGTGAGTTTTCTGAGTCAACACTAGGTTTGAGTTAGAGACGTAAGAAAGAATTGCTCGAATTACTCTGAATTGCCAATACATTCTTTCCAATATCACCCGTGAAAATGAGGAAATGCAACCCATGAAAATATGTTATCTAGACCAAGTTATAGAACCTGAACCTAAACCACAGGTAGATGTAGTTGTCTTAAACAGGAAACTAGACAAGGGTGTGCTTTATTTGTTAATTTTCTTGGCATATTGCAGATTCCTTTTACTTGTGATAGCCTTATTTGGTTTTAGTGATCCGCAGTTATTCTGGCTATTACTTTATGATTCTTTAAGGTGACTAATCCTTTCTTAGTCTGGCTGAATACCTTAAACTTAGCACTTCTTGGGAGGTAACCCATGCTCATGCAACACGGTAATATCTTTCCTTAACTCTTTTGCTTCAGGTGGTAACAGTTTCTCCTTGTTCATGCTTTTAATTTTATCTTTAGAACATTGAGGACAATGTTAGATTTAAGTTTGGGGGTATGGGAGAAACTTTTTAGTTGCAGTATAAATAAATAAACTTCAGAACCTAGAAATTTTATGCTTATTAAGGTTGGCACTAACCAATCTAAGTGGATGGGAACATCTTGGTTGTAGGAGTTGAGGAACCAATCTGATTAGATGGAAACATATATAGAGTCTATTCATAAAAGCACAGAGCTCGGGTGTTATAAAAAAGACATGGTAGTTTCGCCATATCTCGTTGAATCCTTTTCACCTTCTATTTTTATTTTTATTTTTATTTTCTTATAAGTGATTTGGTGGGGCACACGATTCAAGTTCTTACCATTGCTAGGGTGAAATAGAGTGATTGAGATACCAAAAAAATAAAATTGAGACCAGACTATCAAACCAACCGGAATAAATTCAATAAAGTCGACCATTGGTGCCCTTGTATATGCCAGTTGTGTTGACCTATAGTTAGGATTATCACCCGCTGGTACCCTTGTATATGCCAGTTGTGTTGATATTAGTCAGACCGGTATCTCAGTCCATTAGGATAGGTTCATCCTAGTAGTGGCCTTCAGAAAGATATGGGAAACACCGTTCACCTTAGTCAACATCAAAACCGTCTACGTTTTTCTCTACATCCATCTTCGTAATCTTTCCATGTGATTGGTTGACTCCGGTTATGATGTCCAGAAACTATCTGAGTAGAGCTCTGTCACTTATATATGAATTTTAGTACGCTTGAGTTCATACTCGTGTACAACAATTGGAATTTCGCATCAGGGTACTTCCTCCTGTAGTCAATGAGAGTATGCCAACCAAGGAGATTCTTTAGTGCCTTCCAAGGTTCTGCATGGATAGCTAGGGTATGGAGTAAAGGTTTTGCGAGTACACCTCTGGTAAACCCTCCCGAGACTACAACTCGGTCACTAGGGCCACCTAGTGAGTTAGGATTTTATTCAAGATTAGTTTTGCTCGAGGACTAGCAAATAATAGTACTTTTGGGGGTATTTGATAGACACATTTTTGTGTCTACATTGTCTTTAATTTTCTGTATTGTTGGTACTCGATTTTGTACTTATTGTGGTGTTTTATGTGTTTGTACGTATTTTAGGGAAATAAACATTTTCGGAAAAATTCGGCCCGAAAAGTTGTTAAAGGCATCCCGGAGGACATTTGCTAAACGGACCCCTGCTTTGGATAAGGGGCACCTTCTTTACTATTTCCACCCTATGACAACAACTGCTAGGCGCTCCCCATCACTGGTTAAGGGGCAACCATCTTCCTCTTCGTTTGAATTAATTTTTTGGCGGGAATTTTTGGCAAGGGAAGAACAGAATTAGGGTTCGTCGTTTGGGCGTGTTCAAAGGAGATTCAATGACTGAAACTGTGAGGGATGCCTTAAATCAGAGTAACATGCATGGTACGGGCTTCAAAATCAACTGGATTTGGTTGTATAATCGGCAGTGAAGAAAACATGGTCGTATATTCACTTGAAATATTATCGAGTTTCTATGGAAGATTGGAGGATATTTGGTGGAGATTAAACCGCTGAAATGGGTTCGGATTATCCTGTTTCGCCTTAACAAGGTTGGTAATTGTGTTGGAATTAATAGACTTGGGATGTACACATAGTTTTCAGGTAAAACAGAGACACGAGTATCGGATTCTGTTTGTGCTCTCCCATTTCTTTTGTGCGATTTAGAGAAGTTGACGTGTGGCTCCAAGAAGTTTTACTCCACCAAAAACTCATTCTCAGCGTGTTGGTAGGATTTAGGCGTGTGGAAGAGATAAAAAAGGAGAGAAAATCGATATTATTCCCGTGACTTCATGAAAGTTATTACAGAAATTTTGGAATTTATTACAGGAGATACTTGGTGCAGTGGGGTATATAAAGAGCATTTGGAGGTCAAAGAAGGATTATGGAGTGTTATGGGTTAGAATAGAGCAGAGAAATCGAGTTGCAGAGAATATTTTTCTGATGCTTCTGTGAAGAACATGAAGAACATAAGACGCTTTATGGCAGTCGTAAAGCTACAGTGACAGCGACAGTTTATGTTTATCGTTCTCTGTAACAGTTGAGTTTGTAACAAATATATTTGTTACAAACCCGATTTTACCATTTTTCTCACATTTCATTACCTTGTAAACACTTTTTGACCCATGAATAAATATTTTAAGTGTGTTTTCAACGTGATGAATTAAGCCCCAATACTGGGACGACGGAGGAAGACGAATTTCTTACATGGATAAAATTATTTAATTCTTTTTAAGACTTTTGCATTAATTTTTATTGAAATATGATTTGAATTAATTGGTTGTCGTTTAATTTGATGAGGTATGCTTAGCTTAAATGTTTTGATACATCATGCTTAAGATTTACAACTAATATTTTGAGAATCTACCTTGGCAAAATAAGAGTCCATGTTAATTTTATTTATTGAGCTTTAATTGTTGAGAATAAATAAATTGAACCCTATGTTATGAATTCGACGAAATCCTAGTCCCAGTAACTCTCTTCATTCTGTGATAATATTTTGTATATATTTTTTTCTTTTATTTTATTATTTTAGTTTATTAATTCTTAAAAATCAATCTCATCAAGTCTGAGTGAACGACAACTCTACTTACCACTATCTAAAATTTGATCAGTCAATAATTGACTAATTAAATACATGTCTTCCCTGCAGACTCCACAAATCATGAGACATCAATCATGTCACATGTGGGGATATAGGGTTTTGGTCTGGCGACCTGCGGCACATGTGTTCGTCCACGATGAGAAATGTGAATAAGTCGTGCAAGCAGTTATGGGAGTTAGCAAAGTAGTAGGTGGACAATCAACCAAGTCTGCGCACGACCTGGAACTGATTTAACCACGATTTCCACTTTCCCACTCTTTCACTCGAGCAACCGTCACACTTACTAGAGATAAATATGTCTACATTTTAGCAATATAAATAAGTCTCTGAATCCACGATTTAGACAGGACATATAACATCTATCGTCTAACTAAGAATTATCGTGTGAGCAACAATATCTCTCATTTGAGAAGAATTCAAACTTATTCACACATTTGCAGAAACCTACAACACATTCACAATCCTTGATCACCATTGATCCCACACACTTCTCAGCTTTCCTCCTACAGATCGACCATCTTCCCTCTTTGTGACCGAATTGACTCTGGAAGGACCATTGTCTTGGTTTAGGCCTGAGTCCTACAGATTGATCTCTCGAACTCAAAGCACTCCCATGCAGTGCATCTGTTTGAGGTTAAGCAGTTTGCTCGGTCAAGGAGCTCTGTACGCACGGTTGTCTCTCCACTTTTCTAAAATCCAGCAAATCGTTTTATCCCCATCAAAAGGTTGTTATCCCCCCTCTTTTTCACATAGTATACATGTCACTAATATTACATCGAAATTCTCATAAGAGTAACTGAACTTAGACATGCTAGAGAACGTGATCAGGTTTGTTACTTGTATGAGAGTTAAAGTTGAATTTAACTATGACGGTGGAGAACTAGGTGCAGATTTATTTTTGGTATTAGAGTTGTGATCCCCTATAGTGGAGACAAGCTATTATTACATCAAGAGAGGCACCGACATTCAATTCTTTGTACCTGTCTAAATATGTGCTTCTAGAGTGTGTGTCACCGTACGTTAATTCCGGGTAGAATGGTGAGCTACCCAACCTCACCAATAGAAGCACCACTTTGATATCTTGAGTGTTATTTTGTCAATCATGGGGGTGACATCGAATTGCTAACTTACATACCACTTGTAATCTTGTTTGCAGTTAGCACCATCCACTCTATGTCTCTTTACACCAGCAGGTCCATAAAAACACCATCATCATCAACAATCGGAGCATCAAAAATTCGAAGGAAAGTTGAAACGTTCAAGGTTTACAAGCAACGACACAGAAATGAGTAGATTTTAAATTCAAGTAAAGCAACAAGACAAGGAGCGGAATTCTTACAAGTTGAAGAGTTATGTACAAGAGCGAAGATTATCAAGATGAGAGTTGAAGAAGTTTATGATACCGAGACAATACACGTTGTGAAGAATCAAGTGGTAAGGTACTTACACCATGGCCTTTGTACTTGCATTTTTATTTTATATCTTTATTCTTGTTTGTTAGTTTGTATTTTATTTTCTCTTAAAAAAACAAAAAACAAAATTGGGACAAAGTTATTACTATGCTAGGTCCCTTGAGAAAGAAAAAAAACAAGATAAAATTTCATTAGGTTATAGTTTTATTATTTTGTTTGTTTTTGTTTTGTATTTTTTTCATTTTTATTGTCTCAAAAAATTAAAAAAAAAAAGAAGAAAAAAAAGGACAAGAAAAATTCATTTCATCATATTTTGGTTTGTTTAGTTCATTTTAGTTTTGTATTCTTCCAGTAAAGCCAAAGGAAGAAGAAATATTCATAATGAAGTTTCAAGCAACAAGGAATTATAGGAAAGAATCACATTGTCAAGATTCTACGAAGTTCAAGATTTCATCATCAAGAGTTGAAGCCCGAAGACGAAGTTGAAGACAAGGATTAAAAACCGAAGACGTTTATATGGACGTTGTGAGAGTGGTGCTAACTGCACGTTGAATGGATATGAAGGTAAGTATAAGCATATTCCCATCCTTGTTAAGTGCTTTATTGCCTTTCTTGGAGATCGTCAGAAAAAAAGTTTTCAAATTATAAAAGATGTGGGTTTTCAAAACGATTCGGAGGGTTTTTGCCTTCCTGCCATTCAACGTGTCGCGGGATTTCTCTCTTCATTCCTACCTGGACACATGTGTGACCCATAAAAACTTTGTTTATTATTGAGAGAAATTTCATAAAACCCTTTCTGGTGAGGCAGAGTCAAGACTTTCGATAACTATCGAGCCTGAATTTCATCATAGTGCATGGTTATTTCTCTCTAAATTTTTAATCATGAGATTGTGTTCTTTGATGTGTCTAACTTCTTATGACTAGTGTGCAAAATCTTTATGCCTTCTTAGCGCATTGGATGCTATCATTTCGGAGAACTTGTAAGTTGGAAAAATAGGTTTTGTGGGTATACCTTTTGTAAACCCTCACGAGACTATAACTCGTCCACTAGGGACACCTAGGGGTTTAAAGGCTTGTTACACTCGCTAAGTGTAATTGTAACCTCAACGAAAGGGAGTTGTTCTATGTTTTAGAATTAGTTTAATTTATTTGCTCGAGGACTAGAAAAGTCTAAGTGTGAGGGAATTTGATAGGTGTCTAAAACATGCACCTTGATATTATCTATTGTTTATGCTTTCTTTGCGATTTTTCTTGTAAATTATGTATTTTATGTTTGTTTTTGAGTGTTATAGGTGTTTTGGAGTCATCTGGAGAGAAAAGAGGAGAAATCACTCATTTAGAGTGAAAAAGGGAGTATAGCTCAGAACAGGGGCTTCTATCAATGGACTGGAGTAGCCTGTCAGTTCTGCGAAACTAACAAGCCATATATGAGTTTGGTGGCCCATATTGATCTGTTGGGTACCTATAGAAGTTTTGGCTATTACCTAGCTCTATAATTCAGAGAAATAATCATTTTCTCTTATCATTTTTCTCTTACCTATTCCACCTGAGAGGAATGGCGGCTCCATAACTCAGATAGAGAAATCGAAGAAATCTAGAGAAAGAAGATCTGAGGGAGAATCTGCTACTGTGATGAAGACTAATGAAGAATTAGTGAAATTAAGGGAGAACTGGAGATTAGGTATGATTCAGAAGTAAAGATGCAGATGATTTTGGTCTAATCAAAGAAAAGATAGAAATTGAATTGGGTTTCTGTGTTGGTTGAGGTTCTGACTAGGATTTGAGCTCACAAAAGAAATCGTTTTCTACAGTAAATAGGATTTGGTCGATTCATGGGATCTAGGGTTTTCTGAAGAAGTTGAGATGTGGGTTTTGAGTTTGTGCTGAGAAGAAAACATGAGCTTGTGGTAGTTGATAATGGAAGAGATGGTGCCACAACATGGTGGTATTGTATTCTTGGTGGTCTCTGGTAGAATTCTAGGGTTTAAAAGGAGATTACAGATAGGGAAGCTGGTGGTGATTGATTTTGATCGATTTTGAAGGGGATGATGCAGTGTGCTTTTGGATATGAATTTAAGGATGGGTTTCTCTTGATTTCGAGTTGGAAGAGGTTGTTGTAGTAGCAACTGATTCTGGTGATGATTCTAAGCTCAACATGATGGATTTGTTTGAGTCAGATTAATAGAGATAAACAGTTGGTGGTGGTCAAGAACATAAATCTCAGGTCTTAGTGAATGAATGGTTATATGGCTCATGTGGTGATGGTGATGTGCTCCTACTGAAGTTTGGTGTTATGTATGTTGTGACAGTTGAATGAGTGGGTTGAACTGATGTTTTGAATCTTTGCTGCAATGGATGGGTCTGAACCTAGAGTTATGGTTGCAGAGCTGAAGACTTTGTTGTTGGCTTGGGTCTGTGATAGGTGTAGAATACACCGTATTTATTATTTATAGTTTATGCTTTCTTTGCTATTTTTCTTGTAAACTATGTATTTTATGCGTGTTTTGAGTTTTATAGCTACTTTGGAGTCATACGGAGGAAAATAAGAAGAAATCACCAAATTTGAGCACAAAAGGAAAAAATTGTCATTCCATGCACGGACACTATCTGGAGCCAGTCAAGGTTAAAGGGAAACTCTATCTGAAGGATTACTAAATAGAGATCAGCCAAGGTTAAGGGGGTTACCATCTGGGTGACCCTTATCTCAAGTGTTGGGGTGTCTGAATCCTGCCCTAAAACTATACCCTAAATCGAGAGAAGACTTACTCTCATTAATTTCAATCAGTTACACCTGAAACAAAAAAAATGGAGGCGCAACCATGGAGAAAACAGAAATAGAAATCGAGAGATGATGATGCTATAAACGAAATTGATGGGATCTGGTACAGTGAGATGCTGCTGCCATGAAAGAGAAGTTAGAGATCGAGAAAAACGATGAAGCATGAACTTCAGGTGAGATATTATATCGAGAAATTGAGAGATTAAAGAGCTGAGATTGAGGTGAACCTGTGGTGGTCGAAGAAATGAAGTCTGGGTTCAATTTGATATTGATTTTCATGGATTGATGTTTGAGATATTGAATCAGAGATGGAATTTGAGAGTTTGGTTAGTGAGAAGAAGGAAGTGAATCGGAGATGGGTTCTGTAACTGATGAAGGTGGTGCTATTGCTAAGATGGGTTTGTGGTTAATTTAGGTTTTTCTGTGAATTGAAGGATGAATCTGACGAAGATAAGAATTTGATGCTGTTGGTGGTCCTGTGAGATGTTGAAGATAAAAATTAGAAATAAGGGAAGAATGAATAATGGTTTTTTCAGGAAACAGTGAAGAAATTGGAGATGTAATTGATGAACAGAGAAGAAAATTGTGGAATGAAATGCTGAACCGAGTTGTTGGTGCTGTAGTAAAGCTCAAGAATGAAGTAACAGATGAATGGGCGAAGCTCTGTTGCAGTGAATGAATGAAATGTTGTTTCAATGCTTAGATGTATGATAGTATTGTGCAGGGAAAAATTGCATGAACTTGGCCTGAGAAATGACCAAAAAATAAACAGAACTCTGACGAATTTTCATGTCGGCGAATCAATTCAGTGATGACAGCAGCGATCCAACTCAGCTGAGTAAGACCAGTTAGTCGAGTAAGATGCTGACTAGAAAGATGAATCTCTCCTCCCTTGACCGTTAAAGACTGTTGATTTGATCGTTAACTTTTTTGGTGACCTGACGGAATATTCTGTCGACGGCTTAGAATCTCAGGTTGCCGGTGGCGATTTTTCAGGCGGAATTCCGGTGATCCCGAGAACTTTTCAGGCGATCAAAAAAATACAGAAATTTGTGAAGAATTCTCTAGACTCATGTAGACTCATGGGTTTGAGGAATTGGACTTGAATTTGGAAAGTGAAGATGGAAGATTTGAGAAAGACGAGGACTTGGAAAGAAGACTTACAAAGGGAAATGGATTCTATTCCTAAGAGGATTGCTAGGAAATTGAAGCCTATAAATAGAGAAGTTCTCTTTACACTTTTACACCTCTACACACACAACACTTCTATTTTCTTTAATCTTTATGTGAACTCCTTAGCATGAGTAGCTAATTTTCTTATTGATTGAGGATGAATTCCTAGTTCTTAACATGATTTGAGTTTTTGTTTTAAAATCTACCTTGAAGTTTTTCACATGATTATCGTTTGTTTTTACTAATAGGAATGTTTATACATTCATGGTTGATTGATAGGTCGTTTACGATGCATACTAAATTGATTTGTTAATTGATCTAAATCTACTGAAAGTTAGGGGATAAGTAATCGTTTCTTGACTATTTACACAAGTAGCAAACACGAGACCTTGCGGAGGGACTCCGTGGAGCAATTGTGTGAAAACAACGTTGGCAAGTAGAACTTGATCTAAGAGTCTAACTACTAATATCAACCTACTAAGTTCATAAATATTAATGCGTTTATTTAAATTACATCTTGAGTGATCTACTACTAGGTGGTTTGGTAAATAGAATCCAGTAGTCGAGAACTTCTGTATCCGGTGATATAAGAGATTTAGGGGTTTAGCACTGATCTAGCTGCTTTACCTACTGTTGGTGATAATCTGTGACTAATAAAAAGTGGAAAAGAACATAACTTGATTCATTGTTTTGCAACGAATAAGGATTCCTTGATCTAACTTCTCTTATTGATTTCGACTTAAACTTTTAATTGCTTTGTTTATTTGTTTTGCTTTATAAATTCTAAAACCGAAACCCCCCCTTTGTGACATTGTAAGACAAGTAAAACCTCTTGCTCCTCGTGGGAACGAACTTGACTACACTATATTACTTGTTAATTAGGTGGAAAAATATTAATTAATTTGTTGTGGTTACGACACGCATCAAATTTTGGCGCCGCTGCCGGGGAGCAGCGGAGCAGCTTTAGTTGTTTTTCGTTTCGTTTTACTTTATAGATTTTATTTTGGTTTCTAATTTATTTATATTTAGAAGTTTTATTTCAGGTATCCATTATGGTGGACAAGCGCAAACATATTTGAAAAAGCGGGGGTCGAACAACACCACCCAATATTTTGCTTAGCAATCTGTATGGACAAACTCGAATATACTTTTAAGAGAATCAACAAGACTCAATCAATTAAAATTATATCAACGAGTTTATATCTCTCTCTTGATTTGATTTCCTCAAACAGAAACTACGAGTACTAATCAAATAAAGGAATAACTTGGATGGTGCCAAATACCAATATCCAAGGATCAACCAATATCAATCAACAACCAAAGGTTGGATTTCCAATTGATTGATTCAAATGCACAACCTGTATTATTTCAACTATATAAACAAAATAATGCGGAAATAGAAATAACACAGACACCAGAATTTTGTTAACGAGGAAACCGCAAATGCAGAAAAACCCCGGGACCTAGTCCATATTGAATACACAATGTATTAAGCCGCTACAGACACTAGCCTACTCCAAGCTAACTTCAGACTGGACTATAGTTGAACCCCAATCAGTCTCCCAGTGATCCAAGGTACAGTTGTACTCCCCACGCCTCTGATCCCAGCAGGATACTGCGCACTTGATTCCCTTAGCTGATCTCACCCACAACTAAGAGTTTCTACGACCCAAAAACGCAGGCTTTAACAATAAACAAATTTGTCTCACACAGACAAGTATATCAAAGGATCAATCTGTCTCCCACGGAAAAACCCTAAAGTTTTTGTTCCGTATTTTGATAATAACCAAGGTGAACAGGAACCAATTGGTAATCTGGTCTTATATTCCCGAAGAACAACCTAGATTAATCAATCACCTCACAACAATCTTAATCGTATGGTAGTGTTGTGGAATCACAAACAATGAGACGAAGATGTTTGTGATTACTTTTTATATCTTGCCTATCGGAGATATCAAATCTCAAGCCAATCATTCTGATTGTACTCGTACGATAGAAGATGCAAGATCAGATCACACAACTACAATAAAAGTAGTTTCGGTCTGGCTTCACAATCCCAATGAAGTCTTTAAGTCGTTAACCTGGTTTTAGAAGAAGAAAACCAAAGGTTAAAGGAGAACCGACTCTAGTACGCAAACTAGTATCATATGTAAGGTGTGGGGATTAATTTTGCACAATACTAGATGTCTCCTTTATATAGTCTTTCAAATCAGGCTTTTGCCTTGGTAACAAAGCAATCAATATTCACCGTTAGATGAAAACCTGATTTAGATTCAAGCTAATATTTCTCAACCGGTATATCGAAAACTTAGCTTGTTATACACAAATGAACTACACGCTTCTAGGTTTGTTAACCGTACCCAAACGTGTGCATTGTTGGTTCAACAATAGTTAGCCAAAAGGTTAGCCATATGAGCATTTCATATCAACCATGTTCTTCTTCACCATAACTAGTTCAAATGACTCAAATGAACTAGTCAGAGTGTTGTTCAATTGCAAGGAAATATTATGTAACTACACAAGACACAATTGAAGCAAAGATGATTTGATTCACTCGAATCGGTTCACGAACTTTTATAGCCACGGTTTGCAAATAGCATTTCTTAGTCTTTTTAAGTTTAAGTTCAGAAATCATCTTTAGATATATAACCTTCTCAAGTTCGCAAACTATGTTCGCGGACTTAAGACACCAGACAGAGTTTACAAACTCCAGAAGAAATTCTCGGGATGAGAACTTCACCGGTTCGCGGACTGGGTTCGTGGACTGAGTTCTCGGACTTAGCTCACGCAAGTAGTTTGTCAACTCCAGCAGAAATTCTCGGGTTTGAGAACTTCGGAAGTTCGCGGACTTGGCACTTGTCATTCTTCCGGTTCTCTTGATCAACAAAGTTCGAAAACTTTGGTTCAAGGAATATGACTTATACATAACTGTGTTTACACAACAATTCTTATGTCCACCATTGGTTATGTAATCTAAACTCTCATTCCAATCATTGAAATATTCTTAGAGGACGTTATATAGTTGTTACACCATTTCTCGTCAAAGCAATTTTCAAAGTGATTGAAACATATCATGAATTTCGTCACTAGGTAAAGATAAACTTGGTCGAAGCGAAAAGCTTACCAACACATATTTCGAGATATAGATAGGCGAGGTATACCGGCTCGAAATACCAAATATGTATAATCTAAGTCTATATATATATAGCATACGACTTTTTGTCTCAAGAAGTAGGAGATATAGTAGATAGACTTTTGAGTGACAGATAAGTTCAAGTCTTCACATACCTTTTTGTCGAGAAGTTCCACCGGTTCCTTGAGTAGTTCTTCTACTTGTATGATGAATCGCCATGAAGTCCTTGAGCTCAACTACATTTTCTATCCTAGTCCGAGACTTAGCTATAATAGACTAGAAATCAAGACTTATAGTTTTGATCACTAACATTGACAACCATGCTTGAGAAGCAACGCATGCGAGTTCGACCGAGTAATGCTCTAACAATCTCCCCCTTTGTCAATTTTAGTGAAAAAACTATCAATACATATGGAATACAAAAAAGATAAAGAAATTTAAGTAGCTCATATTCCACATGTCTAATCTTCAACATTCCTAGAAATCTTCGTCACTTCCAAGTACTCCAATGATCCCAAAGGTTGTAAGTTTAGCATCACCGTTGTTGAAGATCCGTAGCTATAACAATGAGAAAGCATCAGTCTCGATCATTGTTATACAGTGTCATAGTATTATTACACAGCGTCAAAGTTCAATTGTATCACAACTTCAACAATAATACTATGGTGGTATGTATCACTCCCCCTTAGTCAATACTCCATCTCACATGGAAATCACTCCCTCTTACATAATGACCCGAAGAACATATGTATTTGTAGTGTGAACTACATATTAATTCCCCCCCCCCCTTTTTGACAATAAAGTTGGCAAAGGTACAAGAACGGGATCATAATGAAATTTCCGTAAGAGACATTTCATGACTAAAAAGAAAGAATACACATCATCTTATTTAGATGCAATCATATAGCCGAAGCTAATAGCATTCATCAAGGAGTTTAAAGATACAAGATAACCCCTCTAAAATTTCACAGCCGCACACCCCTCAAGATATGACCATTAAGCACAAGTTCAAAAGAACTCTCCCCCATTTGATGTCATTCCCGAAAGAACAACAAGAGCGACCTTAATTTCGAAAGAAAAGAAGGATTTTATTGGACACCAAAAACCATAAGAATGATTTTTTATATCCAAAAACTCAATCAAATTAATCACAAGTAAAACCCGTGACTAATTTAATCGGTATACGCAATCAAATCAAACACAAAAAGTGATCAATTCAATTGTTTGTGCTCAACATAAGAAAACTTATGGAGCAATAACTAAATAACCAAACAAGATGATTAATTTAGTTCAAAGTGCTCAACATAAAGTACCTTACGGAACAACCAACAAAGCTAATAAAAAATAATCAACTTGGTTGTATCGTGCTCAACATAAAACACATTACGGAGCCTCACAGTAATACATACGAATATGGATCAGTGAAGATCAATACTGTGGAATACACAGGGATTCATTCTATCTTCAATCATTATTTGTATAACAACAATAATAGACATAATCCTTGAAAACAAAATATTTTAACCTATATTCCATCAACATAATTGACAATATAGGCTTAAATTTTTTATTTATCAAAAGTCCATTCATCTTTTTACCAGTACGTGAATACCGAACACGAACGACTTTACTTTTGACAAAATATGAGACCTTCAAGTTCACGGACGCAAACATACATATCCCATAACAAGCTGCAATATCACAAATCATAAAGATTAATACTGCGAAAACATCATCCTCCAAATATTTTCAGAATTTTAAAGCCAATAGACCTAAAAAATAACACAAGAAGATGAAAAATAATAACTATGTGTAGTCACAATAATTGCTATTCAAGCACTAGTTATTCTTCCAACTAAACCAAAAAGAAGACATACTAGGCAACAAAAACACAGGTTACTCATATTTTTCCTCATCGGAGATACTCCAAGATGCTTTAATTGTGTTCAATTCTTCCTTGAGCTCGGGAAACTTCGTTGCAACCAAAGACAATTTTTCTTGAACACACTTTACTCTTGAATCAACCTTACACACACCTTTATGAATTTTTTGAAGAAGGATCATGGTAGTAGGGTCGCTAAAATTAAGAGAAGCGATTCTTTGTCGCTTGCAAGCATTTTCCCTTATGCGCCTAAAGGTACACGGACGAACCGGTTTGGGGACCCTAAGAGAGTTGCCAATTGAATCACACCCACGATCACGGCAAATTTGACTAATCAAGCAAGGGTAACCCAACATCTTGATGGGTGAAGTCATCGAAATCATTTGAGAGATAATGAAACCACATATACCGAGACTTGAAATACCTGAATCAAGGAAATAGACCAATTCCGCAAACTCGTGACTCCACCAAGAATTTTCAAATATGGAGGGAGAAAGATTGGAGATACCAAGTTTTCCAAAAGCCATCAAAGCAATACTAAGATCATTAGTAGGGAACTTTCCTTGACTCCAAACAACCTTCTTGCCACACATCCCAACCGAGATATCATCACAAGATGGACGTTCATCACTTGGTCTAGGAAGCCGTACGTTCCCCAACGAGATTTTGGTAATCCTTGAAATTAATTCTCTATCAACAAGAAACCTTTCTCTACCAATCATGGATTTGAATTCCATCTTGTTGTAATCAACATCATGAATATTGGCATAAAAAATCCTTGTAAGAGAATCAAATCCTTGACCAAGACCATCAAAGATATTTCCAAGCTTGAATTTTTTTAAAGCATACCAAATCCTCTTCATGCCCACTAGAAAATCCAATTTCTTTTCTAGGATGAAACCTTTTGAATCAATCTTATCAAATACTCTAACACAATAATCATCCACGAACCTAATTCTAAGAGAATTTTGGTCACAAGAAGAATTCAAGCTAGAGGTTTTTGGTCTTTTAGAGCTCCTTTTATTGCTTCTAGAATTCATCATGGGACTAGAAAAATGAACGAATCAAGATAAAAATACTTACTTGGATTGAATCTTGAACACCCTTTATTTCAATTTTTCCAATGAAGCTTTAATGGAGGAAACACACAAAACCCTAGAGGTTCACGTACGCGGACGGGTGACGAAGAAGACTAGGGTGCGCAAACTTCTTCTTTATAAGGCCACAAATGGGCTTGGACCCGTTCATGAACCGAGACCCATATAATAAAGATGGGATTTCCTTAGTCATTTGCACATTAAAGGTTATGCATTCCGTGAAAACACACATGTGAACAACAGCGGATGCAATAGAAAGCTAAAATTGATGTTTAAACAAAATAACAAAACTGTACACAACTCAAACCATTTTCTTGCCCCATTCTAAGATATATACAAATGGGGAATTGCCATCATTGTTACCAAGAGGCATAATGTGCAGAGGGATTCTCATGCGACATTTCTGGTTGATATGTGTGAACAGTCCCTGTAGTATAATCAAAGTAATGGTGATAGTCAGGGAAGTTAGAGCTTTCTATCCTTCATTTGTTCTGGCTAGAAGGAGGATACCTCCGATTTCTGGGTTGCATAGTATCAACAGATTCAACACATACAGAACCCTTTTCAGAACGATTCTTAGACTTAACAGATTTAAGTTTTTCTAAGAATTTAAAAACGCCTTCGAAAGGTTTGAATAGATCTTTATCAATTGATCCACCACGATAGTATTCCTCAAAGATATCAAAAGTTAATCTAGTGAGGTTCCATATCCTTAGGCGTGTCGAGCGTTTTCTCAATCTTTCCTTCTTTTTATTTTTTTCTTCTGATTGATTTTTAACATCTAAATCTTCCCTTTTAGATGAAGTAAGATTATCATGAGAACCCAGAGGTTTTAGCCATAATAATATTTGAACAATCTTTAAGGAAATCTGGCGTGCGCTACAGATGCCAAGAGAAAGTTTTCCAAAGAAATTTCCCATGGGATAATTTTTAAGGAACGAACAAACACAAACTTATTAGGTTTAAGTTGTTTGCCTGCTCTTATACCAAATGAAAAAGCGGGGGTCTAACAAAACCACACAATATTCTGCTTAGCAATCTGTATGGACAAACTCGAATATACTTTTAAGAGAATCAACAAGACTCAATCAATTAAAAGTATATCAACGAGTTTATATCTCTCTCTTGATTTTATTTCCTCAAACAGAAACTGCGAGTACTAATCAAATACAAGGAATAACTTGGATGGTACCAAAGACCAATATCCAAGGATCAACCAATATCAATTAACAATCAAAGGTCGGATTTCCAATTGATTGATTCAAACGCACAACCTGTATTATTTCAATTATATAAACAAATATAATGAAGAAACAGAACTAACACAGACATCAGAATTTTGTTAACGAGGAAACCGCAAATGCATAAAAACCCCGGGACCTAGTCCAGATTGAACACACACTGTATTAAGCCGCTACAGACACTAGCCTAATTCAAGCTAACTTCGGACTGGACTGTAATTGAACCCCAATCAGTCTTCCACTGATCCAAGGTACAGTTGTACTCCCTACGCCTCTGATCCCAGCAGGATACTGCGCACTTGATTCCCTTAGCTGATCTCACCTACAACTAAGAGTTGCTACGACCCAAAATCGCAGGCTTTGACAATAAACAAAGCTGTCTCACACGAACAATTCTATCAAAGGATCAATCTGTCTCCCACATAAAAACTCCCGGAGAACATCCTAGATTAATCAATCACCTCACAACAATCTTAATCGTATGGTAGCGAAACAAGATGTTGTGGAATCACAAACAGTGAGACGAAGATCTTTGTGATTACTTTTTATATCTTGCCTATCGAAGATATCAAATCTCAAGCCAATCAATCTGATTGTACTCGTACGATAGAAGATGCAAGATCAGATCACACAACTACGATAAAAGTATTATCGGTCTGGCTTCACAATCCCAATGAATTCTTTAAGTCGTTAACCTGGTTTTAGAAGAAGAAAACCAAAGGTTAAAGGAGAACCGACTCTAGTACGCAAACTAGTATCACACGTAAGGTTTGGAGATTAGTTTTGCACAATACTAGATGTCTCCTTTATATAGTCTTTCAAATCAGGGTTTTTCCTTGGTAACAAAGCAATCAATATTCACCGTTAAATGAAAACATGATTTAGATTCAAGCTAATATTTCTCAACCGTTAGATCAAAAACTTAGCTTGTTATACACAAATGAACTACACGCTTCTAGGTTTGTTAACCGTACCCAAACGTATGCATTGTTGGTTCAACGATAGTTAACCAAAAGGTTAGCCATATGAGCATTTCATATCAACCATGTTCTTCTTAACCATAACTAATTCAAATGACTCAAATGAACTAGTTATAGATTTGTTCAATTACAAGGAAATCTTATGTAACTACACAAGACACAATTGAAGCAAAGATGATTTGATTCGCTCGAATCGGTTCATGAACATTTATAGCCACAGTTTGCAAATAGCATTCCGTAGTATTTTTAAGTTTAAGTTCAGAAATCATCTTTAGATATATAAACTTCTCAAGTTCGCAGACTAGGTTCGCGGTCTTAAGACACCGGATAGAGTTTACAAACTCCAGCAGAAATTCTCGGGATGAGAACTTCGCCGGTTTGCGGACTGGGTTATTGGACTTAGCTCACGCAGGTAGTTTGTCAATTCCAGCAGAAATTCTCGGGTTTGAGAACTTCGGCAGTTCGCGGACTGAGTTCGCAAACTTGGCACTTGCCATTCTTCCGGTCCTCTTGATCAACAAAGTTCGAAAAATTTGGTTCAAGGAATAAGACTTATACATAACTGTGTTTCCACAATAATGCTTATGTCCACCATTGGTTATGTAATCTAAACTCTCATTCCAATCATTGAAACATTCTTAGAGGACGTTATATAGTTGTTACACCATTTCTCGTCAAAGAAATTTTCAAAGTGATTGAAACATATCATGACTTTCGTCACTAGGTAAAGATAAACTTGGTCGAAGCAAAAAGCTTACCAACACATATTTTGAGATATAGATAGGCGAGGTATACTCGGCTCGAAATACCAAATGTGTATAATCTAAGTCTATATATATAGCATACGACTTTTTGTCTCAAGAAGTAGGAGATATAGTAGATAGAATTTTGTGTGAAAGATAAGTTCAAGTCTTCACATACCTTTTTGTCGAGAAGTTTCACCGATTCCTTGAGTAGTTCTTCTACTTGTATGATGAATCTCCATGAAGTCCTTGAGCTCAACTACACTTTTTATCCTAGTCCGAGACTTAGCTATAATAGACTAGAAATCAAGACTTATAGTTTTGATCACTAACATTGACAAACATGCTTGAGATAGCAACGCATGCGAGTTCGACCGAGAAATGCTCAATATTACAACAATCAATACGGTTTTCAAGCTCAACATTATGTCAACTTCCAACCTTCCTTAGAATACAGACTTTATGGATATTCCCATACATATCAACAACCTTATGACGGGTATGTAAGTGAACAATTACTATGAGGGGAGGATAGTTATGCTTCTAAATCTATTCGCGATATCCTTGGTGTAAGGCAACCTAGTTTGAGGGAACTTAAGAGAAGGTTCTATCAATTGATCAATGAAGGCCTAGCATCGGATGAAGAAATTCTTGAAGCTAAAAGATCTTTAAGAATGGAGGGTGAAAAACGTTATTATATGGGTTACGATGATGATTTTGAACCTTATGAAGATTATTGTAACAAGGATAAAGTTATTCCAACTCCGTTTCATAATAAGGATCCTTCACCTATTCAAAAGGAGGAGATTGGGTGTGACTTCCCTATTGTTATAAACGGTGCAACACTCTTACAAGAAGATCTTACAATTTATTCCGATGAAAATAATTTTAGTGAATGACCCGATTCCGATGATGAGAATGTTGAAGAGATGATGCTAGAGGATGAAACCAAATTCATTGATTTTGTGGAAGACCCAATTGAAATTTCCAATGATTTTAATGATGCCAAGACTTTGGTTAAGGTAGAAAACGACGAAGAATGGTTGAAAGGTTTGATAGAGGACCACAATGTACAAGAGGTAAGTAATTCACTCGAATTCTTTAAGGATGAAGAGGATTCCGTAATACAATAAATTGTGCAAGGTTTGTCTAACCCTTTGCATATTGATTCTTCTCCTTTACCTCTTATTGGTTTGAATGTATGTGCTTCGAAAGTATTTTTGAATGACTTTGTTTCTCGATATCCGCCATTGGAAACACTAGATGCTAACACCATGCAGATTTGCCAAAAGGAATACATGGAAGTTCCCAAATTCTATGTTCTTTATACACTTCCGAGTCTGGACAAGAATAAGTGTGGGGGAAATTTCTATCGAGCGATAACATTATTATTATTTTCTTGTGCTAACATTTCTATGGAGTTATTGTTTGCAAAACAAGTACTATGGGCGGATCCCCAAATTTTCAGATTGTTAGTATATGGGGAGTGAATCTTACAAGAAGCTAAGTCCGGTCGTGGACTTTAAAACAAGCGCTTCATGGGAGGCAACCCATAGGTTTTGTATTTCTTATCCTTTTACTTTTTATTTTGTTATTTATTTTTCTTTTTCCATATCATGTTAGGATTTCCCACCTTGACTTTACTAGGACGATTCAATTACATTGAGGACAATGTAAGGTTTAAGTGTGGGGCAGTGGTTAAGCATATATTAAAAAAAAATTGCATAGAAACATCCAACTTTTAGAGATTTTGGATTCACTAGCATACTTCTAGGTATGTTTACATAGAGAATTCTGACCGACATAACTGAACTTGGAAGTGTTAGGGAACTACGTTCAGATTTCTTACTTGTTAGTGTTAAATAATGGATTTAATCATGTCGGTGATGCAAATGAGGAGCAGGGAGAAATGCATTATTAGAGTTGTTGATCAATCATTAGTGGAGACTACCCGTATTTATATCATGTGAGGCACCGAACAAATTTTCTTTGTAGCGGACTAAAAAAGCTTTCTTTTGAGTGTGTGTCACCATACGTTAATTCCGGGTAGAATGGTGAGCTACCCAACCTCCCACCAATAGAAGCACTACTCTTTGATCTCTTGAGTGCTAATTTTGTCAATCATGAGGGTGATGTCTATAGATGAAAGCCTCCTTCTTGTAGTTTGATTTGCAGTTAGCACTATTCTCTCGGCAACAACGGGTCCATAGAAACACCATCATCATTAACAAGGGAGCGACATTAAAATCTATTAGGAAAGTTGAAGACGTTCAAGGTTTACAAGCAATGGAACGAGAAAAAGAGCAAATTTCAAATTCAAGCAAAGCAACATGCAATGAGCAGATTTTTGCATATACGTTGAAGACTTACAACACAATGAGGTAATTCTATATCCAAGTATGAAGACTTATTTACAAGAGCAAAGAAAAGCAAAAGGTGAGAATTATTGAAGTTTATGATATCGAGACAATACAAGTTGTGAAGAATCAAGTGGTAAAGTACTTTTCCTACGACCGTGGTTTGTTTTATTTTCATTTTGTTTTGTATTTTATTTCTCTTATTATCATCAAAAAAAAAGTAAAAAAAAATGATGATAAGAGAATTTTTTTGTTATTTTTGGTTTTTATTTATTTAATAAGCCGTGGGGAAGGAAAATATATAAGGAAGTTTCAAGCGACAAGGATTTAAGGTAAAGAGTTACAAATTGTTAAGGATTTACGAAATTCAAGAGTTTATCATCAATAGTTGAAGCCGAAGCCGAAGACCAAGAAAATAAATACGAGGAGCGGAACACGTTTCTATTGGATGCTGTGATAGTGGTGTTATCATCATTGCAATCAGATGTGAAGGTAAGTAAGTAATATCATCCTCGATAATAGTGGTTGATTTCCTTTCTTAGAGATCGTCAGAAAAATGGTTTTTCAAAATGTTAAAAGATGTGGGTTTTTAAAATATTTCGGAAGTTGTCCTTCCCACCATTTAACGTGTTGCGGGATTTCTCTCTTCATTCCTACCTGCACATATGTGAGAACCATAAAAGTACGTCTTTTGAGTGCGATTTCATAAAACCCTTTTTGGTGAGGCAGAAGTCGAGGCGAAATGCTTATTGATCGCTCTCAAACACGCGTTCTCTCATTATGGTGTGGTTATTTCTCACTCAACATTTAAGAATGAGAATATGTTCTTTAGTATTTCTAACTTCTTATTACTAGCATGCAGAAACTCTATGTCCTCATAGCTCTTTGGATGCTTGGGACGCTGGAAAGCTTTGAACTTGTAAGTTTTAGTTTGATTTTCTCGAGGACTAGTAAAGTCTAAGTGTGGGGGAATTTGATAGGTGTAGAATACACCGTATTTATTATCTATGGTTTATGCTTTCTTTGCTATTTTTCTTGTAAATTATGTATTTTACACGTGTTTTGAGTTTTATAGCTACTCTGGAGTCAAATAGAGGAAAAGAAGAAGAAATCACCAAATTTGAGCACAAAAGGAAAAAATTGTCATTCCATGGACGAACACTATCTGGAGGCAGTCAAGGTTAAAGGGAAACTCTATCTTAAGGAGTACTAAATAGAGATCAACCAAGGTTAAGGGGGTTGCCATTTGGGTGACCCTTATCTCAAGTGTTGGGTGTTTGAATCCTGCCCTAAAACTATACCCTAAATCAATAGAAGACTTACTCTCATTCATTTCAATCAGTTACACCTGAAACAAAGAAATGGAGGCGCAGCCATGGAAAAACAGAAATCGAAATCGAGAGATGATGATACTATAAATGAAAGTGATGGGATCTGGTGCTGTGAGATGCTGCTTCCATGAAAGAGAAGTTAGAGATCGAGAAAAAAGATGAAGCATGAACTTCAGGTGAGAGATTAGATCGAGAAATTGAGAGATTAAAGAGCTGAGACTGAGGTGAACCTGTAGTGGTCGAAGAAATGAAGTCTGAGTTCAATTTGATATTGATTTTCATGGATTGATGTTTGATATATTGAATCAGAGATGGAATTTGAGAGTTTTGTCAGTGAGAAGAAGGAAGTGAATCAGAGATGGGTTCTGTAACTGATGAAGGTGGTGCTATTGCTAAGATAGGTTTGTGGTTAATTTAGGTTTTTCTGTGAATTGAAGGATGAATCTGATGAAGATAAGAATTTGATGTTGTTGGTGGTCCTGTGAGCTGTTGAAAATAAAAATCAGAAACACGGGAAGAATGAATGATGGTTTTTACAGGAAACAGTGAAGAAATTGGAGATGTAATTGATGAATATAGAAGAAAATGGTGGAATGAGATGCTGAACCGAGTTGTTGGTGCTGCAGTAAAGCTCAGGAATGAAGTAGCAGATGAATGGGTGAAGCTCTATTGTAGTGAATGAATGGAATGTTGTTTGAATGCTTCGATGTGATAGGATTGTGCAGGGAAAAATGGCATGAACTTGGCCTAAGAGAGGACCAAAAAATAAACAGAACTCTGTCGGATTTTCATGCCGGCGAATCAATTCAGTGATGCCAGCAGCGATCCAACTCAGCTGAGTAAGACCAGTTAGCCGAGTAAGATGCTGACTACAAAGTTGAATCTCTCCTCCCTTGACCGTTAAAGACTGTTGATTTGACCGTTAACTTTGACGGTGACCTGACGGAATATTTTGTCGACGACTTAGAATCTCAGGTTGTCGGTGCGACTTTTCAGGCGGAATTCTGGTGATCCCGAGAACTTTTCAGGCGATCAAAAATACAGAAATTTGTGAAGAATTCGCTAGACTCATGGGTTTGAGGAATTGGACTTGAATTTGGAAAGTGAAGATGGAAGATTTGAGAAAGACAAGGACTTGGAAAGAAGACTTACAAAGGGAAATGGATTTTATTCCTAAGAGGATTGCTAGGAAATTGAAGCCTATAAATAGAGAAGTTCTCTATACACTTTTACACCTCTACACACACAACACTTCTCTTTTCTTTAATCTTTGTGTGAACTCCTTAGCATGAGTAGCTAATTTTCTTATTGATTGAGGATGAATTCCTAGTTCTTAACATGATTTGAGTTTTTTTTTTTAAATCTACCTTGAAGTTTTTCACATGATTATCGTTTGTTTTTACTAATAGGAATGTTTATACATTCATGGTTGATTGATAGGTCGTTTAGGATGCATACTAAATTAATTTGTTAATTGATCTGAAGCTAGTGAAAGTTAGGGGATAAGTAATCGTTTCTTGACTATTTACACAAGTAGCAAACATGAGACCTTGCGGAGGGATTCCGTGGAGCAATTGTGTGAAAACAACGTTGGCAAGTAAACCTTGATCTAAGAGTCTAACTACTAATATCAACCTAATAAGTTCATAAATCTTAATGCGTTTATTTAAATTACATCTTGAGTGATCTACTACTAGGTGGTTTGGTAAATAGAATCCAGTAGTTGAGAACTTCTGTATCCGATGATATAAGAGATTTAGGGGTTTAGCACTGATCTAGCTGCTTTACCTACGGTTGGTGATAATCTGTGACTAATAAAAAGTTGACATTATAAGACAACTAAAACCTCTTTCTCCTCGTGGGAACGAACTTGACTACACTATATCACTTGTTAATTAGGTGGAAAATATTAATTAATTTTTTGTGGTTACGACACGCATCAGTCTGTGAAGTACAATGGTTGTACTAGTGACAGTGAAGGCAATGGTGAGAAGAGATCGATAGAATGGTTGAGTTCAGATGGTAGATTTTAGCTGCTTCTTGACTATTAAATTTGACAAGAACAAGGAACTAGAAATGGTGGTTTCTGTGGAGTAAGGTTAGAGACAGAGCTGGCACTGTTGATGTTCAGAGTAGAAAGTATTGCAGTTGATGCACTGAGCAGAGAAGTGAGAAGTGTGTGAATGAGTCTGATTTGAGATACTGTGGCCTGAATAATGAATGGTGAAAAAGCGGGGGTCTAACAACCATACCCAATATTTCATTCGGCAATCTGTATGTACTAACTCCGATATAATTCCAAGAGAATCAACTAGACATTCATACTCAATCAAGGAAAAACATCCAAGAGTTATTTTATCAATACAATCTGCAATCAAACAGGTAGAAATCTATGACCCCGATTGATATGAGAAATAACTTGAACGGTATCAAAAACTAATATTCAAGTGTCAATCAGTTTCAATCAACAAGCAAAGGTCGGATTTACCAATTGACTGAACTACGCACAACCTGTGATATTTCAATTCTATAAACAAATATAATGCGGAAAAGAAATAACACAAATACCAAAACTTTTGTTAACGAGGAAACCGCAAATGCAGAAAAACCCCGGGACCTAGTCCAGATTTGAACACCACACTTTATTAAGCCGTTAAAGACACTAGCCTACTACAAGTTAACTTCGGACTGGAATGTAGTTGAGACCTAACCAAATCTCACATCGATTAAGCTACAGTCGTGTTCCTTACGCCTCTGAATCCCAGCAGGACTCTACACCCTTGATTCCCTTAGATGATCTCACCCACAACTAAGAGTTGCTACGACCCAAAGTCGAAGACTTGATAAACAAATTTGTCTCTCATAGAAAAGTCTATTCTGATAGATAAATATGTCTCCCACAGAAATACCTACGAAGTTTTTGTTCTGAATTTTGATAAATCAAGGTGAACAGGAACCAATTGATAATCTGGTCTTATATTCCTGAAGAACAACATAGAAATATCAATCACCTCATAAATAACGTAACTATATGGTAGTAGAACAAGTTATTGTGGAATCACAAAGAATGAGACGAAGAGCTTTGTGATTACTTTTTATATCTTACCTATCAGAGATAAATCTCCAACCAATCTTAGATAAAATAGTACTCAATACGATAGAACAAGTAAGATCATAACACGCAACTACAGAGAATATAGTTGGGCCTGGCTTCAGAATCCCAATGAAGTCTTTAAGTCGTTAACTTATAATTGTTTTAGGAAAAACCTAGGTTAATGGAGAATCGACTCTAGTACACAACTAATATCACACAGGAGGTGTGGGGATTAGGTTTACCAGTTGCTAGAGTTCTCCTTTATATATACTTCAAATCAGGGTTTGATAGCTTTGAAATAAAGCAATCAATATTCATCGTTAGATGAAAACCTGATTTAAGATTCAAGCTAAATTTGCTTAAAACCAAAGCAATATCTCTCCACTGTTAGATGGTCTTAGCTTATTACACAAAAATGAAATATACCTTCATTTAGATATGGGTAACCGTACCTAAATGTGTATATTGAGTTGGCTCAACAATAGTTAACCGAAGTTAGCCATATTAACACTTTTCTATTAACCACATTCATCTAACACTTCTAGATCATATGATAATAAAATGAATCTAATTGTGTTACTCATAGAGTTGTTCAATTGCTTATATTCTCATAGAAGTATACAAGACAGAATTAAAACGAAATCGGATTGATTCAAGAGAATCAATTCATGAAAATTAATCCACAGTTTGTAAAGATTGCATCCTTTAATTTATATATGTATTTGTTCATGAGTATGAAATCAAACTTATCCGATTTTTGGATATAAACCAACTTAGTTTGCAAACGGGTACGCAAACTTAAATTCCGGATATTGGTCTTGTCCGACAGTTCGCAAACGGGTATGCATATTGTCGTCTCAGACCTAACTCAGGTAAAACCGTTCGCACACTTGTATGTATACTTTGTTCAGGACTTTAACAGTTAAAACGTTCGCGTACTGGTGTGCAAACTTGGTTTCCGGACATGAATCGTACCACAACAGATTGCATACTGGTATGTATACTGTGCTATATCCAGATAATGCTTAATTATTCTAAACTCCCATTTCAATCATTGAAACATCCTTAGAAGGCGACAATAGCTGTCTCACACAAACTATTAGCTTATAAGTAATTTTTAAGTGATCGAATGATCAATACGAAACATTCTGAGTCTACATCAAATGACTGTCTCACACAAATCATGTAAGATGTTTCAAGACAATTTTCACATGATCATCTTTTGACTCATTATTTAGTTTCCAATAAATAAATTGTTTCCAATTAAACTCATCAAGAATAATGATGAACGTAGATAAAGCAAAAAGCTTCCAACACATATTTCGAGAAAGATATAAGTGAATTAAACTCAACTCGAAATATCAAATGTGTATAATGTAAAGTCTATATAGTTATACGACTTAGTCTCAATAGGAGATAGAATAGAATATTCTTCTGAGTGATGGATAAGTTTTAGTCTCCACATACCTTTTGTTGATAAAGTTCCTCCAAGCTCTCCTCAGTAGATCTTCGTCTTCAATCGATGAATGCCGTGAAGTATAAATCTCAACTACATATTCTATCCTAATCCTTGACAATAGCCATTGGTAGACTAGAAATCAAGACGTATAGTTTTGATCACCTAAACTTGACAAACAAGCTTGAGATACCAACGCTTGCGAGTTCGACCGAGCAGTGCTCTAACAATCTCCCCCTTTGTCAATTTTAGTGACAAAACTATCAATACATATGGATTACAAAATATATAAACTTTGTAGCTTCTCATCCAACATGCTTGATTTCCTTGGTTCTTCAACATTCCTTGAATTCTTCGTCACTCCAAGTACTCCAGTGATTCTAAACGTGTTCAACTTAGTATCATTGTTGTTGAAAATCCGTAGCTATAGCAATACTTAACAAGATTATTTTTGTATTGTTATACAATGTCATACTATTATTACACATCATCAAAGTTCAATTGTATCACAACTTTTACAATAATACTATGGTAGTATGTATCACTCCCCCTTAGTCAATACGTCATCTCACAATGAAAACCAATCCCCCTTGCGTAATAATCTGTAAACCATATGTATGTAGCGTGAACTACAAAATAATTCTCCCCCTTTTTGTCAATATAAATTGGAAAAGGTACGAAAACTAGCGGTATCATAACGAAATTCTCATAGAGATACTTCATGACTAAAAGAGAACATATCAACTTTTTTTCGATGATTTCGCATAGTCGAAACTTAGTGTATTCACCAAGGAGTTTACAAAGATACAAGAAAACTCCAAAAATATTCCACAGTTGCACTCCCCACAAAGATTTGGCAATTAAGCACAAGTTCAATTAAGAACTCTCCACCATAAAATGTCATTCCCGAAAGAACAACAAGAGAGACCTTACTTTTACGAGAAAAGAAGGATTTATTTGTACATTAACAAATCACATAAAACATGAATTTATATCCAGAAAACTCAAATAAATTAACCACAAGAGAACCTTAATGATTAATTTAATTGGAAATGCTCAACATAAGAGAACTTACGGAGCTATAAAGTACTTTCACATAGAAATGGATCAGGGAAAGATCAATAATGCGGAATATTCAAAAGTTCGTTTTATCTTTTATCAATATTTTCATAAAGACATAATAGACTTAACTTTTTATAAATATGAGATAATCATAGTGAAAAAGCGGGGGTAGAACAACCTCACCCAATATTTCGATTAACAATCTGCATGGACAAACTCTAATATACTAGATCCAATCTTAATAAAGAATATCAACTAGAGTCAATCTTAATAAAGTATATCAAAGAGTTATATCTCTCTTTCTCGATTCAATTCTTACTCAAGCAAATAGAAATCTGCGAGTCTAATTGAATACAAGAGAAATCACTTGAACGGTACCAAAGACCAATGTTCAAGTATCAATCAATTTCAATCAACAACCAAAGGTCGGATTTCCAATTAATTGATTCTAACGCACAACATGTGATATTTCAATTATATAACAAAATATAATGCGGAATAGAAACAACACAGACACCAGAATTTTGTTAACGAGGAAACCGCAAATGCAGAAAAACCCCGGGACCTAGTCCATATTGAACACACATTGTATTAAGCCGCTACACACACTAGCCTACTACAAACTAACTTCGGTCTGGACTATAGTTGAACATCAATCAATCTCACACTGATCCAAGGTACAGTTGCGCTCCTTATGTCTCTGATCCAAGCAGGATACTACGCACTTGATTCCCTTAGCTGATCTCATCCATAACTAGGAGTTGCTACGACACAAAGTCGAAGACTTTAATAAACAAATTTGTATCACACAGAAAAATCCACAGTAATAGATAAATCTGTCTCCCACAAAAATACCTACAAATTTTGTTCCTTCTTTTGATAAATCAAGGTGAACAGGAACCAATTGATAACCTGGACTTATATTCCCGAAGAACAACCTAGTATTATCAATCACCTCAAAATAATCTTAATCGACGCGACGAAAGAATATATTGTGGAATCATAGACGATGAGACGAAGATGTTTGTAACTACTTTTATATCTTGCCTGTCGGAGATATTAATCTCAAGCCAATCGTTACGATTGTACTCAAAACGACAGAATCAACAAAATCAGATCACACAACTACGAGAAAGTAGTATCGGTCTGGCTTCACAATCTCAATGAAGTCTCTAAGTCGTTGACCTGGTTTTTAAGAAGAAACCTAAGGTTAAAGGAGAATCGACTCTAGCTAATACAACTAGTATCACACAGGAGGTGCGGGGATTAGGTTTCCCAGTTGCTAGAGTTCTCCCTTATATAGTCTTTCAAATCAGGGTTTGTAATCAATGTTAGCTTAATAACAAAGCATTCAATATTCACTGTTAGATGAAAACCTGATTAGATTCAAGCTAATATCTTTCAACCGTTGGATCGAAAACTTAGCTTATTACACACAAATGAAATGCACGATTTTAGGTTTGTGTAACTGTACCCAAACATGTACATTTTTTGGTTAAACAATAGTTAACCAAATAGTTAGCCATATGAGCACTTTCATATCAACCACATTCTTCTTCACCATAACTAGTTCAGATGACTCAAATGAACTAGTTAGATAGTTGTTCAATTGCAAGGAAATATTATGTAACTACATAAGACACGATCGAAGCAAAAACGATTTGATTCACTCGAATCGGTTCATGAACTTTATAGCTACCGTTTGCATTTTGCATTCCTTATTTAATACAAATATAAGTTCACAAACAATGTTCTTTAGATATAACCAACTTAAGTTCACAGACTTAGTTCGCGAACTTAAGTTCCCGGAAGGAGTTCTCAAACTCCAACAGATTTTCTCGGGTCGAAAACTTCCGCCAGTTCGCGGACTGAGTTCACAGCTCTTGTTCCGGTTCTCTTGATCAACAAAGTTCGCAAACTTCGGTTCAAGGAAAAAGGACTTATACATATATGTGTTACCATACAATTCTTATATCCATCATTGGTTATATAATCTAAACTCCCAATTCAATCATTGAAACATTCTTAGAGGACGTTATTATATAGTTGTTATTCACAAACTATTTTTCGTCAAAGTAAGCAATTTTCAAAGTGATTGAAAGATAACATGACTTTCGTCACTAGGTAAAGATGAACTTGGCCAAAGCAAAAGCTTACCAACACATATTTCTAGAAATAGATAGGCGAGATAAACTCGGCTCGAAATAGTAAATGTGTATAATCAAAGTCTATATAGCAAAACGACTTTTGTCTCAAAGATAGGAGATAGAGTAGATAGACTTTTGAGTGATAGATAAGTTCAAGTCTCCACATACCTTTTAGTCGATGAAGTTCCACCAGTTCCTTGAGTAGTTCTTCGTCTTGTATGATGATTGCCATGGAGTTCTTGAGCTCAACTACACTTTCTATCCTAGTCCGAGACTTAGCTATAGTAGACTAGAAATCAATACTTATAGTTTTGATCACTAACATTGACAAACATGCTTGAGATAGCAACGCATGCGATTTCGACCGAGCAATGCTCTAACAATCTCCCCCTTTGTCAATTTTAGTGACAAAACTATCAATACATATGGAATAAAAAAATAAATGAATTAACTTTTGTAGCTCCTATTCCACATGCCTAATCTTCAACATTACTCGAAATCTTCTTCACTTCCAAGTTCTCCAATGATTCCAAAGGTTGTAAGTTCAGCATCATCGTTTTTGAAAATCCGTAGCTATAACAATGAGAAAACAAGAGTTCTCAATCATTGTTATACAGTGTCATAGTATCATTATATAGTATCAAAGTTCATTTATATCACAACTTCGACAACAATACTATGGTGATATGTATCGCTCCCCCTTAGTCAATACTCCATCTCACATGGAAACCACTCCCCCTTACATAATGATCCGAAAACCATATGTATTTGTAGTGTGAACTACATTTTAATTCTCCCCCTTTTTGACAATAAAATTGGCAAAGGTACGAAAACGGGGTCCTAATGAAATTTCCAAAAGAGACATTTCATGACCAAAAGAAAGCAAATATCATCTTATTTAGATGTAATCATATAGCCGAAGCTAAATGCATTCATCAAGTAGTTTATAAAGATACAAGATAACCCCTATAATATTCCACAGCCGCACTCCCCACAAAGATTTGGCGATTAAGCACAAGTTCAATTAAGAACTCTCCCCCATAATATGTCATTCTCGAAGGAATAACAAGAGCAACCTTAATTTCAAAAGAAAAGAAGGATTTCTTTGGACATAACAAATTACATACAAGTATGAATTTGAATCCAAAATACTCAATAAATTAACCACAAGAGAACCCATGATTAATTTAATCGGAAATGCTCAACATAAGTGAACTTACGGAGTCTCAAAAATACTCAATTAAATTAATCACAAGAGAACCCATAATTAATCTAATCGGAATACACAACCAAATTAATCACAAAAAGTAATCAATTTAATTGGTCATGCTCGACATAAGAGAACTTACGGAGCAACAACTAGATAACCAAACGAGGATAATTAATTTATTTGATCATGCTCGACATAAAGTACCTCACAGAGCAACAACTAAGCTAGTCATAAGCGAATGAATAACTCAATCGATTGTGCTCAACATAAGACACCTTATGGAACAACACAGTATATGCACAAAAATTGTAGAACGGAGGTCGACCAAATATTGTGGAATAAGCAAGGATTCATTCTATTTTCCATCACCATTTGCACAATGACATACAATAGACATAATCCTTGTAAACAAAATATTTTAACCTATCTTCCATCAATAATTGACATAATAGGCTTAACTTTTGTATTGTCAAAAGTTCATTCCTTCTTTTATCAACACATGCATATCGACATATAAAGGACTTAACTTTTGACAAGGTATGGGACAATCACAGTTCACGGACGCAAACACGCATATCCCATAACAAATCACAATATAAAACCATAAAGATTAATACTGCAAAAATCATCTTCCAATAAATCTAAAAACATGAAGATGAAAACGTTGGACATAACTATGTGTAATCACAATAACGGCTATTCCAAACTCTAGTTATTCTTCTAAACAAAACAAGAAATAGAAGATTTACTAGACGTTAAGACCTTTGAAGAATTATTTATCGTCCCCGAACTCCTTGTCGTCAACAGCCATTGGGACATAAGGTTCATGAAGATAGGAGTTAATATCAATAAACCTTCTTGATTGATGTCGAACCAGGGCCTTCTGAATCTTATGAGTCTTAAACACAAAAGCCTTTATTTGATTAATCTCCTTCTGCATCTCTTTGAACACTTCAAGAACGTCAGAAAACTTCTGCGAATTTGAAGGAACATCTCTGGCTTCCTTACATTCCTTCTTTTTCTTTTCAATGTTGGAGCTAACGGAGATTTCTCTTTTTCCTTCATGATTGATGGCTTGACAATCATGTTAACATCTTTTCCATCGGAAGACATGATGCTTGGAGTATCCATAAGCGTATGGGTTTGTGAGGGGAAATCACAACTCAAACTCAACAAGTAGTCTTGAGATAAAAAGAGGTTTCAGGGAAGGAAAAAGTAATGTAGGGTCACACAACCTTTTAACAGGTTCGTGCACGAACAACTCTGAACCCTAGAGAGAATAAAATTTTCGAGAATAACTCTCCTTTATTGATAGACACAAAACTAAGAAAAGAAGAAAAAACAAACTTTTCTTAAAGCCTGAGAGCTACAAAATCTTGTCTCTTTTGATCAGGCACATGAGACAGGATTTACCAATCAACATAATCAAGTTGTGTTGCGGTGAACAACAATTTGTCCACCATTTTCCTCTTGAGAGGAATCCATAGACCCTATGTCTATCAAAGCGATTTGACCATACTTTCTTCTCTAATGGTCTTGGTTTATCCTTGGAAACTAACTTCTTAGACGAAGATAAAATCCTACATACTTCAGCGGTCTTCTGAGCAAGTTTAAGCTTATTTGCTAATTGATTTGCTCTTCGTTGAAGTTTGTTGACGTGCCTCAATTGGTGTTTGTACTTATAACACTTCGAAAGTTCATGACCCTTTAGATAACAATACGAGCACGTCAATCTAGGATAAAAATCAGGCTTCTGAGATGTGCAAGCAGCTAGACACATGGTGGAACCCGAAACATTACATATAGAGTTTCCAAAGAATGGGTCAATTTTTTCTTCCAGATTAGTTGGGTTTTCTTCTGAAAGAATATCAAGATTGATGTATGTATTGCTACAATTATCAAAATCAATATTTTAACCAAGAAGTGCAACACTTGATTTTTCGTCTTCATTAGAATCATAGTTGTCAGACATTTCATCAACAGTTGCAACAAGACCTTTGTTCCCAGTGTATTTTCTACGATTTGGGCACTCGTTTGCAAAATGATCAAATCCTTTAGACTTAAAGCATTACAGCATATCCTCATCATCAGTTTCATCAATATCCCTATTTTTAGGAGGAACATGATTATGAGGTTTGACTGATGCTTTAGGCTTATCTCTAGAGACCGTTTACTTCTCTTCAACAGAAGATCCCTAAACTGTCTAGTGATCATCGAGACCGATTTGTCAAGATCTTCATCTGATGAATCAGTCTCAGAGTGATCGTCTTTAGAGATATACACTCTTTTACTTTTATCAAGTAATTTTGTGTCCTTTAGTGCTTTGAACGCAACATCCTTAGATTTGGATGAATGTTCATGATCAAATATCTTAAGCTTCCCAACCAGCGTATTTCTGGAGAGATTATCTAAGTTATTTCCCTCAACGATGGCATGCTTCTTAGAATCGTATCTAGATGGCAGCGATCTGAGAATTTTCATCACAATGTCCTTCTCAGGAATAGTCTTACCCAATGCAAAATATGTATTAAAAATTTCAGACATTTTGTGATTAAACTCGTCAAATGTTTCTTCATCTGCTATACGAAGGTTTTCTCAATCGGAATTAAGGTTTTGAAGCCTAGCTTCCTTTTCACTGGTATTACCTTCGAATACAATTTCTAATATATCCCACGCTTCTTTAGAATTAGTGCAATTTGACACATGGTGCTGAAGATTCAGGGTAATGGCATGTATGATGGCATTCAAACCGTCGGAATTTTTCTTTGAAGCAAGTATCTCGGCAGGGAAGTCTTCGCCAATATTCTTGGGAGCGTTTACATTTACAACTGCCACAACATGAGCATCATAGCCATTAACAACATATACCCATGATTGAAAATCACGTGCTTGAAGAAAAGCTCGCATAACAATTTTACACCATAAGTAATTAGAGCCATCGAAGACTGGTGGTACGTTGATAGAGATAGCACCTCTGTCCATATAGTCAGATCGCTACAAACACAGACTTGTAAGGTCTTTAAACGCGTTCGCCTGCTCTGATACCAATTGAAAAAGCGGGGGTACAACAACCACACCCAATATTTCGATTAGCAATCTGTATGGACAAACTCTAATATACTTTCAAGAGAATCAACTAGACTCAATCTTAATAAAGTATATCAAAGAGTTATATCTCTCTTTCTCGATTCAATTCTTACTCAAGCAAATAAAAATCTGCGAGTCTAATTGAATACAAGAGAAATCACTTGAAGGGTACCAAAGACCAATGTTCAAGTATCAATCAATTGCAATCAACAACAAAAGGTCGATTTCCAATTGATTGATTCTAACGCACAACCTGTGATATTTCAATTATATAACAAAATATAATGCGGAATAGAAATAACATAGACACCAGAATTTTGATAACGAGGAAACCGCAAATGCAGAAAAACCCCGGGACCTAGTCCAGATTGAACACACACTGTATTAAGCCGCTACAAACATTAGCCTACTACAAACTAACTTCGGTCTGGACTTTAGTTGAACCCCAATCAATCTCACACTGATCCAAGGTACAGTTTCGCTCCTTACGTCTCTGATCCGAGCAGGATACTATACACTTGATTCCCTTAGATGATCTCACCCACAACTAAGAGTTGCTACGACCCAAAGTCGAAGACTTTAATAAACAAATTTGTATCACACAGAAAAGTCTACAGTAATAGATAAATCTGTCTGCCACAGAAATACCTACAAGTTTTGTTACGTCTTTTGATAAATCAAGGTGAACATGAACCAATTGATAACCCAGACTTATATTCCCGAAGACCAGCCTAGTATTATCAATCACCTCAGAATAATCTTAATCGACGTGGCGAAAGAAGATATTGTGGAATCACAAACGATGAGACAAAGATGTTTGTGACTACTTTTATATCTTTCCTATCAGAGATATTAATCTCAAGCCAATCGTTACGATTGTACTTGTTCCGTCTTTTGATAAATCAAGGTGAACATGAACCAATTGATAACCCGAATTTATATTCCCGAAGAACAGCCTAGTATTATCAATCACCTCACAATAATCTTAATCGACGCGGCGAAAGAAGATATTGTGGAATCACAAACGATGAGATGAAGATGTTTGTGACTACTTTTATATCTTGCCTCTCGGAGATATTAATCTCAAGCCAATCGTTACAATTGTACTCAAAACGACATAATCAGCAAGATTTGATCACACAACTATGAGAAAGTAGTATCGGTCTGGCTTCACAATCCTAATGAAGTCTTTAAGTCGTCAACCTGGTTTTTAAGAAGAAACCTAAGGTTAAAAGAGAATCGACTCTAGCTAATACAACTAGTATCACATAAGAGGTGTGGGGATTAGGTTTCCCAGTTGCTAGAGTTCTCCCATATAGTCTCTCAAATCAGGGTTTGCAATCAATGTTAGCTTAGTAACAAAGCATTCGATATTCACCGTTAGATGAAAACCTAATTAGATTCAAGCTAATATCTTTCAACAGTTGGATCGAAAACTTAGCTTGTTACCACAAATGAAATGAACGATTTTAGGTTTGTGTAACCGTACCCAAACATGTACATTTGTTGGTTCAACAATAGTTAACCAAATGGTTAGCCATATGAGCACTTTCATATCAACCATATTCTTCTTCACCATAACTAGTTCAAATGACTCAAATGAACTAGTTAGAGAGTTGTTCAATTACAAGGAAATAATTACAAAAGACACAATCGAAGCAACAACGATTTGATTCACTCGGATCGGTTCATGAACTATATAGCCACAGTTTGCATTTTACATTCCTTGGTTAATATAAATATAAGTACACAAACAATCGTCTTTAGATATAACCAACTTAAGTTCGCAGACTTAATTCGCGGACTTGAGTTCCCGAAAGGAGTTCACAAACTCAGCAGATTTTCTCGGGTCGAGAACTTCCGCCAGTTCGCGGACTGGATTCGCGGACTGAGTTCACATCTCTTGTTCCGGTTCTCTTGATCAACAAAGTTCGTAAACTTCGGTTCAAGGAAAAAGGACTTATACATATATGTGTTACCATACAATGGTTATATCCATCATTGGTTATATAATCTAAACTCTCATTTCAATCATTGAAAAATTCTTAGAGGACGTTATTATATAGTTGTTATTCACAAACTATTTTTCGTCAAAGTAAGCAATTTTCAAAGTGATTGAAACATAACATGACTTTCGTCACTAGGTAAAGATGAACTTGGCCAAAGAAAAATCTTACCAACACATATTTCGTGAAATAGATAGGCGAGATAAACTCGGCTTGAAATAGCAAATGTGTATAATCAAAGTCTATATAGCAAAACGACTTTTGTCTCAAAGATATGAGATATAGTAGATAAACTTTTGAGTGATAGATAAGTTCAAGTCTCCATATACCTTTTAGTCGATGAAGTTCCACCAGTTCCTTGAGTAGTTCTTCGTCTTGTACGATGATTGCCATGGTGTTCTTGAGCTCAACTACACTTTCTATCCTAGTCCGAGACTTAGCTATAGTAGACTAGAAATCAATACTTATAGTTTTGATCACTAACATTGAAAAACATGCTTGAGATAGCAACGCATTCGAGTTCGACCGAGCAATGCTCTAACACATAGTTCACGGACGTAAACACACATATCCCATAAAAAAATTGCAATATATAAAACCATAAAGATTATTACTGCAAACTCATCTTCCAAATAACTTAGAATTTAAATAAATAAATCTAAAACATTGCAACATGAAAATCGTTGGCAATAGCTATGTGTAATCACAATAATTTGCTATTCCAAACCCTAGTTATCCTTCTTAAAACACAAGAATAAATTCTGATAAGAAGTTTCCTAGACAAAGTAAAACTAAAAGTATATTAAAATCAAAGTACACTTCCTCACGGGTTTTGATACCTTTGAGATTGTGATTGATAACATCAATTGCTTCTTCGGAGAAGATATCCTCATTGAGAAGATCCTTAACATGTGTCTTCATGAGAACAAGGTCAGAGTTAACCTTTTTCAACTCAGTACGTAACACATCGAGACCTTTTATAGTATGAACGACCTGCAGTTTTGCTTCTTCAAAGTATTTAATAAAATCATGAACCACTTTAACAGAAACCATTTCATCATTCTCTACATCTTGATGAGTATATGCATAATAGCATGAGACATCAGAATAATCATCAAGATTTTGAGCTTTGACATCGTCAGCGTCCACTAAGGTTCTTTTCTTCTTCTCTTTGGAACCGTAACCCATACCCTTATCAAGAAATCCTTTCGTAAAATCACAAGTGCGAGAAGGAGATGACATTCTTGATATGAGAAAAATAACCTAGAGTGAGATAACTCAACATCATATGATAGGTATATAAACGGTTTCACAGGGAGTAACTTTAGGGTTTCTAAAAATTGGTTCGTGACACAGCAATGTGGGTCCTCGTACGAAAACCAATATGGTCCCATAGAAAACTTAAAAACTGTAAAGTTCCTCTTTTCAAGGTAAAAAGAACACAACAAAATTTTGCTACGTGAAAATTTTCTTTCACACATCATGGCTCAATCAATTTTATATTCTCACCGAAGGAAGATTTAGAGCACAAGTGTATCTCACAAATCAACAGTAAACAAAGTTTTTCAAGAATAAAAGTAGACACATGAAGTGATTTATGAAATTAAAAAAAAACAACACTTAGACAAAGCTATCTGTAAGAAATAGTCTAACTAAGAACGATAAGAAAATAGCTCAACTGATCAGACGACACTTTACCAATAAGTATACCTGATTATTAGCATATCTTACTCAACAGGATTTTTCATGAGTACGATTTCAATCCTTGTGATTAATTAACACGGGTATGGGCTTTATGCTCATCAAATGAAAAATGTTCATGGTTAATCCTTTTTTTCCTTCTAATTTTTGGAGGAAACCCTTATTGA
This sequence comes from Papaver somniferum, assembly GCF_003573695.1. Classification (NCBI taxonomy): domain Eukaryota; kingdom Viridiplantae; phylum Streptophyta; class Magnoliopsida; order Ranunculales; family Papaveraceae; genus Papaver; species Papaver somniferum. Next base: position 24,695,163 of record NC_039358.1, read on the forward strand.
TGTTGATCGTTGTCGTATGCGTCAAAAATAATTTCACTTTCCTAAAGTATATGATAAGAAAGAGTTCGTTTCCACATAGAGGCAATTGTAGTTATTCTAATTTCAATTTCCTAAAGTAACCAATTGGGGGGATTTCTGATTTTATAAAAGCAATATAAGTAAATCAAAAGCAAAGTAAATTGGAGAAATAATCAATGAGAGAAAGATATTAGTCAAGGAATTCATCTTCAATCGTAAACATGTGCTTGCATACATGATTAGAATTACAATTTAATCTCTTTTATTATCAAAAGCCTAGAGTATCAAGAGAGCAAGATGTTCTATTAATTTTCTAAGTTCATCAATACACACATTAGAGTTGCATATGTGAATTCTACCTAAAGAATAACCTAACGCCTTGCGCTACTTAAGTTCAATTCCTAGGAGCATTAAATTTCAGAAATAGGCTAATCAATGCAATTGTCATACATTGCGCATGACAATTCGGACAATGGTTAAACTCTACATGTGATTACGAGAGTGTATCACTACAAACCGTAATCATATCATGCTACTTGTATTCAGGGTTATCGCTCGATGAAAAACCCTAAAATAGATATGGAAGAGGATGCAAGTTCAATTAATTTTCCACTTAACTAAACCAACATCTAAATCATATCACAATACATCAATCATGTGATCATAAAAACAGTAGAAGTTTGGACGATAATCAAGAGAGAAAACTAATGCATTAATCAAGCACATGTTATAGATATATGACTACATCCTTAACCAATAATATTAATTTAGCTACTCATAGCTATGGAGTTCATCAAAAAAAATACTAATTGAATAAAGAAGATGAAAGCAAAGCAAACACTAGTAGCGTAAGTAAAAGCGGCTATCTCAAAATCCCCAAGAATATCCCTCTCATGAAAGTTATAGAAGTCTTTTCTCTTATAGCTCTCCAAAATTAGGTCCAGTCTTCAAATTTCATTAGATAAAAATCCACCAAGCCCATATGTGAGGAAAACCCATGTAGAAATTCTGCCAAATATATGTTACCGAAAAACTGGTACCATCGCCAGAAGTTGGTCGGAAGAATGTCAGAGAAGTATCTCAGGTAACCGGAAAAGTCCACTCGGTCACCAGTCAAAGGGGTCAAATCGGTCAGGTCAATGGAGTCAATTGACTAACTCAGTTAGATCATGAGTCAGAACCGAGTCAGCTATCCAGACTAGGCTGAATCACTTAGGCCTAGACCATTTACGCATCCTGAACTTGTGTTGCGTAATGATTGCACTTCACCAGTTCAGTCCAGCCATGATGGATGTGCATTCTTCACAGCTGCAACTTCAACTTTGTCCATCCAACCATTCTGTAACTGCTCTAACGGCATGCCTTCAGTTCTGCCCATTCAACAGCATCCACATAACCAAGTCACAGCCATTAGAATCTCCATATCCTCATCCCTCCTGCATCATCTGTCACCTTAATTGCAGCTTGTAACATATAAGTTCATGCTCAATTGCAGTTGCAATACCACACGTAACACCACATTCAGTCGCCATTTCATTGCAGCATCACTTCCAACTAGCTCCGGTTCATCCTTTCATTTCAGCTCAGTAGCAGCTGCACTACCTTCACTGCCATCTCAACTCCTCAAGCTAACTACAACCACTTCTTCCAGATTCACACCTGTTGTAACTCAGCTACCCCTGCAAGTCATGGCTGCCATTCAATTCAGGAGACAACACACAGCAACCTGTAGCTTCATACACATTGCAGCACCACAATTCCATTCAATCCAGCCATGTATCTTAATCATACATCTAAACCAGCATTACCATTTCATCATCATTTTGTATTCCACCTGCTAATCTTGTAATTCTCAGCTGCACTGCAACTTCAGGATATTGAAAAGACCAACAAACTCAACACCAGCAATCTCTGTCACTCAAACCCTAATTTCTTCCACAGCAAAACAGATCTTCTACTTACGGAAACAACATCCTAATCTCCTCCTGCAAATTCAGCTAAGACCCCATTGAAATCACCATTCTCCTCCTCAATTTCAGAAACATAACCTCTTCTACAAAATATTCTCGGATTCAAAACCTTGGATGTTAGCAACACAAATAAACATCCATCTCACGTTGTTCTTCTTTCAAGCATCACTTGCAGCTTCATCTTCTCAATCTCTCCCTGAATCCTCTCGATTTCTCTTCCTCTCTCTGAATACCACTGGTGCCGCCATCTCTTCTCTCTCATTTTCAGGTGATGTAGGAAATACGACTAATGATAAGAGAAATGATTTCTATGACTTTTAGAGTCTCTGTAGGAATAACAAATGGATATAGCCACTCATGTGTAGTCGATAAGGGTCATCCAGTTCATCTATGGCATGTCAGTTTCACAGAACTGGTAGTTCATTCTTCACTCCTTCTTGCACAACCTTAGTCGGTTCCAAATGTAACTCGCATGTGATTTGATCTTTTTGCTCTTTTCGTTTTAAATGAGTGTCTTCTCCTTATTTTGTCATAATGACTCCATTGCACCTGATACACTCAAACTCACACATAAGATACATAATTTACATGAAAACTCGTAAAGAAAGCATAAACAGTAGATAAATATTAAGGCGTTTATGACACCTATCAGATGTGAAAAAGTATCATAAAACTTACTATAATTAAAGTATGAGATTGAGTTTGAATCCTTACCAGAAGAAATTTGTTTGGAGGATTTTGACAGCCTGTTGATAAGATCCTTGTATCCTTCAATTATGGGATTAAGGTTGTCCTTAATATCTCCATTGTTATCTTCACCTACCAGTACCTTTCTCACATCTTGAACATTATCCTTCACCCCAGATTGAGAAGGACCTTTCTGAAATATCCTTGACCGATTTGTATTAACGCTACTATTAGTTCGAACGTTGGACGAGCAGATTGAATTGACCTTCCTGGAGGGATTCACATGGTGAGTACTAAAACCAATTGGTTTAGACATCCGAATGTCAGTTACACCTTTGAGTATTAAATCTAAGGTGTGTTGAAGTCGACTACAATAATTGTCATTCAACCTAAATTTGCATTTCCGTTAAACACGTCTTATTGAATCACAAAAGAGACATACTTTCAGATCACCGGAGTGATTAGAGTGGGTAGGATTAACAGAGTCGTTAGAAGATTTCTTCCTTCCGTGAGATGTGGTGATTCCTTGATTAGTGGAATATACAAGCACATTTTTAGCAATAGGAAGGGTATGTAATTTAACTTCTAGAACTGGTTTTATCATAGAAACATGATTACACACAGTCAAGTTTTCTAACATGACTCAGAAAAAATTGGTATAGTGGACTTCTCATAACATCCTTTGCCTTGAATAGATAGTTTACTCAATATGTGTTTGATTTCCAAGGCATCCTCTTTGAGTTCAGCCTCGAGTAAAGTTTGAGATGAACAAACTGCGGCGTTTTCCTCAGGAAGAATCCTTAATTAGGAATCACGATCCTTTACATACCAATAATCATATTGACTTTGTGTTTCAGCCTATTGATTTCAACAACCTGGATTCCAATACACTTAGAATTGTTGCACTCTCTTGGGCTGCTTCCCTTTGTACTTCAGAGTCAGACTCGTCAGTATACTTGTCTTCACCTCAACACAACTTGATTGTGTTGGAAGTGCATCCTCGCCAAGAAATGCCATGATATGTATACGGTGAGGGAAGCACGATAATTTGCGCGCACATGTTGCCTTAGATATGATTTTGAATCTTTGGTAAGGATGTAGAATTCAATTGGATTATTCTAAAATGTATGTCTATAAACTTGAGCAAGATTTGTATTTTTATCATCTGCTTAGAGTACTTATAATGATCCATGTACCTTGCTTATCGTTCGTTTCTACCTAACTTGATTTGCGTTTAAGGTTCTTAAACGTTGTTTCGTAAGAACAGAACGTTCATATATATGAAAGATCGACAAGTCTTTCTATTTAATAGATTTCACAGAAACATAACTTTTATTTCTGGTGATGCGTTTGTCAGAGATAGCACTTCTGTCCATAGAGTCAGATTGCTACAAACACAGACTCATGAGGTCTTAGCATGTTTGCCTTCTCTGATACCAATTGAAAAAGCGGGGTTCTAACAACCACACCCAATATTTCGTCTGGCAATATGTATGGACTAACTCCAATATAATTCCAAGAGAATCAACTATACAGTCAGACTTAATCAAGGAAAAACATCCAAGAGTTATATCTCAATTTCTCAATATAATCTGCAATCAAACAGATAGAAATCTGTGACCCCGATTGATATGAGAAATAACTTGAACGGTATCAAAAACCAATGTTCAAGTGTTAATCAATTTCAATCAACAAGCGCAAAGGTCGGATTGAACTACGCACAACTTGTGATGTTTCAATTATATAAACAATATAATGCGGAAAAGAAATAACACAGACACCAGAAGTTTTGTTAACAAGGAAACCGCAAATGCAAAAAAACCCTGGGACCTAGCCTACTACTAGCCTATTACTAGTCTCACATCGACACTGTATTAAACCGCTACAGACACTAGACTACTACTAGTTAACTTCAGACTGGAATGTAGTTGAGCCCTAACAAAGTCTCACACCGATTAAGGTACAGTCGCGTTCCTTACGCCTCTGAATCCCAGCAGGACTCTACGCACTTGATTCCTTAGCTAATCTCACCCACAACTAAGACTTGCTACGACCCAAAGTCGAAGACTTGATAAACAAATTTGTCTCCCACAAAGAAGTCTATTCTGATAGATAAGTCTGTCTCCCACAGAAATACCTACGAAGTTTTTGTTTTGTCTTTTGATAAATCAAGGTGAACAGGAACCGATTGATAATCCGATCTTATATTCCCGAAAAATAGCATAGAAATATCAATCACCTCACAATAACTTAAATATATGGTAGTAGAACAAGTTATTGTAGAATCACAAAGAATGATACGAAGAGATTTGTGATTACTTTTTATATATTGCCTATCGGAGATAAATCTCCAGCCAATCTTAGAGAATATAGTACTCAATACGATATAACAAGTCATAGCAGAACACGCAACTACAGAGAAAATTGGGTCTGGCTTCAGAGTCCCAATGAAGTCTTTAAGTCATTAACCTATAATGGTTTTAGGGAAAACCTAAGTTAAAGGAGAATCGACTCTAGTACGCAACTAGTATCACATATGAGGTGTGGGGATTAGGTTTCCTAGTTGCTTGAGTTCTCCCTTATATAGTCTTCAAATCAGGGTTTGATAGCTTTGAAACAAAGCAATCAATATTCACTGTTAGATGAAAACCTGATTTAAGATTCAAGCTAAGTTTACTTAAAACCAAAGCAATATATTTCCACCGTTAGACGGTCATAGCTTGTTACACACAAATGAAATATACCTTTATTTATATATGAGTAACCGTACCTAAACTTATATATTGAGTTGACTCAACAATAGTTAACCGAAGTTAGTCATATGAACACTTTTCAATTAACCACATTCATCTAACACTTCTAGATCAAATGATAATCAAATGAATCTAATTGTGTTACTCATAGAGTTGTTCAATTTTTTATATTCCCATAGAAGTATACAAGACACAATTGAAACAAAGTCGGACTGATTCAAGAGAACCAATTCATGAACATTAAGCCATAGTTTGCAAAGATTGCATTCTTTAATTTATATATGTATTTGTTCATGAATATGAAATCATACTTAACCGATTTTAGAACATAAACCAACTTAGTTTGCAAACGGGTACGTAAACTTAAATTCTGGACATTGGTCTTGTCCTACAGTTCGCAAAAGGGTATGCATACTGTCGTCTCAGACCTAACTCAGGTAAAAACGTTCGCATATTGGTATGCATATATGGTTCCCGGACTTTAAAAGTTAAAACCATTCGCATACTGGTGTGCAAACTTGGTTTCCGGACCTGAATCATACTACAACAGTTTGCGTACTTGTATACTGTCTTATATCCAGACAATGGTTAATTGTTCTAAACTCCGATTTTAATCATTGAAACATCCTTAGAAGACGACAATAGCTGTCTCACACAAACTATTAACTATTAGTGTAATTTTCAAGTGATCGAATGATCAATACTAAACATTCCGAGTCTACATCAAATGACTGTCTCGCACAAATCATGTAAGATGTTTCAAGGCAATTTTCGCATGCTCATATTTTGACTCATTATTTATTTTCCAACAAATAAATTGTTTCCAACTAAACTTATCAAGAATAATGAAGAACGTAGCTAAAGCAAAAAGCTTCCAACACATATTTCGAGAAAGATATAAGCGAGTTAAAATCAGCTCGAAATATCAAATGTGTATAAATGTAAAATTTATATAGCTAAACGACTTAGTTTCAATAGGAGACAAAGTAGAATAGACTTATGAGTGATAAATAAGGTTTAGTCTCCATATACCTTTTATTGATGAAGTTCTTCTAAGCTCTCGTCAGTAGATCTTCGTCTTCAATCGATGAACGTCGTGAATTCTAAAGCTGAACTACACATTCTATCCTAGTCTGAAACATAGCTATTAGTAGACTTGAAATCAAGACTTATAGTTTTGATCACCTAAACTTGATAAACAAGCTTGAGATAACAACGCTTGCGAGTTCGACCGAGCAATACTCTAACAAATGTCTTAGGTTGAAATTGCTACGGAAGGATCTGAAACTGGTGGTTTGCAGACGAGCAAGGAACATATGAATGAGCTTAAATGAAGCATTAGATGTATGCTTAAGAATATTGCAGAGAAGCAGATAGATGTTGCAGGTGCAGTGGGTGTGATAGATGCTAATGGATTTGCTGGTAGGTGTTGATGGTGGTTTCTAGCTTAGGGTTAAAATTATAAAAACCTTGCATCTGATGTGACGTCACTCTGTAAGGAAATGGATCCATGAGTGTTAACCTCTCCACCGACATATTCATTGATCCGTTCAATATATTTACATGAAATTTATCCAGACTAGCGCATGTTGAAACCATCCCAGATGTTCTGTATATTTCGGCGCCTTGCCTATATTCACTTAATATAAGTTTGTTTGAATACTATTTGTGCTATGTTCCCCGGCTGAACCTTTAATGTTGGTATGGCATGATAATTTGTGTTCACTCGCTGCAGAGTATCACGAATTTCCAAATATCAAGGATAAGGTCTTTGCATAAGGTATTCAATCAGAAAGCATGTTTCTCTCTGGCAATGAACTTAAAAGAACTCTGTGTCAACACATAGAACTTAATTGATTACCCTGACTAATTTGCAAAAGTTAGGATTTTGCGCCTTGCACAGTATATCAGACCTTGTTTGTCGAAATTTAAGCCTAGGCAAACTAGGTAATTAATCCGCCATGGATTAGTAGGTGCAAAACCTTTCCCAGAATCATAAAACAAGGAGCCACAGGACAGCAAAGGGAGGCGTGGCCATTCTTTAAGCCATTCGGCGCCACTTTCCATTGGCCACGCCCCCATCCTAAAACGGCCCTACTTCCCTCGACCAATCAGGTCTCCTTAAAACCGCCACGCTCACACCAGTTGTGGATGGACCCATACCTTCCGGCCCCAGTTTTCATCGACCAATCGGGTCGCTCTAAAGCCGCCACACTCACGCTGTTGTGTGGCCACACCATGTTTGGCCGACCTTCCCTTTTTTCGACCAATCAGGTTGCTCTAAACCTGCCACGACTTTAAAAGAGGTGTCAAGACGTCGCCATACCATGTTGCCTTCCCAAAACCGCGCCAACATGCTAACGACATGCCAAACATGCCAAAAGCATGCCAATCGCAACGTCAAACGGGCATGCCAAGTGCACGTGCCAAACATGCCACTTACCGCGTCAACATGCTAACGGCATACCAAACCTGCCAAAACACGCCAAATATGCCAACGCGCCATAAATAGCGCCCTTTTTGCTAACCTACCTCCTATCCGGGGCCAACACCATGATAAGCTCAAATTAGGGTTTTCTACTCAGAAGCACGACCCTGCATTAACCAAAACCCTAATTTTCGCAACACAAACTATGCCACTTCGGCCCCACAACATGACACGAGACGTATGGGGCACAGGAAGACCTAGGAATGACGCCATATCATAGCCACCGACGGCAATCCTTACTCATATGGTCGTTTCCACACTACGACCTTTCCATAGTTCCTTTTGCATGGTTATGGAACCGTTTGCACAAAAACGTGTCTCCATGCCGCGGCCGCATGCCACACGCACCAATTAGAGTTTCGACATGCCAAACCCTAATTTAGGCAAAGTTGCTACGCCAACCAAGCCAAGTAACGTTTCCCAGAGTGTTGAGATTGATGTGGCAACAGGGCCAATGTTGCCACACCACATTTGGGTCTAACACCGATGTGCCAAAGTCTAGCCGCCATGGCTACACCAAGCGCTACTTTGTGCCGCTGGCATGTGCTAACTATGCCAGCCACGCCACCATGCCACAGTCATGTCGCACGTGCTAAATAGAGTTGCGATACGCCAAACCCTAAAACTTTCCATGCAAACTGGGTCCAGTAACTCTCCTGAGACCTCAAGATTAACTTAGCAACAGGTCCAATGTTGCCAGAGCCATATTTGGGTCTAACACCAATATGCCAAAACAGCTGCCACGGCTACGCCACTGGCATGCCGCTATGCCATGGCTACGCCAGACGTCACTATGCTAATGGTGCCACTTTGCTATATAACAAGATATGGCCATGATCAATGGCCATCCTTCCTCATGAGATGCAATCTCAGCCATCCAAGTTCGCCACTGAACTGACAGACTTGTGGCAAGTTTTAGACGACCAGCTGCCAATCTAGTGGCCATGTCTACGTTAGGTGCCACTTGCATCACCGTGCCACTGGCATGCACGAGCCATGCCATCCATGCCACATTTCCACTGGCGTACACCAAAACACCACTGCGCCATTATCAGGCGCCAACGCAAGGTAGCCATAATCAACGACTACCCTCCTTCATGAGATGCGATATCGACCATCGAAGTTCACCACCGAACTGATAAACCTGTGGCAAGTTTTAGGCGACCAGCCAAAACGAGCCTAATAGAATTACATGTTATTTTTCTGTTGTAAGTCCCTTGACTTTGACTTGCCACACATTGCAAAGTGCTACATGTTTTCCACGAAAACACTCGAGACATCAAACATGTCACAAACTGGGGGATGCTCATCAGAGTATTGGTCTGGCGGTTTACAGCGTGCGGCGTGCAATGCGCCCGTTACAAGAAAGTGTCATGAAGCAGGACAATTAGTGGTGGTAAAAAGTAATGGTGTAAACGAATTTACTTCCTTCATCATGGAAGCATAATGACTGACGGTTACACGTTACTCTATTCTTCCACCACTCAATCGTTTCCACTTCCTACGAGACCAGGGTACGTTTCAATATGACTTGTATAAATAGGCTTCACCTATTTTCACCAAACAACAAGGTTATGGTCGGCAACAACATAGTATTCGAAAATCACCAAGAACTGATAAGATTTTCACTCGGCAAGCCAGTTCCACTTTCTTATACAAGTCATAAAACAAGCCACATCTTCAGAATCAACTATTCTGGTCTCAACACTCCCTTCGCTTCCCTCCCTAAGACCAACCCTTCTCCTTCACTTTGTGATCGAAGCAATCCTGGAACGGCCATTTCTTGGTTTAGGACAGGATTGTACTGATTGAACTCTCGAATCAAAAGTACTCCCGTGCAATGCATTATTTAGGGTTTAGATTCGTTTCTCATCCACACACCCAAAATTACCAAAATCAGCAGAAACGGTTTTCACCCACAAACAATTGGCGACCACAGTGGGAGGTTGATCTCTCGGTTGCAAATTCAACTCTCAATTCCATCATCCTACCAGTGAATGCAATGCCTTGAAGCGCATCATCCAAGAAAAGAAGGATTCAGAAGAATTGCGTCTGGGGACTAGAGATTCTCCGCCTTTCCGCAGATCGACATAAAGATGTTCCACAGACAATGAAGAATGACTGAGGACTTCTCGCAGCAAGGAGGGCGTCACATAAAGACTCGTATTTACTCCCTGAAGATTCAGTTTTGGTGAAAGACCTTAAAGTGAGTAGGTTTTGTCAGATAATGTTTACACGATCTATTGTTTGGGTTTTCACATTTACAATGGTAGCCAGTAACCCAACCATCCCAAGACTTCATATCTTTCCTTTTCTCATGCCACATTCACGGTTTCACAATTTTCCCGAATGATTTTGCTACGTACATACGCAATTCAGATTTTGACATATGGATTGATCAAAGGGCCATTATTCCAAAATAATCCAAAAACTCTTATAAGAAACAATCATCTATCAATCTAAAAACTAGAAAACCAAACCATAAACTACGCGTTTCTTTTGCCTTTCAAAAAAAAAAACCTAAGAAAAGGAAGTTCAGAAAATAAAAACATTCAAGGGAAATTGTCTAACAACGACTCGTTCTTCTTGGAGAAAATGTCCTTCATGCTTTGAAGAGCCGCCTGCTTCAGCTTCAACTCCTGGGACAACTTCTCGACTTCTGCCTCCTGTTGATTAATCAAATCCTCGGAAGGACCATCAGCCGCTTCAACCTGCAGCCATTGGATCTCGGAAAATCCCTCACAGAACCAGGAGATGTTAAACTCAAAGTTTACACACATATCCAGATGGAACTTCCAGCTTGATATTACATCTCCAGAAACAGTGTGACCAGTCACGTTGCACATGTCACGAATTGAAGATAATGTTTCTTCCACCCGCTTAACCAACGCAAACTGGCTAGTGATCTTTTTGGTTGTTGCGATGTGTCCATACCTTTCCCATATTCTGGTATACAACTCCACATACTTAGGTGGTACACTAAAGCATACGATCAGCACATGATCTTCATAAGGAGTCAAAAATGGAGGGTCGAAAGTGGCGCTTACAACTGATTCCGCGACCAGTAGGGGTTCCTTGGCAACAATCGCACCCGCAACCGCGGGGCGTTTTCCGTCATCTGAAGCGCGGCAGCATCTTCACGACGATCAATCTCCATCTCCAGATTGCTAGCAAGTACGGCTTCCATGGTTGGAGGCAATACCACATCTTCATCGCGACGAATCTCCATCTCAGGGTTATCTTCGATGGCTTCTTCCTGTGACAATACAAACTGAGTATTTATTCCGAATAAATAAATATCCTAAAAAAAGGGTGTGGCAAACTCACCGACTCGTTTGTGGGCCCACTGGAAGAAGACTCGCTATTGCATTCAGAAGTGCTCCTCTCACCACCGGATCTCGAACTTTCTTCCTCCTCGGATTCTTCTTCAAGAGATTCAGTCTTGTCGCCTCCTTCCTCAAGAGGCGCCGTCTTTTGGCCATGGGCAAGTCTAGCAAAGATGTTCGAGTTGTCAAGACCCTGAGTCAAAAAAAAAAACAAAAAAAAAGGAGTCAGTGACGAAATGAAAAATTTGTGTAATTCAACCAAGTCAGTGAGGGAATCATACACACCTGCATGTTGAAAGAACTGAAAGTCACAAGAGCCACCGAATCCGATTGGAAGCCACCTGCACGATTTTTCGACCTTTGCTCCTTTTTCTGGGGACTGTATGCATCCGACCTAGAAGATTTTTTCTTGCCCGAAGGAAGCTGTTTCAACAATTTATGCTTTGCTAGAACTGCAGATGAAGGTTTTCCACGTGGCTTTGTCACGACATCCTGCACGAACTGATGAATGGCGAGAAACTCATCTTTCCAGAAGACATTATATTTGGGAGTCGTCACAGGTTTTCGTTCTGATATCAGGAAGGGAAGACTTTTATCCGGTGCAAAGACGTTGTAATCAAGAATAACGGGTAGCAATTCATCTGGAGTTGTCAGTGTGCGACGGAATGGGACTCCCTGATCAAAGCCCATATTTCGAGCATCCCTGTCAATGTTGTAAGAGACTACTCCACAAGATCCTCTAAAAAAAGATGGCACATACCCAGGTATGCAGTTTTGCAAGAAAACAGTTTCTCGAATGCTCATATTCTCGTTAGCAGAATGCAATATCATGTTCGGTGCGGAAGCAAAAGTGTTTGGTTGAACTATGGAGGTGTGGACCGTATCCCAGAGACGAAAGTTAACTGCATGCGCGTTGTCAAGAAAATCAATGAGCTTTGAGCGGGGCCTTGGACGCCTATCCAACCAACAGAGTATCCTAGAGCCGTCATATGTATCAGGAAATGAGGTTTTCGGGTTAGGAGCGTAATGTTTGAAATGCTCCCACAACCATGCTTGGAGAAAGGCGACATGGATATACGAGTCTACTTTCATGTACCCATTAGAGACATACATGTCCAAGCGATCCAGATGGGTGTACAAATATCCAAGAAACAAACTACCTACGGGAAGAGCAACGCCTTTCGCTAGTTTGATAGCAAATTTGATGAGCTTCTGCCTTATCTCCTTCTTGCCAGAACCATCATCAAAAATGTCTCTGGATAGCCACAGCACTAAAAATGCAGCAACATGGAGTGTATCATCCATCACTTGATCCAACTCCGGCTCATCAGGGAACCACTCAGACACCCACCACTTATAGAAGCACTTTTCCTCATAATTCTTTCGAACATATCCTGTTGCTTTCGTGACCAAAGCGGCATGTATTTCTTCTTCTTCCTCAGACAAGACAACGTCAAGTTTCCCAATTATTGGAAGACTCAACAGAAAGGCTACGCTTTCCAAGTAAATAGTCATCTCACCTCATCTATATATAGCCGTGTGAGTTTCCGGACACCATCTGGAGATGAAAGTAATCAAGCCTGCAGCGTCTTTCCTTATTTGAAGTGTTGCAGAAGCCATGACAGCATTCACGATTTGTGCCCCGGTCAGATTATCTCTTATATGGTCTCGGCTCATCATGAATTTCATATATTTGTCATAAGAGCGCAATGGACTATGACAGATTTTGAATTCTATGGGAGAATCCAGATACTCTTTCTTCTGAAGGAAAAACCTCATTATACGCCCTGGATAGACTGATGGGACTTCTCCATCATTCTCTGAATCAGTCAGAAAAGTTTCCACGAATTTGGGATGGGTCCTTGTAACCGTAGCAGACTTCGTAATGAACTCATCATCTATGTTCGGCTTGGAGTTGTTAGCACTTTTCGGTGCGGCGGCAGAACTGCTTTTAGATGACATCTTAACAAAATTCCTTATACTATTTCCACTTTCGAGGTAACTACAACAAATCAAAACGAAAGTTACTACTTTGAAGAGAAACATACATGGAGATTTTGTCAGGATCTGGGTACAATAATCAAGAGCCAACAACAAATTTTCTACGGGAAGATTTTCCTTTGGCCACACGTCACGGCACTCACGGATAAAAGGAATGGGGACTGATGCCTTCTCAACTGGATACATGTGATGTTGCGGGAGATATACTCTTGGCCGAAACTAGACAATGCCGCGGGGAACATGTAAAGCCGCGGGAAGTATGCCCTCGGACAAGTTACGCTTGGTCACGGGAATTATGCTCATGGAAAAAAGGAAACCATACATCTAGGTTTTGATGGAGGAGAGAGCAAACGAAGTCGGCCGCCCATACATGCTTACTTAACACAATAATTGGTTTCGTTGTTGTGGCTAACGCTACTACAATACTACCAGCAAAGAGGAATCATTCATATTGAAGTATTTTTACAAGTTCATGGAGGTCGTTCCTATGGATAGGGTTTACACCAACATGGAGGAGCAAACAAAGGAAGAAATGTCAGAATAATACCCGAAATATGCTTGCTTCCTCTTGATACCTTTTTCCTTCCGATTGACTGGCTCACGATTGACGCACCTTAATGCCAATATGAAGACGCACGAACAAAGCCAACGATACAAAAAAAAAGTTAGGAAACACCTTTTATATGCAAAGTTCTTTTGGAGTTTGAGTAGGAGGAGGTTTCCTTTTTGGGACATTCGCTGAAGAAGGCAGTTGGGCCAGCAGATGCAACGTTCCATGGCCCCAACAGTCCGCGGCCAAGACAGTGCCAACAGCCCGCGTCCAAGCCAGTAGCTATCTCTGTCGTTCCACATCCAGGCCAACAACACCACTCCCGTGAAAAAGTCCGCGTACCAAGCAAGCCAGCGCCAACGCTCCATGGCTCCATCCTCACTCGCTCCACAGCCAAAGCAGCGCCATCTTCACCATTCAAAGTAGCGCTATCTTTGCTTGCTCCTGGCCAGCCAAGAGCCAATTCCCACCATTCCAAACCCGCGCCATCAGTCTGTGGCCAAACCAGCGCCAATAGTCCACGTCTTAACCAGCAACGCCATTGATCATGCCCTAGCCAGCCAAAGCGGCGCCATATACCTTTCCTAGCCATCCAGCGCCCCTTTCGCGGGCCAAGTTGCAGTGCCACCTCTGCCGATCAGTAGCCAAAGCTGCAGCGCTGATGCCGACACACCGTGGCCAAGCCGAATTTATGCAACGCAAGGATCACAAATTCTTCATACCTCCTGACAAAGGTTAGCCAAATCTTCCTGACAATCTCTTCATGACTTACCGTTTCGATTTTATCCTTGTCTGTCACCATCTCATGCTTACCCCGCAACAATGCCACTGTTCCGAGCTAAGCAGGGGACTTAATGTTGATGGTGGTTTTTAGCTTAGGGTTAAAATTGTAAAAACCTTGCATCTGATGTGACGTCACTCTGTAAGAAAACGGAGCCATGAGTGTTAACCTCTCCACCGACATATTCATTGATCCGTTCAATATATTTACATGAAATTTATCCAGACTAGCGCATGTAGAAACCATCCCAGATGTTCTGTAAATTTCGGCGCCTTGCCCATATTCACTTAATATAAGTTTATTTGAATACTTTCTGTGCTATGTTCCCCGGCTGAACCCTTAATGTTGGTATGGCATGAAAATTTGTGTTCACTCGCAGCAGAGTAGCACGAATTTCCAAATATCAAGGATAAGGTCTTTGCATAAGGTATTCAATCAGAAAGCATGCTGCTCTCTGGCAACGAACTTAAAAGAACTCTGTGTCAACACATAGAATTCAATTGATTACCCTGACTAATTTGCAAAAGTTAGGATTTTGCACATTGCAAAGTATATCAGACCTTGCTTGTCGAAATTTAAGCCTAAGAAAACTAGGTAATTAATCCGCCATGGATTAATAGGTGCAAAACCTTGCCCAGAATCAGAAAACAAGGAGCCACAGGACAACAAAGGGAGGTGTGGCCATTCTTTAGGCCAGACGGCGCCACTTTCCATTGGCCATGCCCCCATCCTAAACCGGCCCTACTTCCCTCGACCAATCAGGTCACCTTAAAACCGCTACGCTCACATCAGTTGTGGCTGGGCCCATACCTGTCGGCCCCAGTTTCCATCGACCAATCAGGTCGCTCTAAAGCCGCCACACTCACGCTGTTGTGTGGCCACACCATGTTTGGCCGACCTTCCCTTTTTTCGTCCAATCAGGTTGCTCTAAACCTGCCACGACTTTAAAAGAGGTGTCAAGATGTCGCCATACCATGTTGCCTTCCCAAAACTGCGCCAACATGCTAACGACATGCTAAACATGCCAATCGCACACGCCAAACGGGCATGCCAAGTGCACGTGAAAAACATGCCACTTACCGCGTCAACATGCTAACGGCATGCCAAACCTGCCAAAACACGCCAAACGTGCCAACGCGCCATAAATAGCGCCCTACGTGCTAACCTACCTCATGTTCGGGGCCGACGCCATGATAAGCTCAAATTTGGGTTTTCTAGTCAGAAGCACGACCCTGCATTAACCAAAACCCTAATTTTCGCAAAACAAACTATGCCACTTCGGCCCCACAACATGCCACGAGCCGTGTGGGTCCCAGGAAGCCCTAGGAATAACGCCGTTTCAATATGACTTGTATAAGTAGGCTTCACCTATTTTCACCAAAAAACAAGGTTTTGGTCGGCAACAACATAGTATCCAGAAATCACCAAGAACTGATAAGTTTTTCACTCGGCAAGCCAGTTCTACTTTCTGATACAAGTCATAAAACAAGACACATCTTCAGAATCAACTATTTTGGTCTCAATCCTCTCTTCGCTTCCCTCCCTAAGACCAACCCTTCTCCTTCACTTTGTGATCGAAGCAAGCCTGGAACGACCATTTCTTGGTTTAGGCCAGGATTGTACAGATTGACCTCTTGAATCAAAAGTACTCCCATGCAGTGCATTGTTTAGGGTTTAGATTTGTTTCTCATCCACAAACCCAAAATTACTAAAATCAGCAGAAACGATTTTCACCCACAAACAGTAGGTTACTTGTGCTGGGAGATTATGAAGTTACTGAAATGAAGAGTTTGCAGGTTATGGGTTTGGTACAGGTAGTTATGTTATGGATGCTGTGGACAGGGTGTTGTTGTTGCAGAAATGGCATTGAACTGAGGGTGATATGAAGCTGAGGCAAGACTAGATTGAGAAAATACAGTTGCAACTGGTGTTTGTTGGCTGCAATGATTTTGTGTTTTATAGATATTGTTATGAAGCTGAGAAGAGATGTTGTGGACAAGGTGTTGTTGTTGTTGCAGAAATGCCATTGAACTGAGGGTGATATGAAGCTGAGGCAAGACTAGATTGAGAAAATACAGTTGCAACTGGTGTTTGTTGGCTGCAATGATTTTGTGTTGGATAGATATTGTTATGAAGCTGAGAAGAGATGGGTGGATGGTAAAGATGAGCTTTGAACAATGAAAATGCAGTGGAGGATGATGCGTCATCATACTGCAACAGGTTGTAATGGCTTGTGTAAGATTGTAATGGCATGAACTTGAAATTCACTGTCAGTTCTTTATAACTGACACTTGAACTGATTCAGTCAGTCCCTGACTCAACTGACTCAACCTCTGACTCAAGTTCCTTGACCGAGTCGACTCAGTTGACTCGAGGGCTTGACCCGGTTGACCTAACCGGTTTGACTTTGATGGTCACTGAGATAGTTTCCGGTGGATTTTCCGGCCAACTTCCGGCGGCATATTTTTTGTATAATTTTTATACGGGTATTTTTCACACATGGGCTTGGTGGACATCTTGGCTATGGACCTTTGGATACTTGACCTAATATTGAAGAAAAGAAAAGCTACAAAAGGAAAAAGTCTTCTACAACTTTGGATATGACGTATTTTTTACTTGGAGGTTTGGAGAGTGTGTTGGATATCTTAGGGTTTGCTTTGGTTATTTTCATCTTCTTTATTCATTATAATTATGTTGAGGAACATCATAGATAGGAGTAGCTAAATCTTATATTATTGGTTGAGGATGTAGTCCGATTTCGAGAATTGTGCTCGACTAATGCATTAGTTTTCTCTCTTGATTATCGTTCAAATCTCTATTGTTTTTCATAATTCCATGGTTGATGTATTGCAATAGGATTCATATGTTTGTTTAGTTAAATGTCCAATTAATTGAACTTGCATCCTTCTCCATTACGAAGTTAGGGTTCATCAACGAGCGATAACCCTAAATACAAGTAGCATGATATGATTACAGTTTGTAGTGATACACTCTTGTAATTATATGTAGAGTTTGACCTTTGCCCGAATTGTCATGCGCAATGTATGACAATTGTATTGATTAGCCTATTTCTGAAACTTAATTCTCCTAAAAATTGAACTTAATTAGCGCAAGGCGTTAGGTTATTCTTTAGGTAGAATTTACATTTGCAACTCTAATGTGTTTGTTGATGAACTTAGGAAATTGGCCGAGTAACTTGCTCTCTTGATACTTTACGGCTTTTGATAAAAAAGAGATTAAATCATAATTCTAATCATGTATGCAAGCATATATTTAAGATTGAAGATGAATTCCTTGACCAATATTTTTCTCTCATTGATTATTTATCTTATTATATTTTGTTTTTGATTTACTTTTATTGCTTTACATAAAATCAAAAATCCCCCATTGGTTGCTTAAGAAACTGAAAATAGAATAACAACAATTGCCTCTCTGTGGGAACGAAGTATTTATTACCATATACTTAATCCATATTATTTGTAAGTGAGAAAGTTAAATTATTTTTGACGCATACGACAGCGATCATCGGTCCTCTTCATAAGCATATAGACCTCATTTCTCATGGATTATTATGCATTTAACTCAATTCGGGAGTAATCTTTGTTCAACGAACATTAATTCTCACCCGAATTAATGCTACGGGTCATGTCGTCGACCACCCAATTAACTTGTTCTACCTATTTTTTCATATCAAATACACAAACTTTAATTATTCATAGATAATAATTAAAAAAAAACATATACAAATATAATTAGTAGTATATGTACCACCATCTCCTTCTAATCACTTTCTTGATGTCCTTGATTTTGAACTCTCTCCTTTCTTGAATTGTTTATTTGCTTCCGGATCCAAATTTTCCACATAAGGATGAGACCACTCTTGATACCATTGCATGTAATTCTCATCCGCAAGCGAAGTGCCATCAGAACCTTCAAGTGCTCTTCTACTCATTTGGTTTACTTCTTCACAACGAGCATTCCAAGGATCGATCGACGGTGCTGGTACATTGGTCAATTTGACATCTTTGTCCTTAAATTGGAAGTTGGCTGCGCTTAGTTTAAAACGAGAGTCTTCAGGTACTATTTTATGAACAATACCAATTTGACGAAGCCTTCTACGAGGATATAAAATGACGAACCCAGTTGAATGAAACAAAGGTCCTACGTAGGTCGCCACATCAGAAAATACTTTATCACCAACTTCATCTTCTCCATCCTCATCAAGTTTCAAATACGGATCAAAAACAACATTATTGATTGTCAAAACATCCAACATTTTCCTCATGTCGGTCATTTCCGTTTGTTTATCCTTGTGTTGGGTCCCTTGAAAGGGATATCTTCCTCCTGTAGGTTTCTATAGAGCCCAATTCTTATCTCGAGAAGGCCTCAAGCATTTAAAATGGTCGTAAACCCATGCCTACGGGAAAGTAAAAAAAAACTATAAATAAGATAGCACACAAAATATAGAAGTAAAACAATAATTTGTTATTTGGAAACAAAAAGATACATGGATAAGAGCAACACATCCTGTAATTTGTGTTATGTTCCACTTAGAAGCTTTGCAAAGATTGTCCATCACACTAGCAAGGAGGGTGGTTCCCCACGAGTACCTAGGTACCTCATTTGTTTTCGGATCAAGACTGACAGTTTTCAACCACTGCAAATAACAAGCATTTACCTTATTTCCTGAGAATTCGGGAAAAAGACAGTGCCAAGAGAGTGCAACAAGTAAGCTATAGCAGTATGTCTATCTCTTGCTCCGTCCATCACCACCTGCCCACTAGCAGTCTTGGGAAGAGAATCCTCAAACTTCTCCCTCAGAAGGACCATGTTAATCTTCCTTGTCATATTAATTGTTTCAGGACATTCACACAGTACACTGAATGGCCTTTTAGCTTTAGGCAAGGCTCCGCCACCTATCTCAAACTCTTCTTCCGTTTCAAGTTTGTCCCACCCAAGACAATCTTTCGCCAAGACAAAAGATCTTCAAAAGGAATAAAATTGTTGAAACCCTCGAACACAACTTTTCCTTCCAAAGCCAGACCGGTAATTTGCTTTGCATCAACCGGAGTCATAGTCATCTCGTCGAACTGGAGTATAAAAATCATGGTTTCGGGAAAAAATCTTTCTCTAGAACCACAAACAGTCACAACATCATAGGTCTTCTGCAAAGCCTCGATTCCAGACCATAACCCCGAAGCTTTTACCAAAGCTACCACATCTGGATGCTCTCTATCCAACGGCCAAAACTTTCCTTGTTGGTGTATTAGTTTAGGGACCGCTTTATCGGGAAAATACAAAGAATATAAAATTTTGATTGTTACAATTAAATATCCATAATAAAATGAAAATAACATATATTAAATTTGATTTATTACTTTTGCGGCACAGACCCTAGCAGCCCATGATGATTGGTAACCAAACAAGACGGATCTATCTTTTGGCTCACCCCAAGGTCTCACATTCTTCTTGAGAGTAAAAACTGCATAACATCGATGATTTGTCTTGCTGAGTCTTTTGGTGGATACTTCTTCTTCTCCCTCTTCTCCCCCTCTATCACGCCTTTACCCTTATCAATAGCAGCATCAGCAGCACTTGTTTTGGCCAAGTTTTCTTCTACAATCTCTAAATTTGGTTGTTCAACAACCACATTTGCACTTCCTCCACCTTCACTTCCTCCACAAGTGGAAACTCCACCTTCATTTCCTCCATCAGTGGAAGCTCCACCTTCATTTCCTCCATTAGTGGCAACTCCACATTCATTTCCTCCACCCATGGCAACTCCACTTGCATTCCTTGCATTTTGCACCCAATGATTTTGTGTGACGAGGTTGCGGAGTCGGGACATTACAAGGTGTTACTTATTGTGTTCTTTTCTTCCTCCTTTCATTTCCTCTGTTCAAAGACAAACAAAACCAAAAAAAACAAAAGCAAACGAGTAAATACAATTGGAAAATCTAGACATAACCAAGCCATGGCACAAAACACGCTAAGAAAAATCGACAGTCCTAGAAGCAACACAATTTACGGATGGGATCTTTAGTTTTCGATCAAGACGTAAAAACAATAACGGGTAGGAAATAAAATTTACGGGTTGGATACTCAAATTACGGATAGGAAAATCCGAGCCGCAAACGCTACCGTTGGATTAATTTTCAAAACAGTAGAAGATACAGCTAGGAATAATCTAGCTGCGAAATATATGGATGGGACTTCGAGTTATCGACCGAGCCGTAACACACAAAACGGCTAAAAAAAATTACAGTTAGGAACTAAAGTTGCGGATAGGAAAAACCTAGAAGTAAACACTACCGCTGAATTAAACTTCGAACACACAAGAAGTCACGACTAGGTCGTAAACAAATTGTTGCGGTTAGGATTTCTCAACTCTCATCTGCATCGCCTATGTTACGGCTGGGAGTTCTTAGTGATCCCAACTGTAATCCTTATTTACGGCTGGGAAAACAAGAACTCCCAACCATAATCCTTATTTACGGCTGGGGAAACAAGAACTCCCAGTCGTAAGCAGTTTTAGAAACGTGTTTTTCAGACCTAAAATTTTCGAAACTAACTGAATAATCCTTCAAACGCTTAAATAAAAAGTGGGTTTTTCAATTCATACCTTATTGCAGTCATATCAGGAGTCTCGGCGGCTGGTTCATCTCCTTCATTCACTTCTTCTTGATTTTCAGTTTCATTTCCACTTTCAGAACTAGATTTATCTGGTTCGGGAAGAGGTTGTTTCGACGATCCTGCCTTTTCCTTTGTCCTCACTATTGTTTTATACAATCAATTCAATTGAATCGACGATTAATCATCTCAAACGAAGAAGAGAAAAAGAAGAAGAAAAGAAAGAGAGGAAAAGAAGAAGAAAAAAATAAACCGACGTCAGCTTCTTTTATTTCTAATGATTTCAGTTTTATTTTATTTATTTTATTTTTTCTTTTAAGAGAAAAATAAATTTATTTATTAGAATTGTATATTTTATTTAATACGAAAGGAAGCGTATTTACACGTAACTGGTTGGGAGCCTAACAACAAGCTGAGCCACAACGCCTTTTTGAATTGCGAGACCAATGCGATGAAATAAAAATTAAATTTATTTATTAGACTAATTAGTTAATGGAAGGGTAACAAGATAATAAGTTAAAATAATTGAGGGTATTATTAAACTTTTACATAGATTAGGTCCCCCATATCCACATTTTGGTTTTATTTATCATTTAAACCCCCAAAAACCCAGCCCCTGCAGCCCCAATAATATACTCCCTCCGTTTCTGAAAGACCGTCCTCTATTCCATTTTGGTATGTTTCAAAAATGTGTCCAACTTCTGTTTATAGTCATACTTTTCCAATGAACTCTCTAACATACCCTTAAGTTTTTTATATTCATAATTTCTATTTTAATGAGACCCAATCTAGAATATTAATGAAATCTGTATAATTAAGGAAAAAAATATATCCTTTTGAAGACAATATATGTATGGTTCCAAATTAAATTCTTTAAGGTTATACTCCATAAGTATACAATCTTTATTGATACTGTTTCTATAAATCGATATGTTTTAGTTTACTTTTTCTTTCTTTTTTCTATTTACAATCCCAATACAATATTTGGTTGTTTTTACTACTAACATATTTATTGAAATAAATTAGGCAAGTAATTAAGGGTGAGAATGTAAACTACCATAGTCTCCTTAATGTCTTGACAAAGTCAAACCGGACTGTCTTTTGGAAACGGAGGGAGTAGTTCTTTTTAATTGTTGAAATTTTGGAACTTTAGTGAAAAATGGCGAATTCACAGTTTCAATAAGATTTTTAATACAACAAATTGTAAGCATTTGTACAGAAGTTTCCAGCGCACCGGGCACAAATCTAGCGGGACTAACAAAGTTGCGAACATTATTAGGAAAGCCAATCTAACATAACATGCAAAAGTTGGATGAAGTTTTGTATGTTCAAAGAACTCATCAATGTGTCATATGGCAGCGTTCAGAACCATAACTGAATAACACAAATTGGTACAATCTATTACAGCTTGCTGCTGTTACCTGTACATCATCTATGTTTCAATGAATTGAAGATATCATACTATAAAAAATGGAATACACATATTCTAAGTCAGTAAATTATTCAGAATATAGCTCATCGAAACCAAAATGTTATCAGTTTAATCTAGCCTTTGAAAATTGAAGGAGTTGTATAGCCTCCATCTCCCTTAGTTTAAAATCCCCCCGACATCCTACCTAAAATACAAATATCTTCATGGAGAAACTGTGGAATTATGTAAACCAATTTACAAGAACAAAAAGTGGCCTTCTACCAGATGATCGAGGATCTGGAATGCTAGGTTACTGGAGAGACTTGTGTCACAACCTTTACTCTTCCAAGAGATTAACAAAATATGAAAACATATCCTCTATTAAGAAATCCATGGCTATTAACAGCTGCAGTATCCTCGGCATACTTCTATATCTGAAATGAAAACTTTGATGTCAAACTCTAATAAGATTGTTGCTCAGCAAAGATGAGATCATGCCATATATGATAGAAGTTTTATCTTTTCAAAAGTCAGTCATTACTGTTTTACTTGGAATCACCAAGTCATGAGGGCTTTCATGAGCAAGACATGTAGTTTTTGTAAGTGGTAGCGAAAACTTACCTATCAAATATCATGACCATCATGATAGAAAGAAAAGGTTGGTAGATGAAAAGGACTTTATATGAGGCTGAAATTGACCATAATAGACTGCTTACTGGAGGAAATACCTAGCAGAAAACTCACCCTCATTTTCATGTCAAAAAGACAACTAAAATTCTCAAGTATCGACATCGTGATCCTCCATCTCCTCAAGGATAACATACTTCGCAGCTACATTTTTGGGTGATAACCCAGATTCATCAACTACACTAGTTTGGCGTTCTTGATGCTTTTGATATCTGCAAATGGATCATAAATAGGTAAAAATAGAAAACCAGTATACATAAAGTCATCTGTTATGGTACAAGGGAATGAACCCACTCTAGTGAGATTTAAGTCAAGTTCCACCCATCAGGTGAGCTGCGCTACATGAAGCTATGTAGTTATTTATGAACCATGATAATGAAATTCAGTGTTTATTTGAAGGAAAAAAAAACACAAAAGAATGCCACTAAATAATACATAAAAACTGTTGGTTATAAAAAACTGTTAGAAGCTTCATAGTCAACTATTTTGGGTTGCACAAAAAAGAATCTACGTAACATTTTCGCTGCATGAATATTAGGGTCAATTACTTACTTGTACCAGTTGAATAAACTGACACCAAAGATTATTATGAAGAGCCCAACTCCCTTCAACCAGGTAAATTTGTCATGGAAGTAAAACACCGCAACCTGAACATATATCACATAGAGAGGTCAAAGCTTTGTCTCTTCTTAGATAAATGCGTAGTTACGTAAAGATTTAGCAACAGCAACCATCAATAGAAAACTTCACAGGTTGTAGCTAGTAGCTACTAGTTACGCAAGAAAAGTATGTGAAAAGAATCATCATGACAGAATAGCTCTTCAAGAGGATGTGCAGGAACTCATTGCAAAATGATAAAAGTTGGACAGATCATTTAAGATAAAGGCTAAAAAGAAAGCGCATATTGTATACACTGTTTTAAGAGAGGTCAAAGCTTGGTCTCTTCTTAGATAAATGCATAGTCACGTAAAGATTTAGCAACAGCAACCATCGATAGAAAACTTCACAGGTTGTAGCTACTAGCTACGCAAGACAAGTATGTGAAAAGAATTATCATGACAGAATAGCTCTTCAAGAGGATATGCAGGAACTCATTGAAAAATGATAAAAGTTGGACAGATCATTTAAGATAAAGACTAAAAAGAAAGCGCATATTGTATAGAATGTCTTAAGAGAGCATTAATCAGAGTCGTGCAACTCCCCTTCTCCTAGCTTGAGTTAAGCTCTACCAAGATAGGGAAGACTCTGTATATCAATTCTTGCATTAACGATACTTATAGTCTAAGTAGAAGAATAAATCATTCTCGCACATAGGTCGTTCGCCACCCTATAGATAACTAGGCTAGGTCTTGCAACATGGGAAAATGCTGGAAGTTTCAAAAATAGCTACCATTTTTGCTACATTTTCATGTCCAGGGATTCGGCAAGAGTTTCTAGCACTAATTACAACTATATCATCATAATTTTGTCTACTTTTTGTTTCTTTTCTCACTGAAATAGATCTCTGGATTTTATATTTCTTGCTTGTTTTCCTCTGGCTCTGCTTTAGTTTCAAAAACAAGAATTCTAACTAGACCGAGTAATCAGACACTTCCAAAACCGACCCACTCACATTTATGTGGGACCTCCCAGTTCACCCCAAAAAGGTTAAAACTCCCCTAAATAGGCCTTAGTGTTTTGGGGGTGTTTGAGAGGTCTATCTAGAACCTTGCTGTATAAAAATGATACCAGAAAGCACTGCAAGGTATGCACGAGATTCCATACATGCAGTTTTGAATGGTGGGAATATTATAAATACCCTCCATTTTAGTTGACCTAGCACAAACACCCCCGAGGGGTAAAAACTTTTTTTTTTTTTTTGGAGTCAACTTATCAAAATTGCTTCCACTTTTGGAAACAACTTGTATTAAGTTGCGTCCACTTCTGGAACAACTTGTACTAGTTGCTTCCACTTTTTAAAGATAGAGGTATGTTACTAAGTTTAATAAAGGTATATATTTTAAAAGGTAGATTTTGAGGGGTATTTAAATAATCATCAATTTAACTCATCTTGTAACTCAAAACTGAAATATTCCAAGAAGGTCATATAATATGATAATAACTGCAAGGATATACAGCATATATAATATAGATCTAATAATAATAAATATATGAAAAAGTATGCATACCAAAATAGTGACAACTTCCTTGACGACTCCTGCAATTGTTACAGTTACCGCACTGGTTGCTGAGACAAGAATGTATTCTGTTAAAACCTACAAAAACGACGTCGAAGGACTTTTATATGAGATAAATGTGGGATAGAGAAAAAGAGGATTAGCAAAAATAAACAGAATATGATTCTCTTCTAATGGGTTGTGAGGAAGACCCGAGACATCTCTGGAGAACAATCACAACCATAATGTGATGTTGTTCACTGAAAAAAGATGTTGTTCACTGAAAAAAAACAGTAAAACGAGTATTCACCATAAAGAAGGCTAGCGTTCCGCCAAGAAACATCAACAATGCACTTCGAAAGACATGCCATGAACTATCAAAGTAAATATTCTTTCTGAATTCATCCCATGGATCCATAGCAAGAGAGAGTATAGCAGTTGCCACAGCCATAACTGGAGTAACATAGCTCATCAGAGTAAGTGGGTTCTTTAGACCTGGAAAATCCAAGTACGAGCAACTCAGAAACTTTCTAAAGGATACCATCCTTCGACATAACCAGGACTAGCAAGGCTCCATTTTCTAAAAAAAGTTACATACAAGTTTTAACCAGAGAATATTCATGTACATGCCGGTCGAGGCATTATTTAACTTTGACTGTTTCCTAACTACAAATGGAAATATATTGGAATAGGAATACCAAAAACTAAATTGCTTACCATAAGTTTCTTTCTTCATTTCAGTTTAGGAATGGTGAACAAAAAAAAAAGAAAAGGAAATGTCAGAAGCTGGACCCAGGATAGGACAGACAAGCAAAGAAATATAGAACATCACACTAATAAATGGAATATTTCGGAAGCATAAGTGAGCAGTCAAAAATTTTGAAATTAAAAGCATGAAAGTGATTAAAAGGATGAAAGTGAAATATGTAAGGTAAAACAGAAGGAAGTCACACCTGCAAAAGAATCTGAGTCATGGACCAGCGAAACCCAGACATGACAGCAGCAAGCATAACAAATACGAATCCCCAAAATTGAAACTCTGTTTCCTTTGCAACTGCAGGCAGATAATGTTCAGTAACACACCATAGGATTGGTGAGATTAAAATGCTTGAGAAGTGCAAAAGACTTAATGTCAGACCAAATACTATAAGGACTATCACCCAGTTAAGGTTGAAAAATAGGTCTCACAAAGAAGTTCGATTCTACTAGAGGCCTAAACTAGAAGAGTCAGTCATTCTAGATGATAAAAAACAGTGAAATACACAGAACACTTAAAGGACATATAAGCAAAACTTGTGTAGATGCCTCTGTAGTGGGCGCGGTGAAGTCATTGGATGGTGATATCCACGACCTTAGGTTGAAACACGCCTAAACCATAATTTACCGACCAAGATAAAGAACTTACTATAGATATGTTGATGGACAATAAAAAAAAACTCCAGGTAACTATTAATGGGGTGACTGTGACAATGGGACTGTAGCATTGCGCTCAGGGACGGAGCTAAGTGTAGCTTAGGTGGCCCCTGCCTCCCCTGTTTTTAGTTAATTCCTTAAAAATCCTTTGAAGTTCTTAATATTAAGAAGAAAAAATTTCTTAATAAGCCCCCTGAATATATTTTTTCTAGATTAGCCCTCCTTGTAGAAGGTTTCTGGCTTCATCCCTGACTGCACTATAGACATTTTGTCATACATTGCATCACCAACAAAATACAAAAGATCAGCGTTAAGCTGTGTTTTTTAAGGATTTCAAAATTCCCGAGCTTCACATTATATCTAATATCATTTGTATGACTCAAAAGGTTCACCTATGAGAGTTGACTCAATCTTTTCCACAGGAAAAAGTGAACTATGTTCCCTAGAAAAAAATGATTTCTATAAAGATCTTCAGCTACCACTAAGATAAATTTCGACCTTTGTGTTATGGAACAGCTTGACCATTGAAATATCACTTATGGCTCTTGATCGA
The DNA here is from genome assembly GCF_003573695.1 of Papaver somniferum. Classification (NCBI taxonomy): domain Eukaryota; kingdom Viridiplantae; phylum Streptophyta; class Magnoliopsida; order Ranunculales; family Papaveraceae; genus Papaver; species Papaver somniferum. Next base: position 24,722,587 of record NC_039358.1, read on the forward strand.
AGCGGCGAAGCCTATCACCCCATGAACATGCAAATATAAATCATTTAAAAAATAAAAAGTTACAGTGACTTCTTTACTGTTGTCTGCTCATGCAAATTTTCTCAGGTAAGGAGTTATCTTAGACATTCCATTGAAGTTAAAGGTTTATCATACATATTTGAATCTGCTGAATGAATCGTGAAGTCTCTCTCTTGATGGACTAGCAAAGGGAAAATCATTCATAACAAGTAAGTTACTGTGACTTTTGTTACCATTCAGGCAATTTTTGCACTCTTAGGTAAGACGGTACACGTTTGACAGTAGTTAAAATGTTTATCCTATCCATTGAATCTGCAGATGCATAATAAGTTATCATTGATCAAATTAAGCTTCTAGGGTGTTTACTCGGTGTATTTATGCATGAACATGTAGGTTTTTTTAGTGTATACAAGCATTAGAACTTTTTCCAATATGTATTGTTCACGTATATATTGCTTTTAGATACTGGTTGTATCCACTAATATATTCACATAATTAGCTTTCAACTATTTCAGATCTAAAATACACCTCATGAAGCTTCATACCTGTTAACAAAATTCCAACAGAGATGACTGATATGATGCCAAGAAGTTTAACACTTGGAGACTCCAACCTATCAAAAAACCATAGAGATTGAAGATTAAAAACGCTAACTGCAGAAGTAATATAAGGAGTCCAGCACATGTTTTGACCCTATGCTACTCTACTGACACAACAGAGAAAACTTCGAGCTTTTTCTAGTAGTTTTTCTTCTTTAGAAAATACAAGACCTTCATGTTGCTTCCTAACTGGACTTCGAACCTGAGATTCTGAGTGAAACTACAGGTTTTCGTATTAGGATAGTAATAATCAGGGATTACATACCATGATAACTATAATGGTCTTAACAGCCATTCAGTTACTAGTACGACAAGCAGAGATAAAACTTTACTATGTCATCATGCCGGGACACGAGGATGGATATTCTATTATCTTAAAGAGACTGCTTGAATCATGAAGGATACAAATGCAAAGGAACAGGTAACTCACTTGAATGCAAAAGCAAATAGAAGTAGAAATATAGGAGATGCTGATTTACACTGCAAAAAGAGATAAGTTCACAACAAAGATTACTTGGTGAAAAATAAGGAGCAAAACATATTGTCCTTGCCCATTATTGATTTGAGAAGATACATCGCAGAAGAATCTTGATTCAAAATATATAACGAATCCAAAACAAACAAGTTGGGAGAAAGAGAAGAAACCAACCATGGTGGCAAATGTGATAGAGATGAACACAAGAGAGGCATTGCTCAGGTTTATGTCCAGTGCAGTTCCAAGAGCCGTGGGAACAACTGTTAAAGGGAAAGTCCATCTGTAGCATTAGCTGTTAGAGAAGTTAATAAAAATAAAACCGCTGTGTTGATTTAAATGGCCAATAAAAAAATGACAAGAAAGAAATATCAGCCGCGGAAAACGGGGCTCATATAGATTACATCCAAATTAAATTAGATCTCATGACTGAGAATAACAGATGTTATCCAAGGATCTATAGAAAATAAAAACAAATGTATCCAGAGACATATCTTATAAGTTTCACATAAAAATACAATATTACACTAATCTCTGCCCTGATCAATTTGTTTTCTTGTTGTACATCTTGCTAGCTAACTTATATACGATATTACTACTCCATTTAAATGCTCAAGAATCAAGCTACTGGAGGAAGATGTTGTCAAAATACTATACACTACTCCATTTGATGGTTCAAGTTCATTACTGCTTTCAGTTTCAGTTTCATGGTGAAACAAAAGAAAACTTGAATTGCCCAAAGGAAGCGTATTCAGAGACAAAGGAAGCGTATTCAGAGACATGATTATAGTTAGAAAAAACAAAACTAAAAAGAAGGACAGAAAGAAGGTAAGGTGGGTTTGATTGGTGAAATCACTGAAATCTACAAAAAAAAAATGAACTTCCAGATATAAATGGAGGAAGATATGAAGATGATGGATGTTACCTCTCATGAAGTAATCCTTCCATGACATTGTTACTGTGGGTTGAAATCTGTTAGACCAAAACCATGTAATAAAATTCGATAGAACAGCTTGCATCCCAAAGTGGATAGTATTCATCAACATGGGAGCCGGGAATTTACCCAACTTTTCTCCTAATAATGTTTTGTTATAACTACATAAACAATGCACAAAAAATTTGTTAGTTGAGCAGACAAGAATAGTAAAGTTAACTGACAAAATGATGTGTGTTTGCTGAATAAACGAGCACTCACATTGTCAAACATGTACTGAAAGTGTACCATACGAGTATGAAAAACAATGTCTTGAGCACAATGGCCATATCAAGAGAATTCTGTGTATCCAGTGTCGTTTTATGGCTTCCTCTTGAACTGGAGTCATGGGCATCAAAATCTGAAACAGGCAATTCTCGAATAGACTCATTTTCAATGTCAAATGGCACATAGTTCAGTCCATTTGTATTTTCATCCACATGATTATGAGTCCTAACCATGGGCATGGTGTGATTCCCATTCAGGTGCATGTTTCTCGGATTAGACAGTCGGTCCTTGCTCAATAATTTGCTCTCTTGTCCTTCAGTTTGAAGAAACGGCAACTCAAAATCAGAGTCTTCTACAGTTTCATCAGCATGCTCCAAAGGACGATCGAAATGAATGACGCCGTCCTCGTCAAACCAGCGTGAGAAAGATGGTTCCCTTCGAAGAACCGGTCTGTCACTTTCTTTCTGAATATCTTGAAGCTCAATTGCATCATCCTTTTCCACCTCCAAATTACTGTCTACCATCTCCTGTCTTACTCTAACTAAGAGCCATATTAACTCATCAATCCAAAAGAAATAAACAATTCCACCTTCAAATCATCAAAAAAAACAAAAACGTAATTCAATAATCCCTGAGGCCACAAATAAAAGAAAATCCAAAGGAAAACACTCGGATTCCTGCAAATACCAAAATCTCAAAATAAATAAATAATAATAGTAATCAAATCAAATCAGCCATCATAACAAACAGAGCTAAGAAACTATCGTGTTCAGATCTTGTCATTACAATCAATTTCAGAACTCATAAATTACCAATCTAGAATTTCCAATCCAGCTAAAAGTCTTTACATCTCAATATTTTCAATATAGACGGGATGCATTATTATCTACCTCTACCTTTTCGTTCAATGAAAAAATGCAAATAAAAAGAGACGTCTGACCTGAAATGGCAATAGGTGGTTCAAGAATCTTGATCAGGTGAGGGAAGAGATCCTTTAAAATAAGATCTCGAAAATGTAAGGGCAGAGAGAAAGATAAAGAGACCTGATCTGATCTGATTGCGGAGGCGTTCGTGTGTCGTAGTTTTATGTTTGTTAGCCTGTCCGGGATTAACTGATGATGATAGATTTTTGGATGTTCGATTTTTACTTATTTGGTTTTTGGGTGGAGAAAACGTACAGTCGAATTTTAGTAGTCAATAATATCACGCCAAAACCAGTGTACGGCTCCTTATTACCCTTTTTCATATTTTTTTTCATATTTTTTTTCATAGCCAATGGCAAATCTAATGGGCAAATGAGCAGATTTGTCCATCTCTACCCCACAATGTGACCGCCAAACCAAGAAAATGAATGGACAATCGGAAAACATTTATTGGGTCCAAGGTAGGGGTGTCAACGGGTCCGGGTCCTCCCGGGTATCACTAGATCCGGATCCGGATCCTACTTATAAAGGTCGGGTCCGGTTCCTAACGGTTTTGGGTCCGGTTCCTAAATTTGTGGACCCAGAACCGGACCCGTTTAAATATCCGGGTACCTGTCGGTTCCGGGTACCCATTGGGTCTAAAGAAAACTATTTAAAAAATCTCAAAAACTTAATATATTTCTCTTTTTAGTTTGGGTTTAAGTAATTTTTATAAAAAAATATTATTATTTCTTATGAATGTACTAAATAAAGATTAAATGTAAGAGAAAAAATTTAAATGAGTAAAATATCAAAGCTAAAACTAGAAAAAATACTTATAATTTTGCTAAAAACATGAATAAAAGAATGAATAAACGGGTACCCGATACCCGCGGATACCCAATGGGTATTACCCGTTTGGACCCGTTTAAATTCGGGTTCAATCGGGTAATTACCCGCCGGGTCCTAAGTAGCTAATGGGTCCAACTTTAGGACCCGGAACCGGACCCTAATATACCGGGTCTGGTTCCGGATCCGGGTAATGGGTACCCATTGACAGCCCTAGTCCAAGGACATAGCTTAGTGGTATTCCATCAAGAGAAAAAAAAAGGTTTAGTCCAAAACCGCATCAAGAACTACAGATTAGTCCATCTTGAATTAACTAGGTACAATTTAGTCCAAAAATTATTTAAAATAAAGAAAATACATATATAATCTTTCTAATTTACAATTTAGTCCAAATATTTACAATTTAGTCCAAAATGGATCATGATGATGTTACCAATTTTAAATAATTAAAAAATAATTAAAAGACAATTTATCCTTCGAAAAATCTGTCCAAAATTCGCAAACTTTATATATTCGGAAAGTTGTTTTTGAGATTTACAAAAAGAATTCCCATATGACTATATAATTTTCATATTTTAAAAATCTTAGTTTACATTGGTAGCTTTCATTTTGTACATTCAACTCAAATCTTCTATCCGTTTCTGTAGCTTTCCAATCCCAACTGCACTTCTCTACAGTAACACTACCCATTCAACAACATAAATTACTGCTCCTCAGTACCAACAACACACATTTCAGATTTCATCTCTGCAATTCCATCGGCATTTCATATTTATTCACCAATTCACCACTTCAGAGTTCCACCATCTCAACAGCACCAGTTACTCAGCTGCACCACCATTTTTTAAACTGCAAAACAGAAGCAAACCCATTGTTCCAAATTGACCATAACATCACCTACAATTGCTTCATAACCAGTTGTAGCTAATTCATACCATGTAATTGCTCAGACAGCCACAATACACATCGTTTCTTCATTTCGTTCTCAGCTTACTCACTGCAGACTCTGAATCACACAAAGTAACAACACTATCTCCATCTCATATTCATCAAATCCACAATTCAACACCTTTGAAATCTCACTAACACCATCTTTTTCCAGACTCTAGCAAGCATGAACCAAACACATCTTTCCTTCACTGCAGACAACCACATCTTCTAATTCATGTACTACCATAAAATGCATCCTTTTTTAAACCACAGATACAACCACAAATCACTCATCAGTTCTTCTCGAATCTTAAACAACAATCAATTTCAATTGGAGAAACAACCTCAACTGCACTCTTGTTCAATTGCGAATCATTTTCAATTCAGATGATCATGAAAAAAAATAAGATTCATGTCTAAATATACTATGGTATGAGTACTAAGAGCATATAAAATTAACATGTGTACATCATTGTACACATTAACAATCAATAGTTGTACATCAATGTACACATTAACAACATGTGTATAATTCTGTACACATTAATAATCAATATGAACTTACCAGTACCAGTCTCGCTGACAGCCTTATGCACAAGGTCCTTGACAATTCTGCAGTAGCAAACAATCAATAAAAAAAGTTGTTGATGGACATCAACAATAACAAATTAACAAACTAAAATATGTAATAATCAGGATCTTAAGAATTTTACGATGCACTAAAATATATATAATTGGAACATTTACCAACGAAGAAGTAAATACATGTGTACCAATTTGTACACACTGTAACTATACACTTTAATCCTTTAGCTGAAGCATAGACATAAGCAGTTGTGCGCATTCTCCTGGAAGATGGAAAAGAAAATCTCAGTTGAACTGTTTCAACAGTATAACTCATCGAGGACTATGATTATTACTGCTTCAACAGTTCTAGCAAAAAATGTTCGAGAAAAATGAGTTTGACACATTAAAGGTTTATAACAACCAAGAGGAACAAAAAACACAGAATGCAAGTATAACAACCGTAATGGGAGTCTCTAATCAATGCCAGAATTAAATATATAGGCGACGCTCAAATCATATAACATGACGGTGAATGTTGAAACTTGAAACTGGAAAATGACGGTTTTTCAAACCTTGATCAAAACTAAACGAGTTTTCTTTGTTAAGCAAGCACAACTAAATTCAGATGCAAAATACCCTCGTTAAGTTATTATTAAGTTCTGAAATCAACATTTAGTCGCCAATTAAATATGAAATTTCCTAGTTGCCACTAATATATGGTAAACTACCACCAAGTAGATCAAACATTCATGAGAATACAAATCTTAACAAGAAGTAACCAGGATTATTGAATATGTTAAATGGACAAAAAATCCAATAAGGTATCATAAGGTTTCATCTTGTAAAATAAACTAGAATTAGTAAGCAATGTCTTTACTTAATAATTACAGCGTCTAAACAGTACGAGGTACCTAACAGCCACATTCCAAATATTCACTTCGGATTCGTCTTACTGGCATAGTAAAATGTTATCTCCAATTGGTGATCAAAGAAAACATGCTAAAGTGATTATAAAAATTACTACCGAGCAGAATCCAGTTCGCTACTGTGAACTGTTGCCGATAAGCAATTCATAAGGCTCTATATAGAACTATTGAAGTGAAAGAGATAAGAAAGTACTACCATGTATATAACTATGGCCTAAAGTAGATGTGATTCCCTGGTACCATCTTAAATCCCATCTTGTTAATAAGATAATTTTCAGAATTGAATCATAACCCCATCTATCTGATGCGGTAACGGTCTGCACAATTGCAACTTACGATGCCTAAAAAATATTTGGTAACAACAAATTAGTTACGTGTTTGACAAGAGGAACACAAAGAGCAGAGTAAAGCGACTCTTCTGATTCACTAACCTTTCTTGAGTCGGGAGGGAGAAGTGTGTTTCTATAGTCTGAAAAATGCACGGAAACATCGAACTGCTTTTTTTAGCGACAGATCATGTCCAAAAATGTATAGAGCAGTCAAAATCTCTCCTCTCATCATAGCATCCAAGTGGCTCTCACCTTGATGTGGATCCCAGTATAGTATCCTATACACAATACCAGTAGAAACATAGTCAAAGTCAATATGTGTACAATTATGTACACATCAAGAATCTACATGTGTATAATTATGTACACATTAAGCCTCCCTACTTCTACAGATCATACCAAATTAAAAAAATAAAGTGCACAACAATGTACACTTGTATTACAAAATGCACAACAATGTACACTTATATTATTGGTGCACTAATATGTACACATGTAATTTTTGTCACATGTACACAAAAATGTACACTTACATTACAGGTGTACCAATATGTACATGTAATTTCTGTCATATGTTACTATGTACCAGCTTATGGTAAACAATAAAACTAAGAAACAAATTAGCTGACCACATAAAGTAAAAGCCAAAGTAGACAAGCAATATCATTTTATTCTTAAAACAGGAATGTCTGCTTACACAGTACTAAGGCTAAGGTTCCATTTCCTCCTCCTAATGGATTTTACTCAAACTTTAGAAGCATACTTATACTCAAACTTGAGAAGCATAGTTATAAAATATACACAACCACTACTTATCAAAACAAAATTATAACCTTAGTAATCGGATTCTACTACCTAATCAAGTTGCCTATCTTGTTCATGGTTATATGTACTGGCTACTAAATTCAAGAGTGAAAACAGGTGAACCCATGAACTTAATATAGAAAATTTATACTTACAACAATGTTGAGATATATTCTCATGAATAATTAAATTCATATCAAGCATATAACTTATCATAAAGAATTCACATTTAGCACATGATAGCCGTAACCTCAAAACTATATTGATTATCTGTAACAGTGCGTAACTTTATTCCATTCCCTCAAATTTTATAGTTTAAATATGTTGGACCCTACTGTGTTTTGTGTATAATAATTCTAAAGAAATGCATGCACATATACAACATACATCGACAACTTCTAGTTTGGGTAAAATAGGATAGTGGCAGTTCTAATTTAGCAACACTGGAACGCCCACTATGGATAATTTAGCAACATCGTATTGACTTACCTATGGAAACAAACATCGATAGCATTTGGATGAGAGTTATCCAAGATTATCACTTACATTTTTACTATATGAGCATACGTCTTCAAATTTTTAAGCCTTGGTACACCACTGATATTAACTCTCCCGCCAACCATTACCATACCAGGATTTATACGCGGAGAGTCTCCAAAAGCAAGCTAGATGATCAACTTCAATGTCGTGGGATCAACGTCTGCGAAACCGAAATGTACCTCAATGTCGTGGGATCAGCATCTCGAAACCGAGATATCAATGTCATAGTAAAAAAGCTCATGCTTCAATCAATATCAGTATATGTAACAATGGTTGTGCATCTCACATCCAAACAATGAATTCACATTGATAAATGTTCACCCATTACTTAAATCTTCTAATGTTGATAAACTTCCAAACAAATAATTATCTAAAAGTGTGTATTAGCATTTAAATTATCAAAAGTGGTTGTGTTGCCAGCACTATATCCGGTGTTCATTTCATTAAAAGACTCTGAAAGAGTAACCTAATTTTATTAAAAAATCATGATCAGCTCAAAATCTTATGACATGGCCCAATATTATATTAAATTGATAATCAAACAAAACCAATGCTAAATAATCTATATAAAAATCCAAAAATCAAGTAATTAAAAGGAAAAATTGTTGTTACCTACAAGCAATATTATCTCCTCCAGCACTAAATCCAGAAGAATCATCACGAAAGCAACAATCCAATACTGGGCCTCCATGCATAAACTCACCTTTCAATATGTTAGCGTTCGCATCATACAATTTAACACTCTGATCAAAACAAAAAACAAAAAAAAAATGATTAACACCTAATAGAAAAAAACAACAACTAGGTTTAGTTCAATCAACTTACATATGCTTTTAAATTAGGGATTTATGATAGTGTTGATGACGATTATATATGAAAATTGAGACCTAGTTGATTTTGACAGAGAAGTTATAGATCCAAATATAGAGATGAGACTAAATTCACATATATCAGAAATTAAAAGATGAAATTAACAAAACAATAACAAAATTCAACAAAAACAGTTCTAGAACACATAAAAAGTAAACCAGAACCTGGAAGAGTTGAATTAGATATGGAACTTACATTTATTAACAGATGCAATCATATCTTCTTCGTTCAACTCTTTCGGTTAATTGTAACTAAACTCACTCTTGAGATTTACATATGAGCGAAATTAAACAACACAAAATCTGTGATCTTCGTAAATTGAATGAGATATTGAGGACTAAATGGAGTTGAATAAACTAAGGCAGAGATCTCCGTGAACATATCAAACCTTAGAAAATAGAAGAAAAAGGAGGAGGAAGAAGAAGAAGAAGGAGGAGGAGGAGGAAGAAGAAGAAGAAGAAGAAGAAGAAGAAGAAATCCAATCGCCTCTGTCTCCATTTCTCTGTCCGAAAAATCCAAGATATAAAAAATGAATGAGAAAACATCAAAAGGATAATTATGGAAATAATAAAAAACCGCATTTTCTAAATCGGCAGAAATTTGGACTAACTCGTAGAAATCTGGACTAAAATGTTCGCGCGTTTCAAAAATAGGACTAACGAGTACTAGGCCTCCGATGCTTGGACTAGAGCGTCCAAATCCCAATAACTTTGGGACTAAACGTCAATTTCTACCGAGAAAAAAACGGTTTAGTCCAAATCCGCAAAAAGTACATATTAGTCCATCTTGAGTTGACTAGGTACAATTTAATCCAAAATTTATTTAAAATAAGAAAAATACATATATAACCTTTCTAATTTACAATTTAGTCCAAAGTGGATCATGATGATGTAACCAATTTTAAATAATAAAAAAGAATAATTAAAAGACAGTTTATCCTTCGAAAAATCTGTCCAAAATTCGCAAACTTTATATATTCGGAAAGTTGTTTTCGAGATCTACAAAAAGAGTACCCATATGACTATATAATTTTCATATTTTAAAAATCTTAGTTTACACTGTAGCTTCAACTCAAATCTTCTATCCGTTTCTGTAGCTTTCCAATCCCAGCTGCACTTCTCGGCAGTAACACTACCCATTCAACAACATAAATTACTGCTCCTCAGTACCAACAACACACATTTCAGATTTCGTCTCTGCAATTCCATCGGCATTTCATATTTATTCACCAGATTACCACTTCAGAGTTCCACCATCTCAACAGCACCAGTTACTCAGCTGCACCACCATTTTCTAAACTACAACACAGAAGCAAACCCATTGTTCCAAATTGACCATAACATCACCTACAATTGCTTCATAACCAGCTGTAACTAATTCATACCATGTAATTGCTCAGCCAGCCACAATACACAGCGCTTCTTCATTTCGTTCTCAGCTTACTCACTGCAGACTCTGAATCACACAAAGTAACAACACTATCTCCATCTCATATTCATCAAATCCACAGTTCAACAACCTTGAAATCTCAGTAACACCATCTTTTTCCAGACTCTAGCAAGCATAAACTCGTAATAAAACCAAACACATCTTTCCTTCACTGCAGACAACCACATCTTCTAATTCATGTACTACCATAAACTGCATCCTTTTTTAAACCACAGATACAACCACAAATCACTCATCAGTTCTTCTCGAATCTTAAACAACAATCAATTTCAATTGGATAAAAAACCTCAACTGCACTCTTGTTCAATTGCGAATCATTTTCAATTCAGACGATCAAGAAAAAAATAAAAATTTAGGTCTAAATATACTAGGGTATGGGTACGTGAGTACTAAGAGCATATAAAATTAACATGTGTACATAATTATACACATTAACAATCAATAGTTGTACAT